>NC_143080.1:4099642-4406428 GCF_052426305.1 Pelodiscus sinensis
AGCTCATCATGCCACCAATTTAAACCCAGGTACTGAGAAAAACAAAGGTGTATAAGTGTCCTTACCAGTACATCACTGCCATCTTTGAGAGATCCAGCTCCAAAGACTGAAGAGCCAAGTACATTTTAGTTTTAAGTTTGCTGGGGAAAAAAAGCAGCATGGAAAAAAAATACAATAAATTGCATGGAACCTGGAGTTACTCAGAACTTCAGATTAAATTACCGATTAAAAATATGACCCTAATCATGGTATTAAATCACTAGAGACAGTCATTTTTCCTATTATGGTTTCAATGTAAACTGATTAAAGCCATATAAACAGTGAATGATATAATGTCTCAAATCTTAGATTGTATAATATATTTTGTTTTCTTAACTTGTACAGAGCAAATCATGTATATATGTATTCCTAATATGATATCTGTGTACTTCATGATTATAATAAAAGATAACATATGGGGATTTACATGTACATCTGTTTTTTAAATAAAAAATCCACAGAACCATAGAGGAGAAAATGAAAATAAACATTTTTATGTTATGGTAAAATACTGTGAAACTACATTTTAATCTCTGTCTAGAACTCAACACTGGCTCCTTAGGTTGCTGACAGTTTTAAGGTCATGTAATCAAGTGTGTGAGAGTGCAATTGGCACAGTATTCGCTAAAAACTGGACCCCGCAAAGTGCTAAGTATCTTCTGGGAGATGCTCAGTGATATGTACTCTAAGAATTTGTTTACACTACAGGACAAAGTCAAATTAAGATACACAGCTTCAGCTACGTTAATTGCATAGGTGAAGTCAAAGTAGCTTAATTCTGCTTTTGGCTCTGTCTACACTGCAGGAAGTCGAAGGAAGAACATTCTTCCTTCCACGTCCCTTACTACTCGTGAAAGCAGGGTTACCGGCATCAACCAGAGTTCCTCTCTAACTTTGAATTAGCTGTCTTAACTAGACCGCCAATTCAAACCCTAGAAGATCGACAGCGACAACTTCAATCTTCCTCTGTAGCACAGACGTAACTTAACTGAAGTAAATGGGAGCTGTTGGGTATTTAACAGTTCAGGCCAGGTCTGTGTCAGTGAAAATGGATTTTGGATTGAAATATTCCCTTGTATTGTTGTTAAGCCCCTGAAATAATACCACTGTGTTAGGAGTGAAATCAGAGAAACAGAACAAACATGAAACTGACCAGTTTATTGTCTAACCTGATATGAAGTTAAATGTAAACATGCAGCATAAATATAGAAGTGATGTTTTAAAAATTCTTTTAGTATGAATTTAGGCCTTGATCCCGCAAACATGTATGAACCAAAGTAAGCCCTCTGAGGCAAGAGACTGTCTTTCTGTTTTGTACTTTTACAATATCTAACATGGTGACTCTCAAACTTTTGTACTGTTGTCCCCTTTCACATAGCAAGCCTCTGAGTGTGACTTGTCTTATAAATAAAAAACACTTTTTTGTATATATTTAACACCATTATAAATGCTGGATGCAAAGCAGGATTTGAGGAGGCTGACAGCTTGTGACCCTCATGCAATAATCTTGCAACCCACTGAGGGGTCCTGACCCCCAGTTTGCAAACCCTTGGACTAACATAATGGGATCCTGGTCCACAACTGGGACTCCTAGGTGCAATGGTGATTTAAATATATGTACATATGTATGCAGAGGATCAGAGCATTAGTTAGAAGATTTGTTAATCCAGTTCAGTGATCTTTAAATATAGTGCTTTTTATGTATAAAGAGAGATGGTTATTAATATAAAGAACATTTTTCAAATCTCTTAGTGTAAGAAAATTGATAAATGGATTTCCAAGCAAATGACATAACATGTTATTGATTTGTAACTTGGGCCCCAACATTATAAACATTTATACACACACAGTCTTAACTTTAAGTACACAAACAGGCCCTCAGAAGCCTGTGTAAAATTAACATGGGTTTAGTACTTGCCAATTGGGGACTGTTAAGATTGATTATATAACCATAAGGAGGGGTACTGGAGGGTGGGGGAAAACACACTACATGGTATATACTTACTTGTCTCCAGGAAGTTTATAAAGATTTACAAGCCCCTTTAGATGCTTAGAGAATTCATCAAAGTTTTTCTCTCTAGGGGTGAAAAAAATTGTCACTGTTAAGTAATTTAGATCAAGTTTTAGTTGTAAGAATTATTACAACTTAAATCACACAGGAATTTACTTTTGCAACACGAAAACTGCAAAAATGTTTCTTTAATGACTGTCCTTAATATTCAAAGTTGATTTACTTTTGGTTTTTAAATGTCTCTGCAAAACCTGCTGGTTATAAGACAATGGTGTGGTCTTGTACAAAAGCTTCAAAGAGTCAGGAATCCCTCACCAAATGAAGCCAGAAAACCCCTTGTGAAAGTGTGGAGGCTTTATGAAGAAGGAAAAGTAACCAACTGCTGTACACTTCCAGCCATAAAATAGTATTCCTGATCAATATCGGAGAAAGGAATCTTTTTCAGGATGCAATGAACTGGTTTTGCTCACCTCAGCTGTTGCACCAGTTCTGGACAGCTCTGAAAGGGAAAAAGCACACACTACATTCACTTCAAATTAATCTGTGACTTTCAAACATTTCTATGACTAAAATACAAGCACAGAATGAGGTTTCTTTCCATTATCTTCTGGTGAGAAAGTTTTACGCTCACTGCCTATGCAGTATGGTTCTGATGCGCTATTTGTCAATCACTTGCAGCACAAATTCAATTAATATATTATATTAGTTTTCAAACTTGGGGGCCTTAAGCTGAACACCTAAATCTGTAGATAGGCATCTAATGGAAGTGGCATAGCTTTCAAAGGTGCAATTAAACCAATGGGAATTGCTGATACTATCGCTTTTGAAAATTCAGGTCACGTCTTTAACATGCCTAACTTTTGGACTCCAAGTTGGAATACTTTGACCCAAGTTTCCACCTTTCACTTATAGAACTGTAAGTTTTATCAAAGATACAGAAGGAAATAGATACAAAGCTGCAGACAACTGTAATTCTGCTTTGTCAATTGATAATACTCTGAATTCAAAGAAAAATATGGACCATTATCTAAGTGGTTTTTGTTCACATGAACAGAACTGAACTAAATACCAAATTTAGGAGTGAGAAGGAATAGCCACAAGGAGGTTTTCTGTGAGAACTAGATGGGCATACCTTACACAACTGATTCCTTGTGTTTGTGCTGAGTGGAAGCAAACCCTTCCCTTTGGCGTTACCCATCTCCTCCTTCTAGGTTATACGTACCACAGGATTTTCTCCATGGTGTGCCACCTTGACATCACACAGCAGCCCTGTAGGATCTAACTGGACTTCCACATAGAACATGTCTGAAGTGATGTAACATTCAGTGCCATTTGCACTAAGGTGAGATCCAAGGCTTACATACAAAACAAAACAAAAATTGCTATGAGATGCACACAAAAAACAATCAAACCAGCAGTGAGCTTATGATGAGTCTGTACAGATACACAGAAAATGCCTTTGCCACAAAGGACGACTTACCCATTTTGCCTAGCTATAGACTCCAAGCGATCTGTCATGGCGGGCAGAGATGATACTAAACAGGAAAGACGCAAGATTGAATAACTCTTAATTTCTCCACAGGATTGTATTCCTTTGGCACTAAACGCTGTCTCAACTATCTTCCTCACACACACAAGCCAAAGTTACTTAAATTATGCACTTATACAATTACACATCTGGGTTTGCACACACATGAATTATAGACATGCAAAATATAATAGGAGCGATTTTTAGAAGAAAAATATATATTACCCACCAGCACAGTCAAAACTGAAAAGGAATGAACTGATATTCTTCCATGTTCCCATACAAAATCACTTTTGGGTTGAGGCCAGGCATATGGTTTAGAATAAAATACCACTAGCAATCTAAACTTCAACATTCTGCTATCGCATTAGTAGTAAATGTGTGTGCACACACACAAATGCACATAAAATAAGCACAGAATGAAACAGTTGCTATTGCTGTTTATTTTTACCATTTTTAATATTTCAATCATTTTTCATTCTAAACACCATGGAAGACATAAGTACATTTTTGTTGTTACATTACCAACCTTTTAATGCTTTCTGCAAAGTCTCCAAACAGCTCACCAGATGTTGATGGCCCCCAGAGTTCAGCACAACTCGTTTTTCCTGAGTGAAAGGAGAAAACAACCACCATTTGTATGCAATGTTCATCAAGACTGAATCATCATAACTGTTAGTCAGGCCCAAATGTCATTTATTCAGACATTGTAAAGTTAATTAAATCCCATCCCAGAATTACTCTTCCATTTAGTGCTCTAAAATGAGAACAAGAGCACAATAACTTAAAGATATCCACTGCATGTTCTTTCTCTTTATTTTCTGAAGTAGCTGATTGAATTGTAAGAATTTACTAGCTTTTTGTATATGCATAATCCTAAAGAAACTGAGAAATAATGAAGAAAAATGGGAGGGGGAAGTAAATAGCCATGCATGCAGATTTCTCACACTACAGAACAATATTTGCAGAAAACTTTGGGTTATCCTTCCCTTACCCAGTGCTGCCATTTTAAAACACACACCAGCTGGGCAGTGGTGCTGAAACTGAAAGCAACGTGTTAGGGACACGTCTGCAATAATTTGGTGAAGCTCTTCACAAATACACTGTACTTCTATCTTCTATCGGTAGAGGAGTCTAAAAGAGACCATGCTGCACAAATGCACCAACAGCTAGTTGCCAAAAGGGATTGGTACTTTAGTTGAGAGTAGGGACTGCAGTCCAGTGGTTAAGGGCAGCAGGATCCTGGGTTCTATTCCTGACTATGCTGAAGCTCCTTTATGGGCTCTTGGGTAAGCTGCTGCTTTCTTTTGTGCCTGTGTTTCCCCTTTGTCTGTTTTGTCTATTTAATTTACAGATTCTCTCAGGCAAGAACTATTTCTTCCTGTTTGGTTTAGCACAATGAAGACCCAGATCGTGGCTACACTCTCTAGGTGAAACAGGTAAAATCCTATTTTCTGTGAGTGGTTGTAAGGATTAATATTTTGCAAAACATCTTGAGCTAGCTGGTCATAGTAGTATTACTGCTAATACAGAAGCAAAATGCAGGACAATGTAGCACTTTAAAGACTAACAAGATGGTTTATTAGATGATGAGCTTTCGTGGGCCAGACCCACTTCCTCAGATCAAATAGTGGAAGAAAGTAGTCACAACCATATATACCAAAGGACTGTGACTACTTTCTTCCACTATTTGATCTGAGGAAGTGGGTCTGGCCCACGAAAGCTCATCATCTAATAAACCATCTTGTTAGTCTTTAAAGTGCTACATTGTCCTGCATTTTGCTTCAACTACCCAAGACTAACACGGCTACATTTCTATCACTATGCTAATACAGAGTCTGTGCCACCATTCTCCCAGGAAACAATCGCATCCAGACTCAACCAATTCTCACCATGACTTGACGGACAAGCTTCATCGTTTCAGTCCAAGGTCTGTTTTGGTTAAACTTTGCATGAAGTCTTTCCAAGAGAGAACTCATCTTATTCAGCTTCTCCGTTTCTACAGGACAAATGACATGGAAACTCAGATAGGGGCATGCCACAGGTTTAATCTCAGTTCTGAGAATGATATTCAAACATTTACTTATTAAAACCCCTACAAGTTCCAAAAAAAAGTGTCCTTTGCCCTTAACAGCAACATAAAACAATTCAGAGAAATTTTACTTATTCCCACTTTACTCCTTCTCTCACACTCTCTCTCTCTCTCTCTCACTCTCTCAAATAATCCAAAGACTGTTCCAATGATCATTAAAACCCAGGAGATTATAAAACTTCAAAGATCTCTTGGGGAATCAATAGGACTACATATGTGAGTAAGATCTGAAAGTGGGATTTGGTCCCATCTTGTCTAGTCTTAGTATTATAAAATAATTGACTGGGTACCCTTTGCAAGAGGATGGTTTAAAGAACTGCTGAACCCTCAAAGAAAATAAAGCAGAGGTGGCATGGCGGGGGCAGGGAGTGCATGGAATTGATAGGAGTAACATAAGCCCAGGCTTATCGGTTAATCGTTTACTTGACTATACGCCAACATCCCTAATCACCTGCTCTCACAATTACTCATTACATATTCCTCAATCATTTGCATTCTGTGGGTCACCAGGAAGGAAGCCGAAGACCACAGTCTGCGAGCCACTGTACTCACATTCACATATATTATTTTCTTTTTTAAAAACACCTTCATGGCACTGAATGGAAGCCATTATAACACTATAAAGACTCCAGCTGGAGCCCATTTACAGTGAAGGTTCCCAGGCAGCGACAGTTGGAATGTGATACAAGGGTGGACAGGGATGTCCAACTGCCAGTGCCTCAGAGCACTCAACATTCTATGATTCAAAGGTATTCTGGCCTGCTGAGGGATGGAGCCAATACATAAGGGTTGATATCTCCTGGGCGCAGTGTCATTAGGTTGCAGCGGTGTCCTTGAACTGGGACTTCACACTGCAAGGAAGTGAAATAACTGAGTATTTCACAGTACATGGGGCTTCAAGGGACACCATCACTTGAAATCTAATAATTTTTTAAAAGGAGTGTCATGTCTCAGTCTCTTCTCTAGCATCACAACCCTAAACTCATATCCCCACTCTGGTGTGGTGTGGTGTCCTAACGGGTAGGGTGGGGGGAGAACAGACTGCACCTGGTGCATAGGATTGCAGTGTCACTCAGGTTTGGCCTAACCACACCTCTATTGCAGTGATTTTCAAACTTTTTCCTCACGACCTAGCTAAAGAAAATGGTTGATGCCTGTGAGCCATCATTTTACTGGAGTGCAGGCTTCAGTGCGGGGCCCCAGGGATGAAGGGTAAGGCAGACTTCTTGCCTGTCCTGGCACAGTGGACCACTTTGCACCTAGGAAGCAACCAGCAACAGGTTGAGCTCCAGAGACTGCTGCTGTCCCAAGCTTTGGCTCCGCATTCCCATGGGCCGGTTCCTGGTTTGTCTCCGGCCTTGCCAAGCAAAAAAGGACAGAGCTCATTTTGGGCTTGGTTTGAAATAGGATTGGCTTCATTTTTAGGCTTGTTTTGCTTTTTTATCTTGTGAGAGTTGGCTCTCACCTTCACCCAGGAGCCAGACTTGCTGCTGACTGCTTCCAGGGCACAGCGCAGTCCTCAGTGCCAGGAGAGGCAGGAAGCTGGCCTCAGCACTAGGGATGTTAAATATTGGTTAATTGAATAGTTGATTAACCTCATGAATTCTTATTGGCTAATCGACTATTCTATAGTCCCCAGGAAGCCCCTGTCTTGGGGAGAGGGTCTGTGCTCCCGAATCTGGCACAAGCCAGAATTGAGCTGGGCTGTCTGCCCACCTGGCTCCTAATACACTTTAAATGCATAGCAGCAGCGGGGGTAGGTCCAGGACCCAATGCAAGCCGGGACGGAGCTGGGTGGCTGGCCAGCCTGCTAAAAAATTTACTGTCAAGTTAGGGGAGGGGGGAAATGCATGTAATCTATAGCATTAACCTATAAGCTTTTGCTTATTGGTTAACTGACTACACTATTACCATACTTAGCACCCCACCTGTCACCTTGTCCACCCTACAGCAAGACAACCCAGTGCCTAACTTTTTGTGACTCAGTACTGAGTCTCAATCCATACTTTGAAAATTACTGCTCTATGGGAGTCAGAGAGGGCTCAACAACTCCGCTCTCACCAGGGCCTCCCCTTTGCATCAAACTGGGAGAAATGAACATTTGCCTGATTTTGCTCCCATGGATTCATTATTTCTGTGTGTGCAACTGAACCCATCCTACAGCCAACAGCTGCTGTCATTAGAAAAGGAACAGGTTTCTCTATAGTTAGACTCATTGAAATGTACAGCAATCACCACCATTTATTTTGGCAACCTCATCTAAGCTGTCAGATCCAAGGAAAACACACAATGATAACACTTTGATGATGTAATTTACTGCTCACGTAAACAAACATATAGGGACTTTTCTAAACTCAGGTTGATGGTGGAATGGATCAGAGGTTCCCAAACTGTGGGGAACGCTGAAGGGTCCAGTCACGAGGGGTCCAGTCCAGCAGAGGAAGCAGGCAGGAATCTTTGTGGACAATCTGGACACTCAACTGTTGGGATCAGGTTCCCTGTTCATCTCATTCTGCCACTGTTACCAATTGGCCCATACCATGCTTTGCTGGGCAAGTAGAAGACACTCTGCAAGCAAGAAGCTGTAGGCTGTTCCCTTACTTTTGATAATCCTGCAGGACACAGCCTCTGCCTGCCCCAACCCATCAGTGCAGCCGCAGAGATCCAAGCCCCGTCTGTTTCCCCTGCTGGACAGTGTCTCAGCAGGGGAAGCAGACAGAGCCTCAATACCCCAAGGACACACCAAAGGGCCAAAGTCAGGAGGGGACTACTAATCATTGGATGCAGCATTCTGCTGCCCTCCTGATCCCAGCCTTTCATCAGGACTCCATTTGCTTCCCTTCATAGTAGGTGTGACAGGCAGGGAGTCAGTTCTCAGCACCCAAGACCACCCCAAACCCTATAGGAAATGGAAACTCCTCCTTGGTACATCGGCTGTGTCTAGACTGGCAAGTTTTTCTGCAAAAAAAAAAAACTTGCCAGCTGTCTACACTGGCCGCTTGACTTTCCGCAAGAAAACTGACTTCCTACTGTCTGAAATCAGTGCTTCTTACGGAAATACTATGCTGCTCCCGTTTGGGTAAAAGTCCCTTTTGCGCAAAGCTTTTGTGCAAAAGGGCCACTGTAGACAGCTCAGATTCGTTTTGCACAAAAAAAGCCCTGATTGCGAAAATGGCGATCGGGGCTTTTTTGCGCAAAAGTGCATCTAGATTGGCACGGACGCTTTTCCGCAAAAGCACTTTCTGCAGAAAAGCGTCTGTGCCAATCTAGACACTCTTTTCCGCAAACGCTTTTAACGGAAAACTTTTCTGTTAAAAGCATTTGCAGAAAATCATGCCAGTCTAGACGTAGCCATCTACTCTGATTCCTATATGTAGCAGGCATCCCTCCCCAATCCTGGGTATTGAACATCCACCCCATTGGTACTAGACATCCCACACAGGTGAGCATGTGAATAGCACATGAATGCCCAAAGGCATGCTCAGAAAAAATTTGGGAACTTTAGACAAACTGTATCATTCACTCACAGTATAATAGCAACTGAAGGGCATGTTTAATGAAGATGGCAACAATCTGGTCTATTTTATGCTACTCTCGTCCCAAGAAGATGTATAGTATTGCATCTTGATAAAAAAAAGCAAGCTATTTTAATCAACAAAGCCTGGCATAGGATGACCTGTTTCTTTCTATGCGGCATACAGGATCAAGTTGAAGCAACATAGCTTGGGTACCCACACTTTTTGTATGCCAGGAGTCCATGCAGCCCCAGATAGACCATCTCATACTAGACCAGTGACAGGCAACTAAGGATAGTGAGTGGCTCCATCTCAGTGGGCCGCAGATTGTCATAACCAAGACGGTCTCCCAGGCTAAGGTAGTGTTGCACACAGCGCTCACATACCTAGATTTTGCAGTGCAGGCCAATTAAACCAGAGCAGTGCTTTGACGGGACACAGAGGGAGCACACAGCTCTCTCGGTCAAGGTGGTGTGCAATCAGCATGCACTTCACGTGCCTTTATTTTACATGTGTGTCACTTTAGCAATACCAGCAGGAGGGAAGCCAGTGGAATCTGGCCACCCTGCATGTGAGCAAGGGGTAAACAAAGTGTCTCAGAGGGTCAAGGGGGGAAACACACGTAAAACCCCCAAGATGGTTTAATAGGTGATGAGCTTTCGTGGGCCAGGCCCAATTCCTCAGACCAAATAGTGGAAGAAAATGGTGACAATTTTCTTCCACTATTTGATCTGAGGAAGTGGGTCTGGCCCACGAAAGCTCATCACCTAATAAACCATCTTGTTAGTCTTTAAAGTGCTGCATCGTCCTGTATTTTGTTTCAGCTACACCAGACTAACACGGCTACATCTCTATCACTGTAAAACCCCCAGGAGCTGCAGGCTGCCCACCACTGAACCAAACAGCTGTGCTGTCCTCAGGCTGCACCCAAGACGACACAGCAGCCGGTGCGAGGGACATGAAGCCCCATGCAACCAAACACACCGGTAGGGCACCAGTGGGCGAAGAACTCCAGTGCGTGCGGGCTGCAGTGCTGTTTTATGAAGGGGGGGCAGCTCCTTGGCCCCCTCCCGTGCAGGGGAGCATGGTAATAATCGGGGGTGGGGGTGGGGGAGGGAGGAACTAAGTGGCCCAGGGCTAGGCAAAGAGCAGGGATCAACCCCCACCCTGCAGAGCTGAGGGGCTGCAGAATCTCGGGGGGGTCTAGAATCTAGAATCGGGGGGCCGCAGGATCTCAGGATCTCGGGGGGGGTGAATCTCCCCCCTTCCCTAGAAGTCAGGGCGTCCCCTACTGGTTCCCCTCCCCCCTGCAGTGCGGGGCTCCCCTCCGCCCTCCAAGGGGCGAGCCCCCCCCCGGCTCGCCGCCCCCCCAGCGGGCAGGGCGGGCCCCCGAGCCCGGACTCACCCTCGGCGCCCCCCTGTGCCGCCTTCATCCCGCGGGCCTGTGAGGGGCCCAGGAGAAAGGGCCCCGGGGCAGGCCGCAGGCGCCGGCCTGGCGCAGAGCAGCGACCCGCGGCCTGGCCCCTCCCGCGCGGGCCTCAGTCCGCGGCGGCCGCCGCCAGCCCAACGGCCATCGCCGCGCTCCAACGCGCGCGACACTTCCGCCTTCTCGCGGCCTCCCGGACGCCTCGCGAGCGCGGGACGGGCGTGGGCTCGTCCTCTCGCGAGACTTGGCGCCCCTCTTGGCAGCCGGGCCCGGCGTGCGGCGTTCCCCGGCCCAGGAGGCACGTGTGCGCCCATGCCGGGCCCAGCAGGGCCAGCGCGCAGCCCCGGCAGCTGCTTCCGGGAGGGAAGAGGGGCGGGGATTGTGCGTCGGCAGCTGGAAAAAAAAATTTCCGCGCTGTAGCCGGAGTGTTGCAAACAAACAAAAAAAAATTGCAAGAAATTGACACAAATAGTTTAAAACAAAAACTTTTAAACGGCAAAGTTACATTGCCCCGCCCCTGCCTTTGCAAAATAGCAAAAAAATAAAAACTTGATTACTGCAGAGGGAAGTGCAGGCAAGCTGTCATTTAAAAAAAATCCAAAACCCCCCAACCATCTAAGCGATTAAGCAGCACAAAATACTTTAAAGGATGCCCGAGTCTTTTCTCGACCAGAAAGAATGTTGTCCTAACTTAAGTTCCTCATTGACTGTTTCAGTTGTCACTTTACTATTATGAAATCAGGATCCCCGACATCAATAGGAGGCAGAACATTTCCTGTGTAAAACGAGGCAGTGAAGAGATTCAAGTGTGTTACTAGGTGATGGGCAGGGGTTACAGAGGAAGCTGCAGAAGCAGCCCCTCTGAAGTCAGACCAGCAATGAAAGTAACAAAATTACTGGTACTGTCCTACTGCAAGCTGGGTTCCTTCCAACTCTTTAAATAGCTCAGTGTTGGCTTTTGCCACAGCTCAGCCAGTGTTTGCTGGAGCTGCGTACACCCCCTTACTTTCTCCTCTGAGTCAGACTCCATAAAAAACTTACAGTAATCCAATCTGAATCCACTTTAGGTTGTAAAATGGGACAAGAAAGGACTTGAGGGACTAGTGGTTTCATTACATATGCCAATTACATCACTCTGTACATACCTAATTCACACTATTGGTGTTGGCTACAAGGTGGTTGAGGCAATCTTTTACTTCAACTTCTTGGTGGTAAGAGAACATAAATACATTGCCCTGATACTGAGATCCATAGGTCCTATACATGCCTACCACATCCTTTGATGTATTTCACCCAGTGCACTAAATGCTCTAATAACTATTTAGGTGAAAGGAGAAGTCAGTATGCTCTCCAAGTGAGCTCACAATTAGACAACACCAAGTCAGCAGTTAACTACATACTTTTCATAAAATTATGATTTATCTGATCTCAGTCCTCATCCTCAAAAGGAAGACATACATATATATATATATATACACACACACACCTTCAAAGTACAAGCCTCGGTCCCAAACCTCACCTTGAATGGTTTCTTGCAGTATATATTAAATCCTTACACCTATCAGTCCCACCTTGCATTTTACTAGGACACTCTTGAGTATGTCCCCCAGACCTAAAGAAGAGTTGTATACATTCAAACAACTGTCTCTTTCACCAACAGAAGCTGGTCCAACAGAAGATGTATCTAATATTTAATGTATTGCAGGTGAGGTAATATCTGATCCATAACTTCTGCTACAGGGATTGTTAGACAAAAAAATTAGGCCATACATTAATGGTTACAGTTCTAAACATACCTGAAGTGAGCTTTTCAATTTACTATAGATTTTAAATTTTTTCTCCCCAAAGAAGTTGTAGTTAATAAGCACCTTTACAATTAACAAAAATCCATGTAAAACAACATCTATTTTCAGAACATATTAAGTATTTTTACATTCTTTTTATCCAGTAGTTATTTTTGCTCCTTTTCTTTGAGTTACATCTTCTGCAGTTGAAGATTTCTTGACCTTTGCAACAGATTGCTTTTAACAGAAGGCCTCAAAGCACTTTACAGGCATTTAAGAATAAAGAGGTCATCACTAGCACTCTAATGGGGGTAACAATACAAGAAAAAAATCCCAAGCACAGGGCATTCTACTGGAGGAAGATAAAGGGTCTAGTTCTTAGTAGGCAGTCCCAGTCAGGCCTAAATGCACAGCTCCAGCTCCCTGTAGCTTAAACAGAAAGATTCCCTTTTGCAGAATTCAAGACTAATGCCTGTTTCATTCCTATAGTTTCACAAATAACATTTTCTTCTTGGGAAAGCCTGCCTAACCATTTTTTCCTCCTCCCCAACTCCAGAAGCACAACCTCTCTACACTAAACACACCTAGCCTGCTTTTGTACCTTCCCTTTTTCTGGCCTTGACTGCCAGTTAATAAGCCACAGCTGAAGACCCTCTTCCTGAGTGGTAGCTCAGGCAATTTTTATGAATGGAGTAGACTCTTTCTTTCCCCAAGGAAACCATGTATCCCCATTCAATGGCTAATCGTGCAGATGTAACTCACACACCTAGTGGGTGTAGTTCACTGTCCCAGTAGTGGCACTTAGACCACTTACAGAGAGATGTAAGAATGCGTGAGCTCTACAGCCCCAACTAAAAGCCACCTACCTTTATAGCTCAGGCTGTAGAAGCTCCTACACCAGCGGTTCTTAACCTGGGGTGCATGCATCCCCTGGGGGTGCAAAATACCTTTTTGGGGGGTGCGAGACATGCCAGATTTTTATGATATATCATGTTTAAAGAATTGACCTACTTCAATGATTTTTAATAAGGGGTATGAGAACATATTTTGAGAACCAAAGAGGTGCAGGCTGCAGTAAGGTTAAGAACCACTGTCCTACACTAAAACAAAATACAAGTCTATGTATTTTGTTTCAGCTACACCAGACTAACATGGCTACATTTCTATCACTGTCCTACACTAAGCACTAGAGGGCCTAGGTTCAAATCTACCCTGTGGCAGTTGCACAAGATACATATGACTAGGGTTACCAGGTAGATTCCCCCTCCCCCCCCAAAATACCAGACACACTTGATCGTGGGCAGGGGAGGTGGGGCAGGCTGGGAGGAAGGGGGGCGGGAAGCAGAGCTGGGAGGAGGATTGGGGGCCAGGGGGATGGAAAAGGAGGGAGGGGGGACGGGAAGCAGAACTGGGGGGGATCGGGGGCTGCGGGGGCTGGATGGGAGGATGGGCGGCCAGAGGAGGGGGAGGAGCAAAGCTGGCAGGGGGGTGCAGCCACTGGCTGCAGCTGCAGTCCAACAGTCTGCACTCCCGGCAGGCACTCCCTCTATTTTCTAGTAGAAGCCGGGTGGGGGCAGGGGGAGTGGCTGGGAGCTGTTCCCCCGTCGGGCTTCTGCATGCAACCAGAAGCTCCCAGCTGGGAGGCTGGACCGCAAATGGCGCTGGGAGCCTCTAGTTGTGCACAGAAGCCAGCAGGGGGAGCGGCTGGGAGTCCGGGCCACTGCCCCTGCCCCGCCCCACCTGGCTTTTGCACACAACCACAGGGCTCCCAGCGCCAATCGCGGCCCCGCCTCCCAGTCGCTCCCCCGCCCCCGCCAGGCTTCCGTCCAGTGCCCAGCTGAAAAATCAGAAAATACTGGACATTACACATTTCCAGTATTTTCTGAATTTTTCTACCGGACAGAGGGCGCAAATACCGGACTGTCCGGTAGAAAACCGGACACTTGGCAACCCTACAATGACTTATCATCACATACACGCCTGGACTTAGGGCAAAGTGAGCAAGGAGGCTGCATTGGGCCCTGTGCCGTTAAGTCCCTGCACTGCCTGGCACCCTCCTACTTGCTTGCTTCCCTTGCTGGGAGTTGCCTGGCCATGTGGTGCAGCTAACCACAACATGCTGCCTTGGGCTCTGCAAACTCATTGGCTGGGCCTGATCACATGTCCAAGTGAGGTAGTGAATACAAATACATGAATATGTAACAAAAAAAGTAAGGGAAATTTGTCCCAATAAAGCAGTAGATTTGCTGATTTACTACATATCCGAGGCTATGTCTACACTCGCGGCGTCTTGCGCCAGAAATATGCAAATGAGGGTAAGCATGGACTATTGCAGAGCCTCATTTGCATACCTAATGAGCCGCTATTTTAGCAGAAGAGGCTCTTGTGCCAGAAGGAGCTGTCTACACTGCTCCTTCTTGTGCAACAAAAACCCTCTTGAGCAATGCCGTTACGCCGATTACTTTTCAGGAAGAACGGCATTGCGCAAGAGGGTTTTTCTTAGCCAGATTCTGTCTCTTTTCTGTTTGGTTTGGTGAGAAGCAATCCCATTCCAGGCATATCCTATTTTCCTGGCACAACCAAACCTTTATGTTCCTTTAAACTCTCTTGGGCTATGTCTACACTCGCAGCTTCTTAGCCAGAATCTGGCTAAGAAAAACCCTCTTGCGCAATGCCGTTCTTCCTGAAAAGTAATCAGCATAACGGCACTGTGCAAGAGGGTTTGTGTTGCGCAAGAAGGAGCAGTGTAGACAGCTCCTTCCGGCGCAAGAGCCTCTTCTGCAAAAATGGCGGCTCATTAGGTATGCGAATGAGGCTCGGCGATATTCCACGCTTAGCCTCATTTGCATATTTCTGGCGCAAGAAGCCGTGAGTGTAAACGTAGCCCAAGAGAGTTTAAAGGAACATAAAGGTTTGGTTATGCCAGGAAAATAGGATATGCCTGGAATGGGATTGCTTCTCACCAAACCAAACAGAAAAGAGACAGAATCACCAGGCAGATGAAAGCAGCTGGCGAGGGGTGTGCCCCCCTCATATGAGACTGCCACAGCCCTGAGGCGCCCACCCCCACAGGGCCTTGTTAGGGAGGGCTCAAACTCCCCTCTCCCAATTTGTACAGGACACTGTTGGCTGTTCCCCTTTGTCAGGGAGTGACAGGGAAGTGCACAGTTTGCTGCTTTCCTCACTATGCCTGGAGAGCACAGGGGACAGATGAACCTGCACCAGTCCCATCTATACCCCTCCCCCAGCTGTGCCCGCTGGAATTCCAGTGGACATGGAGAGGTACTTCTCATGTGGCCCCAATCTGTTGTGGTGAGAGAGAGCTGGGGTTGTCCTCTCTCCCCAGGGCAGCCTGCAAACTGAACCCCTCATCCCTAGCCCCACCCCCAAAACAATGATTCAGATGAAGCATGCACATTTTCATTAAACAAAAACATAAATTAAGGAGCTGAGCAATGCTGGGTAAATCTTCTATTGCAATATAAATGGGGAGAAATGCTACCTAGAACTATAATGGTTGTCATTTTTTTTAAACAAAACAATCATTCTGAAATTCATGAGAGGTGTGGAGATGCAACTTGTATCCTTCCGCTCCAGAAAGCACTAAAGGAGAGTTTCCTTCAGCTGTTAGCAGTATAGGGCCTCTGATGTACAGTTCTGATTCCTTACAGTAGGAAAACTGTGTTAAATACTTCTGTGTGCCAATCAGCTCATTACAATTTCTTAATCAATCACAGAACTCCCTGTGAAACAAACACACATTATAGGAAATCAAATCAGGGTGCAAGGTCATCTGTTTACCACTTTTTTACTGAGACCCTGATTCTGCAATGAGCTCCAAGTGGTAGGAGCCCCAAAAAGGAAGATAGAAGATGACTTGATTGTGGTTTTGAAATAAAGATTTCCAACGATAAAGGGTTTTTAATCTAACAGACAAAAAGATCCAAAGGTTAGAAATGTAAGCTAGACAAAATCAAATGGAAGATTACAAGCATATTTGTTAATAACGTGTGGGTTGAAAAGGTCGGGAGTATTAACAGTTGGAACAGCTTGCTGAGGGGAGTAATGGATTCTCCATCTCTTGGAATGTTTACATCAAGATTGGATGTCTCGCTAGAAGATATACTCTACTTCAGTCAGAAATTATTGGGCTTGATATAGTAATTCCTGGCTGAGTGTAATTCTGTGGCCTGTGTTAAGTAGGAAAGCAAACAAGATGATCACAATAATCCTTTCTGGCCTTAAAATGGTAAAGTTAATGGAGCTCTGTGTGGGCTTAAGTTGCTTTCCATACTGAGCTCATTGCAGAATTGTGGCCTTTAGCAGCAGGAGGTGGATGCAAAAGCAGCCATAAACCACAAAATATTTGTATTTCTTTTGCCATCCTTGAAGACTGTGAACTGAAGTGACCATGATACAAACCTACATCTGTCTTCTGCTGTGACTGTTTGAACCTTACAGTTTTCAATACATTTAATGATGCATTACTGGGGCCACTACTATATCATTCATAGCAATCCTTCATGTATGGCTCTCAAATCTCAAAATCCAGTCCTTTTTACTGTTGTCTCTTTTTCAAATAAGATAGGGATGGAAACTTCAAGAGAGTATTTTTTTTTTGTCAGATGGAGGGGAGGGAGTTTTTACTTGCTTATTCTATTTGATTTAACATTTTAAAACAGGCATTTTTAGGCCCTTACTATACTATTCACTATCTGTCCAATCTGGACGCCTTCACCCAAGCTTTTGCTCAGTCCTTACTCAGATAAAATATCCACTGAAGTGAGTCAAAGTAATTGTGAGGTCATATCTTTTAGGACACCAACTTCTGTAGGTAAAAGAGACAAGCTTTTAAACAAGAGCTCTTCTTATCTTGAAAGCTTGTCTCTCTCCCCGACAGAACTTCATCCGATAACATATATTATCTCACACACCTTGGCTACGTCTACGCTAGCGCGTTCTCGCACAAAAACTCTTTTGCGCAAGAGTTCTTCTGCAAAAACTCTTCCAGAAGAGAGCGTCTACACTGGCATGTGCTTTTGCGCAAGAGCATCCATGCCAGTGTAGACAGTCTCTTGCGCAAGAAAGCTCTGATGGCCATTTTAACCATAGGGCTTTCTTGCACAAGAAATTCATGTTGCCTGTCTACACTGGCCTCTTCTGGAAGAGCTCTTTTGCAAGAGGGCTTATTCCTGAGCGGGAGTGTCAGAGTTCTAGTGCAAGAACACTTGATTTTATACATTAGAACGTCAGTTTACTTGCACAAGAACACAAGGCCAGTGTAGACAGGCAGCAAGTTTTTGCGCAAGAGCGGCCACTTTTGCGCGAGATCGTGCCAATGTAGACACAGCCCTTTTGTGCAAAAAATATGCAAATGACGCAAAGCGTGGAATATCGCTGCGCCTCATTTGCATAATTAATTAGGCTCCGTTTTTGCGCAAAAAAACCCTCTTGTACAAGAGCCATTCTTACTTGAAGAAACAGGAAGGACGGCTCTTGCGCAAGAAGGTTTTTTTGGGCAAAAGACATAGCCCTTGTCTCCCTAATATCCTAGGTCTGCAACTACACCACCTGCTTTAAAGTGAGTGACAATTGAAGCAATGGCAGGACAAACTTTTAGACATTGCTGCTGATTTTGGGTGCTTCATTTTCTGGGTGGAGTCAGGTGAGGTAAGTAAATAAAGTGAGCGACAATTTGAGCAATGGTAATTGGTAAGTAAATAAAAGTTGGGGGGGAGGAGAGGAGATGAGAATCATAAGACTGGGACAAACTTAAAAAACAAGGAATAGTCTATCTGCAGCACCTTAAAGACTAACAAAACATGTAGATGAAACAAAAAACAGGACTATGTAGCACTTTAAAGACTAACAAGATGATTTATTAGGTGATGAGCTTTCGTGGGCCAGACCCACTTCCTCAGATCAAATAGTAGATCTGATTTGATCTGTGGAAGTGGGTCTGGCCCACGAAAGCTCATCACCTAATAAATCATCTTGTTAGTCTTTGAAGTGCATGAGCTTTTGTCGGTACAACCCATTTCTTCAGATGAACGGAGTTAGGACTCCTGGGTTCTGTTTTGGCCATGGAACAGGAGCAGGGTCTAGTGTTTAGAACAGGAGAGTGTGGGTTATACACCTGGCTTCTCTATGAAACTGAGCCTAGAGAGGCACCAACCCTCACCCCCACCCCCATGTCACTGCCTTGAGGGCACTGCTGGCTGCTTCACATGTTTTGTGGGGCCTATTGCATGGCACTCAGGCTCTCTTTGAAGCTGGGAAGGGGCCCTGAGGCTCCTCCACACAAGTATCTGGGGCAGGGGCTTGGTGATTTGACCACACTCTGCATCTCAATAAAGTTTTGCAGGGGAAGAAAGTATGTGGGGGAGGGGGAAAGGAGGCGCTGTCCGCACAGTGCGGCTCAATAAAGTTTTGTTGAAAAGAGCCGTTGCCTTGGGCTTGCTTGTTTCTCTGGCCGCGTTACCAGGTGGCTCAATAAAGTTTTGTTGAGCAGCCCCGCGCGGAGCTCTCGCGAGGCTGGCGCGGGCCCGGCCGGAGCGTCTCGCGGCCTTTGCCTCGGGGAGAGAGGGAGGGGGAAGCTCTCGGCCGTCACGCGAGAGCGTCGCGAGAGTTGGCGGCTGCCCCCTTGGAAGCGGGGCCGTTTCGCTTTGGGAAGTGAGAGGGGAGGCGGCCCCGGGCGCGGGGCGGACAAAGGGGGCGCGAGCCGGGCACCCGCCGCGCCGCGGCTGAGGGGGCGGGAGCCGGGGACTCTCCGCGGAGGGAGGCGCTGAGGGAGCCGGGCCTAGGGATCTACCCAGGGGGCCCCTGCCCGGGGGACCCTCTGCCCAGGCCCAGGGGCCCGCTCCAGGCCCCAGCCACCCCCCTTCCCCAGACCCCCCCCTTGGGTCTTTCCAGGCCCTTTAATTGCCTGCCCAGGGGCCCTGTGAGGTCAAGTCCCCCTCCCCCACCCCAGGGGCCTGATCCAAAGGGCTGCACCCCATGAAGGAGGGAGGGAGTTAGAACCAGGGAGGCAAGGCGCAGGGGGGGGGGAGAAGTGGTTGTGAATGGTGGGAGGAGAAAGGCAGGCCACGGAAAGAGGCCTGTAGCTGGGGGAGGGGTGTCGGTGCCTGGGGTTTAAAGTTTGGGGGCTTTGGAGGATTCCCCCCTCCCCTCTTCCAAGCACAGTGGAGAAGGAATGCCAAATCCAGAGAGACATGGGGGCAAGAAGGATGGAGGAGGAGGGGGGTCGTTGCAGCAGCAGACATCCAGCAGTGGCAGTTCGAACAGCAAGGAGAGGCACCGGCTGGTCTCCAGACACAAGAGGCACAGGTCCAAGCACTCTAAAGATTCGCCGCTGGTGGCTCAAGAGACGGCGGCGCCGCTGGGTGCGATGATCAAGCCACTGGTGGAATATGATGACATCAGCTCCGACTCGGACACCTTCTCCGATGATGTGGCCCTCAAGTTGGAAAGGAGGGAGAATGATGAGAGGAAGGGGAGCTCAGACAGGAGTGACAGGTTGCACAAGCACCGGCACCACCAGCACAAGCGTGTTCGGGAGCTGAACAGGAGTAAGCAGGTGGAAAAAGAGAAGAAGTTGGAAAAGACTCAGGAGGTGTCCATCAGGTCAGGATCCATCAAGGACCGAGTGTCCGGGACCTCCAAAAGACTCAATGAGGAGAATGAAGAACACTTTAAATCACAGCCATCAAGAAGCAGCAACAAGGACTCCAGGTCAGCCAAAGCACACAAGGAGAAGTCCAGAAAAGAGCGGGAGCTGAAGTCTGGGCACAAAGACCGCAGTAAAAGCCATCGAAAAAGGGACATTGTGAAAAG
Organism: Pelodiscus sinensis; assembly: GCF_052426305.1. NCBI lineage: Eukaryota > Metazoa > Chordata > Testudines > Trionychidae > Pelodiscus > Pelodiscus sinensis. Next base: position 4,119,871 of record NC_143080.1, read on the forward strand.
CTACAAAAGCACTGACAGTCCAAAACGGAAATCCCGGAGTCCTCACAGGAAATGGGCTGACAGCCCCAAACAGGATGACAGCCCTTCTGGAGCATCTTACACCCAAGAATACGATCTTAGCCCTCCACGGTCTCATACATCCAGCAACTATGACTCATACAAGAAGAGCCCAGGTGGCTCATCACGCAGGCAGTCAGTCAGCCCACCCTACAAGGAACCCGTAGCATACCAGTCCAACACTCGATCTCCTAGTCCTTATGGTCGAAGACAGAGGTCCATCAGCCCGTACAACAGGAGACGCTCATCCAGTTATGAGAGGGGAAGTGGGTCGTACAGCGGAAGGTCACCCAGCCCGTACAGCCGAAGGCGCTCAAGCAGTCCTTTTGTTGCCAAGCGGTCCGTGAGCCGAAGTCCAGTAGCCAGGTGTGTGATCTCTCTGTTTTTTGTGTGTTGGGAGGGAGATTGGATGGCTTTGGAGGGGTGATTGATTGACCCTCTAGATCAGTGTTTCTCAACCAGTGGTATGAGTACCCTTACGGGTATTTGAGAGAAGTCTGGGGAGGTTACGTCAACACAACTGAAATTTGGAGAAAACTGAATTTTTTTTAAGTTTTACAGCGCTTTATTATTTGTACTTTTTACACCCAAAAATTTCACTGCATGCCCAGCTATGATTAAGTTGTTTAACCAAATACGCTGCAATGGTAGAAACAATTTGTGTGTGTCTGAAAACTGTAGGTCCTGGGGGTCATTATAATTTTTTTTAAAAAGGAGGTACTTTATTAAAAAAAAAAAAAAGGTTGAGAAACATTGCTCAAGATCACATGTTCAGTTCTGACCTAGGTAATTAGTGTGCACTTATTATTGCCAAGGGCTCCTCACTGCTCCATGGGGCTCGTTACCGATCCCTTTGGATAGATGTCCACTTCTTAAAACCACCAGAGGCCAAGACTGAATGAGCCAGTAGGATTGAGTTACACTTGCCTCTAGCTGTGGGCCTTGCAGAACAGTCATGAAGTGTTGTGCGGAAGTTTGCACTTGGTGAGAGTGTTCTGTGGAAAACTTTTAAAATTTCTAGTGCTGAAAATCCAACATCTTTTGCTACCACTAAGTATTTTTAAAAGTTCTCTCATTCTGGAAACTTTGATCCAAATTCTAGGAAAGAGATTATAGTTTTCAGAAGGCTTGTTTAATTCAGCGCATATCTCACTCTGAACTGATTAATTTTTTTCTTTCCTTTCCTCATCATTAGAGTTGTCCATATTTAAGTTGCTTCTTTATAGTTTAACTTGCTTTTCTCAAGCTAAGTGTTCTGCTCAGTTATAGATCATTTGCTTCCATTCGTTTTAAATAGTCCCTTGGCATTCTAGAAGGTCAATTAGGTAACTTTTTTTTAGTTTGGAACACGGATTTTTTTTCTTTTTATGCTCCAGTAACTTTGACACGCACACAGACACACACACATTTTGTTTGAAATTAGTAATAGTGTTGCATTTTGTTTCAATTTTATAGTAATGAAGAGTGTTTTGAGTACAGATTGGTAGATAGCCTAATATGGATTATTTTTCAATCTAGAATTTTTGTCTCAGTGAGCCTCCAGTTCTAGGCATGCGTGTAGTGGAACTGGCTATAGATTTATCATAATTCAGAAAAGAACTTCTACGTGAAATAAGTTCTTATGATAAACTAGCAAAACAATATGTACAATGTTAGTTGTGTTGCTTCCCAGGATTCCATTGGTGAACGAGATTGGGTCTGCACATCTTTACCTGTGTGATTTGAACTTCTCATTTGGGTAGTCCCATTAAATTTAGTGCTTTGGAATTGAGCCCTAAAACAACATCCATTGCTCTTCACATATAAGGTTTTCCAGTGAAAATCAGGACTAGTATAGACTAAAAATCCTGTCTTTGTCTGAACTGCAAATAGCTATCTCAATGTAAAATCCTAGTAGTGATAAGGCATCTGTAAATTTTGCCTCAAGTTAGCTCATTGGAGTCACCCCTGTTCTCCCCCATCTTTAGTTTATTTTGATAAACTATATCGAAGTAAAAGCTTCCTGTCCATTAATTTTGAAATATGATCTAGTGGAGCTGTGTACATGTAAAACCCAAATCTTTTTGGGAAATGAAAACCTTGTTTTCACAGGTCACGTGCTTTTACATCTCTAGAAAAATCCTGAGTGGCAGATGCCTTGTATATCTTTTCTGGCTGTGCTATGTAGCCTCTGGTAAGGGTGTATAGCTACTCTTCTTTAACCAGCAAAAGGGTTGCTGTTGAATTGGAGGGTGACAGTAGGGATGTGAACGACTAGTCAACTATCCTATAAGCAAATGCTTATCCGATAGTCGACAGGCTAGTCGACTAGTCACTTCCCCCCTCCCCTCTTGCTGCCTCTATCAGAAAGAGGCAGCGGGGGAGAGGGGGAATAGAGGAGGAGGTGGTTCCAAGTGGTCGCGCCGTGTGGAGCCTGGGGTCAGCTGGGAACTCTCCCGCTGACCCTGGACTTCATATAGCACTGCTGATTTGAAACACTGTGGAGCCTGATGTTGGGCTCTCTTTGGTGTTTCAAAGCAGCAGCGCCACATGGAGCTGAGGGTCAGCTTTGAAATGCCACAGGGAGCGTGAGGCCAGTTGGGGGACTGCTATAATTTAAAGGCAGAAGTGCCTTTATCAACTTTATTGAATAGTTGATGCAATTTGCTTCGACTATTCGATTGGCCAAATAATTGAAATTTTACATCCCTTGGTAACAGAGGAAGCAACACTAAAGTGCTGTGTTTTCCTTCCTCTTCCCCCCCAACACATCTCAAAAAAAGCAATATTTGATTTGGTCTGTAAAATGATAGTTGCTCTTGTGAAAAATCACTTTTTCCAAAGCTGGTCTTATGGAAGCAGCTTTGAATGTGCTTCCATGAACTTGCATAGCCATGTGAGAGCGTTTTCAAGGATACCTTTGTGGTACAGCACTTAGCTAGTTAATCAAACAACAACAAAAAATTCCAAAGGTCATTACTCATTTACACTATGTATTTGAATTCTTTGAATCTAGGATTAAATTGATAACCCACCACAGTCCCCCCCCTTCTCATAAAGTTGGTCTACACTTTTTGTACAACCCACTGTTTAATCAAAACTCAGTTTCACTGTGCAACACAAAACAAAAAATAAGGGGTCAATTGTATTTGCAAGATGTCTTCAGAAAATGGCCACCCTAATGTACAATATTACCCTTCCACAGGCAAAGGGAAGTTTTCAGATCTTTCTTTTATTTCTAAATGTTAAGCAAACTTAAAAATAAGAACTTCTGTATGTTGTTGGTCACTGAACCTGCATTCAATGAGGAAAGTTCAGTGTAAATTACTCAAGGGGATGAATGAGTCTTTCCTGTGGCACTGATGTTTTTTCATTGGCAGAGGGTAAAATACTTCCTAGTGATTCTTTTAAACTCCCACCCCTTCCCAAAAAGCAGTCTGAAAAGGAAAATGGTGAATACATCTATTTCTCTATAGTCACGGTTGGCCTTTATAGCCAGGGCTCAACAAACCACGGGCGAGTAGATTTCAGCCAGTCGTTCAGAGTGCCCCATTCACCGGCGCTTCGCACATGCGCAGTGCCGGTCTGGCGCATGCACAGTACGGGGCTGGCAAGTGACTCTCGCTGGGGTTTGTCAAACCCTATTTATAGCAGTTGTAATAACTATACCATTGCAGTTATAGCCAGGAGAAAGAATTCGGGTTAACACCCCCTGCACGCTCACGCGTGCGCGCACACACACACACACACACACACACACACACTTGCTGAATGTGGGCTTATACACTACTATGAGATTAGTTTCTGGATTTGTATGTGCACCATAGTCACTGGTGTGCAGCACAGAATCACAATATGGGGTTACCAAATGTCTGTGAAACTGGATTTAGAGGGTTTAATTTGAGGTAGTTTCTTAAGTTGTTAAAATAAGAAATCAGGAGTCAAGGCAGCTAGGTTCTAGTTCAGGGATGGACAAGATATGGCCCACAGGCCGAATCTGGCCCAACAAACTGTTTGTTTGGCCTGCCCTGCTATGGCTCCACATCCAGGCCAATTGAGGCCTGGGGACAGGAGAGCACCTGAAGTCTTCTCCCTCCCGCCAGGGGCTTGCAGCACCAGAGGGAACCATTTGCTGTTCAAAATCTCTGACATTTCCTGTGGGCACCATGTGCCCCTGGCAGGGCCAAGGTAGACCCCCTGCGGTTCCTTGCCCCATGGGGGAGAGTGTAAAGTCTCCTCCCTGGGTATGTGGGGCCTAAAGGGAACTGCCCCTGCCTGAGGCCCCGCCCCTTCCACCAGAGGCTCTACCCCTTTGGGGCCTGACCCATGAACATTTGTGAAGTGGCCCCCCTACAAAAATTATTGTCCACCCCTATTCTAGTCCCAGCTTTGCCACTAACTTTCATTTCACTGTTATACTTGTGATTTGCCACATACCCTCACTTGTGAGATAGCAAGCCTAAAAACACTAAGCCTCTGAGTGCTTCACATGACAGGCTTTCTGGAAGTGTCCAGTTCTGGGCGCTCTCATGTCTTCTTCAGCATTCATCATTGGTTGAGGGGAAACTGTTGCTAACATCTCTTAGCAATATCCAGTTTCATAATGCAGATAGGGCTAGAGATTTCTCCGAGTCTTTCCTCCAAAGATACCTTTCTTTGGTACAGCTCTGTTTGTATCAGGGAAATGAATCTCCTGCCATTGTATTTGGGTTTTCTGTAGTGAGCCATTCTCTTGCATTGATACCTTATCTTAATCCACTAGTCTGATGGCTAGCTTTTTACATGTCCTGTTTCCTCCATTAGAAATGTAGGAATTTTTAAACCATACCGCTATAACTGGAAAGAAAAGTTTGAGAGTCTATAAAGCTGAGAAGTACCTAAAAAGTTGACTGGGTGACAGACACCTTGTGGACCCTCTTTGGGTCTCTTAAGGGTACATTTAAGTACTTTTTAAGTACTATAAACTGGGTAATATGCAGTGCAGTGCGATTTCAAAGGTGATATGTGAGGGCAAATGTCGTTAACCTCTTGGCTAGAGATAAAGTTACTCGAGGATTACTCTAGACAGGGTAAATGCCTTACAGAACTTGAAAACATATTTCAAGGCAGACATCAATGACAAAAACTGTTATTGCCTAGTGAAGAGCAGGTTTCCAGATCAATGCTAGGAATCAGTTGTAGCTGGATTTGGTGCTGTTTAGGTGTCAAAATTAAGTGTTCTCTGTTTGCAGCTAACCATGTCATACAAGTTCTGTTAGGAATGTTGTCCTCAGCAAAGTCTGCAAGTGTGACCTCTTCGTGCAGTGTAAGCATGCTGCTAGCTATTTCAGCTCCTGACAGTTTTGCAGTGGGATGTGGAAAGTGAACTATTATCCAAATGGCAAATTCTGCCTGTGTGTGTGACAGTTAAACTGATTAGCCAGAGTCCCCTGAAGAGGACGGGCCAGCTTGAGGTATATTGTCAACTTCTGTTTAAACACAATTTCTATGAACATTGAAAACAGACTCTGAAATAGGTCTGACTTTTTTATATACTTATTGCTGTTTATATTTATATTTATATATAATATATATATATATATATATTACACACACACACACACTTAGTCACAGTGAAATAAGCCATTTTTATACTTTAGCTTATTTTTAAAGCAGGTATGTCATCAGATAGTTCTTTAATATAATTTGAACGGGATAAGATAATTGTCGTTTTAATCTCTTATACTGCATTTCAATTATAGTTGAAAAATCTGCTAACAGCTGCCACATTAAACACAGTTGCTCTGGCATGTTTCCTGAGCAGTGCGGAAAAAGGAATTTCTCTTAGTATGATCTAAAATCATGCTATATTTTGTACTGTGGTCAGGGAAGTCTATGAATAGACCATATAATAAAAATCATTTGTGAGCATGCTTTGAACAACAGCATTGGTAGAACCTTAGTTTTTATTATTTAGTAACATGTGGCTTCCAAATCCATTAGGGTACATCTACACAGCAGGGCTAAAGTCAAATTAAGCTAGGCAACTTCAGCTACTTCAATTGCGTAGCTTAAGTCGAAATAGCTTAACTCGGCTTTAGGCACTGTCTGCACAGCAGGAAGTCGAAGGAAGAACACTCTTCCTTCAACTTCCCTTACTTTTCGTAAAATGAGGGTTACAGGAGTGGGAGTAAGAAGTCCTCCAGCTCGACATTATTATGAAATAAAGGCTTGTAGAGTAAGTGTATTCTTTGCTATTTTGGAATAATGTCAGTTATTCTGAAATAACGCGCTATGTAGATATGCCCTTAGAGTCCACCGTACACACATTACTCCTCTTGAGAGAACACAGTCCCATGAGCTGCAAAATCCCAGTCTTCCTTGAAGAAGAGAAAATGTTCACTGGTCTGAATTTAAAATATCAGTTTTCTGGCTTTTTTCAGTCTTTCTAGTGACTCTTCATCCTTAATAACCTCTGAATTCATAGGCATTGCAGACTTTTGCCTAATCCAAGCTCATCCTCTGTTCACTTTATGTACTTTTAAAGGAAGACATTTTTCTTCTTATTTGTGGCTCACACAACAGTGCAGATTTCCAAATTCATTTAATATCTCTGCTAATGTAATACATTGTAGCCAAATGTGAGATGCATCCCATTTAGAGCATCACTGAACATGTCTAAGGATGAAAGTCCCAAATTGTCTTTCTGACTTGCAATGTGCAAATGCATTTATGGTAAGAGTAAAACCTCTACTTGAAGTGAAGACATTCTGTGGAGGAAAGTGGCATTCGCTAGGAGAATGCTTTACTGTTACACCATTTATTAATGCCACAGGGTTGTGCAAAACATTCTCACAAGCAGTACTCATGTCTTATCACTGTATCTTCTCTCCTGCTCTGCTGTCCTGAAAGATTCCTAAACTGTCAGCTTATCCTCTCAACTAAAATCCTCAGTCAAGCACTGTGCATCTGTTCTCCTCTTTAACTTGAAGTTTGGTCTAACCTTCATCCTTCAATTCTGTTATTTTAATTATTGATGATTTGTAAACAGCAAGACCGTGGAAGCTCATTAAGTGTTGGATTATTTTCAAGTGTCATCAAACTGATGCTATTAATTTAAGTCTCCTCAGACAATCTTTGGGTATGTTCTGAAGTGTAGTTGACAATTTATGAATGTTCTTGTCTTTAAAGAGAGTTATAGCTTTTGTTAATTTCAGTGTCTAACAAAGTATAGGTCAGTCTACATCTCAGTTTTCTGCTTCCTGCTCTTTCCATAGGAAGTCTGTGAAGTCCCGAAGTCGAAGTCCTGTATATTCAAGACATTCATCATCTCACAGTAAAAAGCAGAGGTCCGGTTCACGTAGTCGCCATTCCAGTATATCACCTGCTAGGCTACCATTGAACTCCAGCCTGGGAGCAGAACTTAGCAGGAAGAAGAAGGAGAGAGCTGCAGCGGCGGCGGCGGCAGCAAAGATGGATGGGAAGGAGGCAAAGAACTCGCCTGTCTTTCTGTCTGTAAAAGAGAACAGCTCGTCCGAGGTGAAGGAGGCAGGAATAGAGTCTAAAAAGGTACCCAAAGTCATTAAATCGGAAAAATCAGCCTCTGATACGGAACTGGTTAATTTAATACACATGAATGCAGAGACTAAAACATCTCTGGAGCCGATTAAAACCAAGACAGAAGAGAATTCTGAGAAGAAGCATGCAGCCCCAGTTAAAGACTCAAAAACGATGGGAACAAAAGAATCAAAGTCTGTAGTAGTGAAAGAGGAGATTGCAACTCCAAAAGAGACAGAGCCAACAGAGAAGGAGAACCCACCCCCACTGCCCTCTATAAAATCACCTCCTCCCCCTCTACCAACAGCAACACCACCACCCCAGATTGCTCCATTGCCGCCTTTGCCTCCATCACCAGCTGTTCCACCTCTACCACTTGCCCAACTGACTTCTGTTCAGGTCCCTACTTCCATCCCAGCCTCTTTGCCATCTTCTTCCCATTCAAGAACATCTGCTTTGTCCACTCAGGCAAACTCTCAGCCCTCTGTCCAGGTCTCTACAAAACTACAAGTGTCTGTGACTGCTGCTATCCCACACCTGAAGACTTCAACGCTGCCTCCACTTCCACTCCCACCTGTCCTACTTGGGGAAGATGACTTGGATAGGTAAGATCACATGGAAAACTTGGGTTCTGCTTGGGTTGGAAAACATTTACAAACACTAACAGAGACAAGATTTTATTTTTTTAATCTTGCTGACTCTTTCCTTACCCTGCACATGTTTCCTAGAAGATATCTAGTTTTGTACTTGATTCCTGTGCCATTCTACTGAAAACACCGCTCATGACCAAATGCCCTCTGACATTGTTATTTGTGAGGTTATAGACTTGTCAGTCTCTCCATCCAGAATACCTCTTTTGAGGGACTTATAATTCAGTGCTGATACTGACACACAATCTCAGTGAGGAAGAGAAGTTTAGAGGCTTTCATCAAGCCAATCTGATTACGGATCCAGTAGTCCTCTTGTCTGAAATCTGCTCTGCATGGAAGTACCTCTGTTAATTTTAATGGGGCTTCACATAGAGAAGAGATCCAGGTGTATGCAGCAACTTGCAAGAGTAGATCCTGAGTTACTAAAAAAAATGAAATGCCCCAAAAAGCTGTGTTAAAGTAACACTAAAGAGCAAGTCATCTGAGAGAGAGAGCAGAAAGCAATGTTGCACTTAGAGCGAGTTGTTGGGACATGAAGGCCTTATCTACCTGAACAAAATTTCAGTGCTTTAACCTACATTGGGTTTTTAAATAATTGTTAATTGGCTTATGCTAAAATAAAAGTGGCGCATGAGAGCCAAATATTTAGTTTAAGAGCTAAATATTTTAGTTTATTATAAACCCAGTTTAAACTGAAATAAATCTGTTGGCACAAGGGTTCAAATCAGTCTGACTAAGCTGCTTTAAAATTGCACCTGGTGCAATTTTGTCCTATAGACAGGAAAGAAAAGAATGTCAGAAGTTAAGTAGCAGATTTGGGAGGAAGGTTGTTAGGAGTAAGCAAATAATGCATATTTCAGTACTTTTGATGGTTGCATCTATATGTAATACTCTGGAGGTTTAATATGGAACATGTTCTTTATCTGTGCCATATGCTGCTGTTATATAGTTTTAATGTGGAAGAGGGTAACTCTTTACCTGTCTATCATTAAAGGCTTTTGTTTACATAGGGATGCTCAGGAAGTTAATCCAAATTAACTTCGAAGTAGATTACTTAAACCATATTAAACCCATGTGTGGATACTCTTATTCAGAATAAATGTGACTTCAATTTTGATTGTGTAACTCACAGGTTTAATGCAGCTTAACCAATCCACTTGAATTTCACACCTTAAATTAATTCTAATTGATTCTCCTGAGACTTCCTTTGTAGATGAGCCCTATGCAGAACATCAAGACTTAGTCCTTTCCCAAGTGAGTTGTAATGTTGTCTGCTACATGAATAATTTCTAGATCTAACTAGATTTAACTAATCCCCTAGATGATTTGAAACACACACTTTTTATGATAATCGAAGAAGGAATGGGCAAAGGAAATAGAATCAATTGAAAAAAGATTAAAAACTTTTTTGTTGTTGCACTATACTGAAGTTTTGGCATCTGATGAAATATTAGGTCCTCACTATTTTTTACTTGACTAATTTGCTCACCAAAACCCTTGCTTTCTCTTTGCTTCTCAGTAAAGAGGTACTGAGATGTGTTAATATAAGATTTAATTACTCTTGCATAATGTAAAAAAACCCAACAATTTCCAAGCATGCTCTGAAATATTATTACCACTTCTTATGTGAGCAAAGTTTATCATTGCGCAAAAGCCTGCGGAGCGTCCACACCTCAAATGAGCTCTTGCGCAATTAAATGGGCAGTTAAACGGCAGAGCAGAGCGCTTTTTCCACCATAGGTAAACCTCCTTTTCTGAAGCATAACTGCTATTAGCGCTACAGCTATTGCTCAAGAAGGCAAGAGTGGACGCTCGAGAGGAGTGCAAGAAACCCCTATGGGATAAAGCACATCAGAGCTTTCTTGTGCAAGAGCGTCCATGCAGTGTGGACACTCTCTTGCGCAAAAGCACATGGCTTTTGCGATGTGCTTTGAGGTGTGGATGTGCTCTTATGCAAGAAGTTTTTGTGCAAAAACTCTTGCGCAAAAGGCTTCTTGCGCAAGAAGCATGTAGTGTAGACTTAGCCTTACTGTTCTCATTGGCTCTTTCAGACATTAGTATTAGCAAGGTATTGTTGTAATTGAGATCATTACAATACATTATAAAATGACCTGTGAATCCTTATGTTGTCTTTCACAAACAGCACTTGATTTAGTGTTGTTCAGTTTGTTTCTGTTCAGCTTTTTAGGGAGCAGTGAGAGTAGAAAGATTAGCCTTAACATGGTACCTAGATAAGTTCTCGCATTGGAAAAGCACACACTAAACATAATGCTGTGGTTGCAAAGATGGTATAATTGATTCAGCTCTGCTGTTGTTAAAACAGCCGTATTAAGCATCACAAACTTTACCATAAAGACTCATACCTCTGTGTGGTTGCGATGAAAGTACTAATATTGTACCTGTTCCCAGATGAGTGGCTGAGTAGACTTTTTCAACTTTTAACTTGGAACTTTGTCAGTTTCTTCCTTTGATCTATAACGTACTTGCAGATTATATTTCCACCCAAATATTGGCAAGCAAGTTCTCAGCCAGTCCATTGAAACAAGGAGACAAGCAAACAAAGTCACTTAATTAGGTTTAGCAGGTGTTAGTTGCAAATAACACATTAACCATGTACAGTACATTGTTTTCAATCACTTAAAAGTATTTGTTGCTTGTGAACCAAACATTTCTTTATTCTGTTTCTAATGTGGAAAAAACATGCCCTTCTTGATTTCTAAGACTATGGTAAGTAGTGATGTTAAATATCGGGTAATCACATGAAATTTTTGCAGTTACACGACTATTCAGTAGTCCCTGGGGGTGGGGCTGGCATGGGGAGCTGGTCCGCGACTCTGATACAGATACAGAGGCAACAACGCAGAGTGGTAGCAGCTCCTGTCTATGGTGGGGTCTGAGCTCCCCACAGACTCTGTCTGCAGGGACCTCAGCCCCCAACAGACAGAGGCTGCTTTGCAGCAGCCTCCTCTGCCTGTCCTTGTCCCCTGCTGCTGCCTCTGATAAAAGGGGGGGACAACATAGAGCCAGCACTGGCTCCTGCTCAGCCCCTTCCCTCCCTGTTGTCTCTGATACAGAGGCAGCAAGGCCGGGGGAAATGCATGTAGTCAAGAAGATTAACCAGTAAGCCTAGGCTTATCGGTTAATAGTATAGTTGACTACACATTGACATCCCTAATGGCAAGCATGAAGTTTAGAATCCCATTTGAATTGGCCAAGTACAAACTGCAGCTCAGTTGAGTAAATACAGATTCTTGTATTTCTCTTCATGCTTGTGTAACACTAAAAGACTTGTGATGTATCATTCCAAAGGATTCACCTTTGGGCTCAGGTGCACCATGGAGTGTTTCATCCTTTAGGGAGGGCCTGAGGAGGGAGTGAAAATGAAGGTTTAGAATGGAATAGTTCCATCATTTTAGGCATGTGATGGCTGATGTCACACCAAGTCTCATAGCTTGAATTCCTCAGGATCTCTGGCGGTAATGACTGTCCCCAAAATAGCTAAGAGATGTGCCAATTACTGTTGTTTAAAGTGGCTACAACTGTTCTGCTGTTATGGGATTTTGTTTCCTTAGTTTTTTGAATTGATGAGGTTTTGCTTTCTTGAAGCTTTGCAATTCACCTTTCAGGTTTTCCAGTCCATCTGTGTGCAGTGCTCTTATGCTTAGGCAATCCAGATTTTTTTTAGATTTAATTTTTAAAAAAAGAATGTCATGCATATAGTCTGAGTGCCCTGACCATAGCTAAATTTAAAATAGCCACCCAGCAGCATTCAAATTAACTCCAGCTAGCCAGCAGCCTTAAGTCATCTAACGAACGTTACAATTTACATAAGTTAGCAGATAACAGTAGAACCCCCCCCCCCGAAAAGCCTCTCTACTCCAGACGCTACCTAGCAACACATCTCCATCCTTCCCCCAAAACCCTGTCTGTCAAATACTTTTGGAGGAGTATCAAATTCAGGCTTTTTTGGATGAAGGTGTGTGGCGCGTGTTAAAACACTGCATAATGTTACAGATCTGGATCAAATTCACTGCTAGCAAAAGTGGTTCATACTCTTATCCTGGTGGTAAATGGCATACGCAGGGTGACGAATCTAGGCACTAAATCCAAATGAATAACTTTTAAATATTCCTCAAATATCTTGCTTAAAACATATGATAAAGCTGGTGAAATAATTCGACCAAGTCTGTCAGACATGGTACTTGAGTTAGGGACCTTTGACCTACATTTAGAGAATGTCTACACTGCAGCTAGGAACATGCTTGGGCTAGAGCACTGAAAATAGCAGGATAGCACAGGCAGCAGCTTGTGTTGGCTGCCCAAGCACAAACCTGCTCAACCCCCCCCCCCCCCCCCCGGAAATGTTCGTATTCCCTCGGCTAATCCAAGCTGCTACTCAGGCTACCCCTGTTTCACTTGCTATTTTTAGACTGACAGATTCAAATCCCATTTTGGGGCCTTTTCTTGTGAGTCTTAACACTGAGGTTCTTTGCATTCATTAAGAGTGACCAATATAGGGGCCATCCTGCTCTTCTAAGTCAACAGCAGTGCTTTGGGTGGCAAGAGCAGGCCCACAGATCTTTCTGTGGTGTCGGTTGTTACTTACACGGATTATAAGGACCATAGTGATGCACATAATGAAAGTTTTCCTCCGGTACTCTTGAGTATTGGGGCTTTTCTGGTTAGTTCCTCAAACCTGTGTGGTGACCTCAGTAACAATGAAAAGACCATTTTCCTCCCCACTCCTTTAAAGAGCATCAGACCTCAGTAATTCCAAAGGGGAAAGTACTTCTCTCAAAACCTCCTTCCATGTTTTGCCTCTGTATTCATTTGTGAAATACACTGTATTTTACCATAGGTTTCAGCTAGTTTGGGAAGTGGCTAGTGAATAAGGTAACTTTCCTAATTTTGTATTCTCATCACTTCAGTTATGTTGGCTTCTTTGTCCTGAGGGAGCAGAGTTTTAGACCTGCTGATGTTGATAAGCATCAACACCGCTCCCCCCAATAAGTTGCCCTAAGAGTGACCCAAGAAAGACTGTCAGTATTTCAGTAGACAGCTTTTCCTTTTCCTGGGAAGGGTGCTGTCTTGTACAGGGTAAGTATTATGAATAATGTGATTTGCCTACTGCCATTCAACTTGGATTTTAATTCCCAGTTTATGCAGCTTCAGGAATTCTCCCTAACCTTCCCCTTCCTCCCGCCCATCCCTTGATTCTGGATGTCAGTCTCCCCAGTCTTCTGCTAGTTAAAGACAACACTGCAACCGTTGGTGCCATAATAAAAGAAGAAATGAACTGTCAATCTATCTGCAATATGCAAAGTTACTATTGCCCCACTTCTGTCTTTGCTAATGAGTTACAAGCAGTGTATGGAGAGATGGTTAATTTTGCTTGTATGTAGTAGGATTGCAATGGCCATTAATAGGTCAGAACATGCCTTTAAACCTGTTTTATTGAGTGGGCAGGAGATAGGAAGTAGGGATCAGTAAATGGATAACAGGTTATATCCCAAATTTGTTAGTGTGTGTGTATATATGACATTAAGAATTTTTATTCCACTATCATGAGAGATTTTAGTTGCAAAGAGCTGTGTGGTCTTTTGAGGCTGGACTGTGGCTTTTAATTTAGTATTTTTCAACTTTGAGTGTCTAGAGCTAGACTCCTAAATCCATGTTTAGTCCCCTAATTTCAGGCACTCAAGTCTGACTCTTTTGACCTATGATCCTCTTTATTTGAAATGACATTTGAAGTCTGACCACATTGTATTAACTTGTAATTTTCCGGGATTTAGTCCAAAGGAGATTCTTCCTCCAAAACTTGTGAAGAAAGAGAGAGAGCAGAGACCACGACACTTGCTCATGGACCTCCCGCTCCCTCCAGAGCTTCCTGGAGGGGATCCATCTCCCCCAGAGTCTCCAGAACCAAAGGCAGCCACGCCACCTCAGCAACCATTCAAAAAGAGACCAAAGTAAGTGCACAGTAAACTGTGTCGTCTTATGGTGGTGATCTTTTGTTTATATGGTACCTCTCATCCAAAGGATCCCAAAGTGTTTTAGAATGTAGCTATAAATCGGACATGGAAACTGCTTTCCCTGCTACAAAAATGCACCCCGTCAAGGTTAAATCTGCAATAGTATTAGCAGTTCGCTGGAACCTTGCAAGTTGCTTTTAGGGTGAGAAAAAAAATTCCAAATGTATCTGATGAATCCGCAGAAAGAAATGTAAATAGGCACAATGCAATTTTCCCATTTGGAGTCTAGCCAGGACACTGCTATTGGCTCCACAAAAAGTATTAGTGGATTTTTAATAACTACACACATTCACGATCTCAGTTTTATATTTCTTCAAGGCATGTTCTATTTTACAGAACAACTAACCTCTCTCCTGGACAACCAATCAGTTTTCCTAGAGACCATTTGACTTCAAAAATTGTTTAAAAGAAACAAAGCCCCTGTTATACTGACTTCCTTTTATTCTTTCCATCCACTCCTTTGGGTTTCTGGTTCACGTTTTACAGGGTTATGGCTGTCTGTGAGTCTTAATATGGGTGTTTGTCCAGGAAGGAGAATGGAGTCCTTTCTCCATCCTTTTGAATATTAACTAACTAGAAGTGGCTACAGTGATGGGAAAAAGAGCAGGTGAAATGTATGTTTGCATCACCCACCAAATAGAGCTTGTAATTCAAACTTTATTTCATCAAGGTTCTGACAGATCCCATTGTTCTATAATCTATCAAATGATCCTTCCTATTGGGTGAATTACTGGCGTGTTTCATGTTCGCCTTAAACCTAGTCTACCTTGAAAATTCCTATCAACTCTCATTGCCTTGAAAAAAAATATTGTGGCTGAGTTTAGAAAAGATCTCTCATTTGGATGCCAAACAGCTTTATGTAGAATCTTCTGTGTTTCTAGGAAACAGTTGTTTATGAAAGGGGCTACATACTTCACCAGTGTTGTGGGGAAAGGTATTTTCCACTCCGTGGGCATACTTGACTTTCTTTAATGCTAATGAGAAGTGTGCATTCATCAAATGAGTAAACTCATTTGTACAATTAGGAGTGTCGTCTGTCTTTTTTTTCCTTTCACGAGGCATTGTGCTACATTGTGCCCTAAATAATCATCAAATATCCTATGTCTATGCAGAAGTTTTCCAAATACTTACCAAATCTAAAATCATTAAAGAGTTATGTTACAGTAAAGAGAGCTGATCCAAACCACACTCATGTTAAGATTTTTGGCAGGATTCCATGCATCATTCTCTGCTGATAAGTCTGGACAGATCCATTTTTTTTTGAGCTACAGGCTAACCGGAGAATGGTGAGAGATACTGAGAACCAGAGTTCCCTGTAAGCTGTGTACTTGGGTAACCACCCAGGAGAAATTCAAATGCTGCCCAGCTGATTAGCAGAGCACCCTCTGCCAGCAGCATGTGTTTCTCCTGGTGGTGCACATCTGTACATGGCTCAGTGCAAATAACAAAATTTATTCCACACGTGAATGGAAAAAACTAGAGGGAATGTTGCTGAAAACCTTTTTGTACTGTGTTTTGGTATATCATAACCCTTCATCCCTGTTTTAGATAATTGTATATGGGAAAATAAAGGGGTAACATTGAATGGAGTTTGGTTTATGCTTTTTGGCCTCGAACAACTGTTAAGTCTGTGCTTTAAATGTAGGAATCTGATAAAGCATAACACTGTGATGACGGGCATAGAGAAATGTTCCATTTGACTATTCTACTATATAGTTCACTAAAGGCTACTGAAGTAAACATTTACAAATTAACACTGAATGAAAGTCTTGAAAATGACCGTGGAAACTAGCCTGTTCTAGGGCTCTTCTTAGGGCAGGTTGAAACAATGACGACAGCTGTTGCCATTTTAAATTGAAGATGGCATTTGTTGCTTGGATAGTTAAAGTTTATTGTGGATTTTTTCCTGTTCTTAGTATGATGTATAAATATTGTTGGGTGGGGTGGGTAAATATAAATGTGTATCTGGTGATGTCCCCTGTACCAAGTAAAGAAAATTGACCTCCATCTAGCGCAGTATTTCTCAATGACCAGTCTGTAGACTGGTGCCAGTCCTGAAATGTGCTTGACACAGCAAGCCAGTCCCTGGTATGGGAAAGGTTGAAAAATACTGATCTAGCGCACTGCATAACATTTCTAACTCTGCACTCAGACTAAGGAATGTGATGGAATTCCTTTGCATGTTGAGGATTACTATCTAGATTTAAGATATACCATAGTCCGCGGACCAATCCTGTGTAATTAGCTGGATAGCTTAAACGACCAAATTGCTCTCCAGTCTATTAATTTTTAGGATTTAAATTTTAAACACTCATTAAATCAATTATGGTCAAGTCTTATTGTCTACTCTTCACTTTTACAGAATCTGTTGTCCTCGTTATGGTGAGAGGAGACAGACAGAAAGCGACTGGGGAAAGCGCTGCGTGGATAAATTTGATATCATTGGGATTATTGGAGAGGGAACATATGGGCAAGTGTACAAAGCCAAGGACAAGGATACAGGTAAAGATTAGATATAGTCTTAGTCTGAGGCCAGGCCTACACTAAAGGGGAAGGTTAGGAGCAGGCGTACTGTCCGCTCATGGGGGCTCCCTTTGAGTTTGATTTAGCAGGTCTAATAAAGACCTACTAAATCTAACTCTGGAAGATCAGTCACAGCAGCAATCTTTCCTCTGATGAAGACATGGCCTGCGTAAGGTAATATTGAAATAATTTCCTTATGTAATTCTTGGGTATCTTTTTTAGTATTTTTGGTGCTCTCACAGTGAGCCTGCTTAAAAGTTCATTCCAGTTTAAGTATTGTCACTACTCAATGGGGAATACAGCTATGATTCTAACTGACATTATTCTTTTTTCCATTTTCCCCTCCCCATCCCATCCCCTCTCTTTCTGTACTATTTATTTGAACCCTGGATCCCTTAACTCCATTCATCTAAAGAAGTGGGTTGTGCCCCTGAAAGCTCATGATACCATTTATGTTTTTTGTTAGTTCCTAAGGTGCTGCTAGACTATTTGTTACTATTTAAGTTTATGTAGCTATGACCAGTAATGGACTTAGAGGCCTGTGGGAGAACCAAGCTCCCAAACCCCAATGACTCTGTCAGAGTTGGGTGCTTAATTGTCCTTTTGTGCCTGTGAAAATCTCCCCAGTGTGCACCCACAGTGTTACCCTGTCTTGTAAACCCACAAATTTGTTTCATTTCTGATGTTTAGCAAGCCAGCCATGGGATCATTTGCGCAACAAAGCCTCTTAACATAAAGAGACTGAAGCAAAGAAGTCTCCGAGAGATAGCAATGTTAGTCTCTAACTTTAACACTATTGATCATTAGAGGCGAACTTAGAGACGAACACATTTATTACATCATGAGCTTTCGTGGGGAAAACCCCCTTCATCAGATGAGTTGGAGTGGGAATCACAGAATCCAAGGTCTCATGATCTAATAAATGTGTTAGTCTCTAAGGTGCCCCAGGACTGCTCATTGTTTTCAAAGCAGAGAAGTTCAACAAAAATGTGATCCTGTTCAGAACTCGCCTTTTTCTGCCTAGGTGTTGTAGGACCTGTGGCTCTCCCCCTCCTTGGTTTTGTGGGTATACTATGGGAGAGTGTGCTAATCCTGCACTTTGTAATTTGCATATAGATGGTATTCTCGCCCCATTTAGCAGAGTTTAGTAGATGAGACAGCATTGTACAGAGTGAGGTTGCTTATTACGAAGTGTTTCACACAGTGTCCTACAGTGTTTTTTCTGGTGAATTGCAAAGTAAGTAAAAACAGTAAGATGGAATTCAGATGGAGTAATATAACACTTTTGGAAAATGTCTTAGTGCAGGGATAGTGCAACAGTGACTCAGGGCTGCATTTGGCCCATCAGATCATCGCATTTGGCCCACCATGGCTCCGCTAAGCAGGCATCTAGCAACATGTGGGGTAAAGGGATAGGCGAGAACATACACACATTATCTGACTGTGTTGAGAACCAGCAGGCCAGATCAGGGAGCTGGACCTAGCTTTCTGAGATAATAACTGTTGTTATCGGATGAGCTCGTGCTCCAGCTCCCGCTCTGGAGTCCAGGACCTGATGCAAATACACCCCACATCGCATCCTCTGTGGGGCAGGACCCAACAAACACATACCTGAGCCCAGAGGGTTGTAGTGGTTTTTGTGGCCGCCTACTACCTTAATGTTGCCCATCTGTCTTACTTTAAATTGCAGTGTTCTTTTATTACCAAAATTACTGAATTCTAGAAAGGTCTGTGGTAGGAACATAATTGAAGACTAAATGAGCCATTTTCTTAATGAAAACTAATTATGAAAAGCATAATTCAAAAGCCTGGGCAGAGCAGAGGCAGGACAGTATTGAGACTGGATTATTTGGAGTATCTGCAAACACTTTGACACTGATTTGTTTTGGCAGGTGAGCTGGTGGCTTTAAAGAAAGTGCGCTTGGACAATGAGAAGGAAGGCTTCCCCATAACAGCCATCCGTGAGATCAAAATCCTTCGGCAGTTGATCCATCGCAGCGTTGTTAACATGAAGGAAATAGTTACGGACAAACAAGATGCACTGGACTTCAAGAAGGACAAAGGTATTGCTAGCTGCATGGTGTATTTAACTAACAGACATTCTACAGCTCTTTGTTAACTTCTCCGGTGTGAAGGTGGCTCTAGCAATCTGAAACAGTATGAAAGAGTTACTTGCTAGAGAAAACTCTAGAATTGTCTGTTGCTGCATATCTGCCTCTGGATTAAAAAGAAGTTTGCCTGTATTTTATGACTGCAAAGCACAGCAATAAAATCTGCGCAGCCTGCTGCTGATTTTTCCCTTCAGTGTTAATAGGTACCAGATATTATCCTTTTTGTGGGTTGCCTGCAAAAGGATACACCCTTTCTGATCACTTGGAAGCGTTCACAAGACTCAGGGCATTCATACAAGTAACCATCTTTGCAGCAGTCATATAGCAGCCACTATCTCACCAGCTGCTACAGGCTGAGATCAATAGTTATAGTATTTGGAAACTGGTATCGTCTCTGATGCACGAAATAACAGACTCCAGCTTTTTCTCCCTTACCTTGCGGAGCCAATGCAGGTATCA
The DNA here is from genome assembly GCF_052426305.1 of Pelodiscus sinensis. Taxonomy (NCBI): domain Eukaryota; kingdom Metazoa; phylum Chordata; order Testudines; family Trionychidae; genus Pelodiscus; species Pelodiscus sinensis. Next base: position 4,139,218 of record NC_143080.1, read on the forward strand.
GATCATCTGCAATGTTGGGGATAGGAAATTTGTTCCTACTACTTATTTCTATTAGCCCTCCTGAGCAAACACAGTTGAGGGACTTAGCTGGAGTCTCTCTTGTGCATCGACAACAGAATTGTGGCTTAAATCTTAATCGGTTACACTTGAACAACCCTGTTCTTGTTGAAGACTATCATAAGCGTAAGAGATGCAGCTCCTTTATTAATGGGGTGAGGCAAAAGGTCCAGGCTGACTTTGCAGAACTGACTGTTAGAAGGAATATATTTGTTCTTGTAAACTAAGCAGTCTTGATATGAATGTGACTGAGAGAATGTCACTGTACCAACATGTCACTTAACAGAGCAGAAGCACACTTAGCACGTCCCAAAGGTAAAGTGTATTGGTTTCTATCCCTGGAGGTCTGTGAGTGATTGTCTTTAAAACTGAGTTAGCCTTTGCTGATGTAGCTGTGGCAATTTTCTCCCCAGCATGGGGCATAACTTTATGATGCTGGATAATCATAGAATGATAGAATACTAGAACTGGAAGGGACCATGAAAAGCTGTTGGCTGTCTCAGGAACCAGTTAATGGTGTCGAAGGTTTTCCATCCTCTCACTTCTAAATTTTGAAGGTGCTTTTAAAAATACAACCATTCTAGGTTGCACTTGGAGAGTCCTTTCTTCCAGTGGATTCAGGTCCTCGATTTCCATAGGCAGTCTATGCTGATGCTTCCACTCTGGCCTTTTGTGACTTGCTATGAAAAGAAAAGGGCTACACACCCACCTTCTGGAGATTAGAACCAACCCCGCCTCACAAGTATGTAGCTGAGCACATAGTCACATTTTTCCCCCCTAAATCTCGGCCTTTATCAAGCAATTCCAATTCATAACCACAAATTTTGAAATTGTTGAATCTACTTCTCAGTCCCTGTCTTAAACTCTGTTTCTGTGGCAGGTGCCTTTTACCTTGTGTTTGAATATATGGACCATGACCTCATGGGGCTGCTAGAATCCGGCTTGGTGCATTTCTCAGAGGACCATATCAAGTCTTTCATGAAACAGTTGATGGAGGGTCTGGATTATTGTCACAAAAAGAACTTCCTTCATCGAGACATTAAATGTTCCAACATCTTATTAAACAACAGGTAACCTGTCACTGGATAGGGCAGAAGATGATTTTATCAAACTGGCTAATTTTAAGTTTGAGCCCACTGATGGGTAGGGATGTAAGTGACTAGTTGAGTCACTACTCGACTAGTTGTTCCCCCCCCCCCCCCTTGCTGCCTCTCTTAGTGGCAACAAGGGGGGGAAACAGGAGCCAGTGCAGGGAGGGAACTGCCTTAAAAGATGGCTCTTGCTGCATTTAGAATGCAGAGCCTCAGTGGGGATAGTTCTCGGGGGCAGTGTTAGTGGGGTCTGCTTAGTCTTGGCTCACGCCGCCCTGGGGAGCTAACCTTGCTGTGGCTCTGCAGTTTAACTACTTTTAATCCATAGAGCTGCAGCAGGGGTAGCGAGTGCCCCCCTTATCAATTAATCGAGTAGTCAATGGAAATTCCATCAACTACTTGATTAGCTGTTAATCCGCATTTTAACATCCTTACTGATGGGAAAGAATACAAGGGTATTATCTGCTGTAGTGATGTGTGTTTCCGCTAAAGTGACAGATTGTTCTAATTAAGCAATAGGTTCCCTGGGAGCGGCATCTGTAGTAGGAGTGATCTTGAACCAAAGGTGAATGAGCTTAATAACCTACTGGTTAAGTTTCCGTTGGGGACAGCCTGTCCACAAGAGACCTTTTGCTGGGAAATGTTCTGCTCCTTATCTCCATCTCTCAAGAATGGCAGGGAGTGTCCTGGTGCAGTTTCTGACTCTACAACGTTTCACCCAAACGTGTATTTAATGCAGGTGTTTAGGGGACTGGTTTGGTTATGTTAAAGCAAACATTGGAATAGGAAATGGCGTCCTGGAATGGATCGTTCCGGATGCATCACAAGGTTAAACCTTGCTGCTAAAAACCCTCTGCAAAACCATCATAAGGGACGTTCTAGAAAGGCTGAGGTCTAATAAATAAGGTGTTTGTTCAGTGATAGAGCCCAAAGGAGAATTCCTGCAGCTATTGCTGGTAGGTTCAAGTCCCAGATCTTCCTGGGGGAGAATGTAATGGTTTTATTCCAGCACCATTTCCCTTGGGTCCTTCGTTGGCACGAATGAACGTGAGAAAGGAGTCATTATCACTCTCAACGTCTCTTGGTTTTTCTGATTCTTTCCTCCCCCACTTCCCATCAGATGCAGTTACCATTTGGGTTCCCATGTCATAGCCACCACCCGTGCGCTGCACTGTCAGAGTTGAATTCCTTTGCTGTTTAGAGGCTGAGAATGGGGTGGTGGCAGTGTATTGGCGATGGGTTCTTACATCCCTCCCTCTTGATCACATGGTGACCAATTTTACGAATGGTATAAAAGTCTCAGATCGACTTCCAGTGTAGTCTTCTGCTAAAATCGATGAGTGCAGCATAGTTCTTTGTGCTATAGGTTATAAATTGGAGACAGTATGCTTGGATTCTTCAGGTCTCTTATCTGAACTCCAGTGAGGAACATTAAAACTGATAGACTCACATACCTTGGTATTTGTATAAGAAATAATGGTTCTGGGGGGACCATAGCCCATTAGATGTCATAAAATTGTATGCTTTTATGTCTTTATCCTTCCATAGAGCATTGAGCAAGGATCTGGAATACTGCATACAGATGTGGTCTCCTCATCTCAAAAAAGATATACTGACATTAGAAGAGGTTCAGAGAAGGGCAACTAAAATGATTAGGGGTTTGGAACGGGTCCCATATGAGGAGAGATTAAAGAGACTGGGACTTTTCAGCTTGGAAAAGAGGCGACTAAGGGGGGATATGATAGAGGTCTATAAAATCATGAGTGGTGTGGAGAAAGTGAATAAGGAAACGTTATTTACTTGTTCCCATAATATAAGAACTAGGGGCCACCAAATGAAATTAATGGATAGCAGGTTTAAAACAAATAAAAGGAAGGTCTTCTTCACACAGCACATAGTCAATCTGTGGAACTCCTTGCCTGAGGAGGTTGTGAAGGCTAGGACTATAACAGGGTTTAAAAGAGAACTAGCTAAATTCATGGAGGTTAAGTCCATAAATGATTATTAGCCAGCCTGGGTAAGGAATGGTATCCCTAGCGTCTGTTTGTCAGAAGGTGGAGATGGATGGCAGGAGAGAGATCGCTTGATCATTACCTGCTCGATTCACTCCCTCTGGGGCACCAGGTATTGGCCGCTGTCAGCAGACAAGGTATTGGGCTGGATGAACCTTTGGTCTGACCCCGTCTGGCCATTCTTATGTTAAAAATCAGAGCGATATATCGAACATGATCAATTGCCAAACACCAGTTGTCATTGGTTCTTTCTATTATCTTCCTTACTGTTTCCACAAGTGATCCAATCTGTAGCTCATGCCAGTAGTTGTGCTTTTGTTTTTCAGTGGGCAGATCAAACTTGCAGATTTTGGGCTTGCCCGACTGTACAGCTCTGAAGAGAGGTGAGTCACTCAAAGGGGGAATTTGCAAACATGTGACTCGAACCTTTGATTATCTTGATGCCCCAGCTTGGGAAGCTATCAGGCAACCCCTTACAGAGTAAACATGTAATACTTTGCCCTTGTCCAATAACCTTTCTTAAGACAAACCCAGCTGACTGTGCAGAAGTTTCACTTCCTTAACTACCATGAGTTTGCCCTTTAAATTTTAGTAGCAATATTTTTCACTTTTTGCCTTAACTGGTGAGTAGGGTTGCTGTCAAACCTCAGCTACCTTACCCTGCACTTCAGTGCTTGGTGAAGCGATTCCTGTATGTGGGTGTTTGGGTGAGGATTTCTGAAGCTAGCCACTTAACAAAGTGGTTTGATTTTCAGACGTGCGGCCCACCTGTGATTCTCATTGATTTACAGAGGAACTGTGTGTTCCCCGCACATCTGAAAACAGAGTTGCTTTTGTTTAGATGCCCAACTCTAGGTCCCTACATTGGAAAGCCAAGGTCATGGTTCTTAAAGCATTTTGCGATCCACTGACATGAACAGAACTGTACAGATGCAAATCTGTTATTTTACCTTACAGCCGTCCATACACAAATAAAGTCATTACGTTGTGGTATCGCCCTCCCGAATTGCTGCTAGGCGAGGAACGTTACACGCCAGCTATAGACGTGTGGAGCTGTGGGTAAGCACCTTGTATTATTCGATAGCATTTTATTTGAGTTGTGAGTCAGAAAAAGTCCAATCAAAGTGCTAAAGGTTCTGCTTGAAGAGCCTCCTGTAATGTGTGTTATCTGTTGGACACGCAGCAGAAGCCATGCAACTAGATTGCACTTGAATTCATTGCTGCGTTAGACATTTGAGAAGTCCTAAAAACATAGTGGTGATGTGACCTTTCTGTCTTTATCAGAGCTATCGTTAATTAGACTTTAACATAAGGGATCCTCTAAATGGGTGAGGATGGCCTGCTAAAATTAAATAACAGTATCTCTCACTGTGAAGGGCTTAATTCCTGGTTATATAATGGCTTTCTATTTCAACATGTGTAAGACCACCACCATTAGTATACATCGCTGCTTTCATTGTGACCCTTTTGGACAAATTTTCAGCTGAACTCAGCAGACAACAGGCTGGGCTCTGTTTTGTAAAACTGCTTACTTACGTTGGCCTTTTAGTGGAATCTGAGCTCTCTGGACACTTGGTGTGCGTCTGCACAGCAGGGCTAAACTCGAAATACACCATGCAAATTGAGCTACATAAATTGCGTAGCTTATTTCAAAATTGGGAGCATCTATATAGCACTTATATCGAAATAAAGCCCTCTTCCTCTTACTTCCCTTCTCTTACAATGAGGGTTACAGGAGTCCTCCAGCTTGACAGTATTGACACTATTTCAAAATAACTACCTGCTGTGTAGATGCGGACTAAGTTATTTCGGAATAGTGCTGGTTATTTCAAAACAATGTTGCAGTGTAGATGAACCCTCTGGCCCTGACTAGAGGGTGGTGATCCCTTTTGAAATCTGTGACCATGGCGCAGAGTTGTTGTGCAGAGTCTAATATAGAAAGAATTCATGTTAGCCCAATACAGCTCATACCATCTGAATTTGGCGCTAATTGGTACTCTTTTCATAAAGCTCAACACGGAGGCCAGGGACTGAATGGATGATGGAGACTGAAATCTTTTATTTGCCTAGCTGGAGGTATAATACTCAATTTAACTTTTTCAAGGCATTAGCCTGGCCCAGCTAAGCCTTCACGATCCTGTTGGCACTTCTCTTTGCCTGAATAGAGTTAAGACATCACAGGGTTGACATCTTAACAGGGCCCCTAGCAAATGTTGCTTCCCAAATGTATGTGGTGGCTGACTCTGCACACAGGTTAGTCGGTCAGTTCCCAGTTTTGACTCTGATGCAGATGAGCCCCCAGGCAAAGCTGCTTATAGACAGAAACGCAACGCTAGTCAAGTGATCATCCCCAGTGTCTGCTGTTGTGACCTGTCGGTTTTTCTCTTCCAGCTGTATCCTCGGGGAACTGTTTACAAAGAAGCCTATTTTCCAAGCCAATCTGGAACTGGCTCAGCTTGAATTAATCAGGTAAAGCATTGCACACGCATGCCTGGGAGAAGTAGTACTATGGAAACTGCTCATGCACTTAAGCTTAGCTATTACAGCAGTTCTCATTCCCTAACCAGTTAACAAAGTGAGACCAGCAGTGACAGTAACTACTGATATAAGTAGACAGGCCTCTAGGTGTTTGTGCTTGCAAATCAGGCTGATGCCTGACTCTTCACATCTGCCCCACTAGTAAAGTGAAGGGGTGGGTATTTGAGTATAAAAATCACTCCTGCAAAAATAGAATTCAGCACTGTTAACTTTGTCAAATGGTTTTAAAACCAAGGTAAGGCTCTATTTCAGATATCGCTTTTACCTGAGCTTTCGTCTAATCTTCCTCCGTTTGCCCCTATACCTAGGTGTTGGTATGCTAAGCTGATTCAGAGAGGAAATTGTTTCACTTGGGCAGCTCTCCTGCTGGCTGTGCTGCGCTTGCTGATCGTGTTCTTGCTCTCTGGTTCTCTTGTAGCCGACTCTGCGGGAGCCCCTGCCCCGCTGTGTGGCCAGATGTCATCAAGCTGCCCTACTTCAACACTATGAAACCGAAGAAGCAATACCGAAGGCGCCTGAGGGAGGAGTTCTCTTTGTGAGTTTGACAAGAGCAGATGAGTGACTGTGTTTGTGGCTTTGTGATCGTCTGTCGCTGCCTGATAGTGATGTTACTCTAACATCTGCTGGGTACCTTCTTCTGTCTTGAGTGGGAGGGCAGGTAGTAGTGGGATGAAGAGAGAGGGTTCCCATTTCTCTGTCCCCTTCGGGAGGAGGGGGACCTCTTTCCTGTCCCAGGAAAACTTTGAATTTAATTTACCGCTTTGAATTTAATTTTTGCTAAAAAATGAGCTGGCTGCTAACCCCACTTACAGCTGTTGGCAGCAGCACTTGCTTTAAGTCCACTGGCTAGAGAATCTCCTGCCCAGCAGCTCTGTCAGACTCCCTTCATGAGAACCAGGCCCAAGGGACTAGCTCTGCACTGGCTGCCTGCAAGTCTTGTCTCGGAAGTAATTAATCATGCACTCTGCCTTGTGCAGTCAGACATGAATTTAAAGTCTCTGCTGGCTAACGTGATGCTGAAAATATTATGATTTACTGCCACAGATGCTTTGGAGTGCGCCCCTTGCTTGGGCCCGGATGGTGGATATTTCTCCTGTCTCAAGGGGAGTGGGAAGCCTTTTTCTGAGCATGGGGCACACTTTGCTCCCACCCTCTCCTTTGAGACTGCCTCTTAATTCTAGCCTTGTCCCTATCATCTGTACCCAGCATTCCTTCAGCTGCTCTTGATCTGCTGGACCACATGCTGACGCTGGACCCCAACAAACGTTGCACAGCAGAACAGGCCCTGCAGAGCGATTTCCTTAAGGATGTTGACCTCAGCAAGATGGCTCCTCCAGAGTAAGTATCAGTTGTCTTTGCCCGCTGCAGGTTGCCAGAGCTCTGATTCCTAGGCTCTTTGCTCTGACCTGGCGCAGCTGTGGGCAAGTCACTTTACCTTTGTGTGAGGGTCCCACATCTCTCTCTCTGGGCCTGATGCTCAGTTTATTAATGCTTGTAAAGTTCTCGGAGATCCTCGGCTAGAAGACGACGTAGAAGGGTGAAGTATCATTGGAAACCTCCATCCTCTTTGCCTGGGAGTTCAGTACGGCTTATTCATTGACTAGAAGGTTTGCTGTTTAGAACAGCATCCCACATCTCCACCCCACTAGGGATGTAAAATCCCAACTAATGGGTTAGCCAGTGAAACCTCTTTAACCAGTTAACCAATTAAAGGGGGAACTGGCATGGAGGCCCCTGCCCGCAGCAAATAGGGAGCTGCTCCAGCCCTTACCGGTTAACTGGTTAAACATTCACATGCCTACACCTGTGCAACCCTGTTCTGTATCCTTTCGCTCTCTGCTTGCAGGGATGACAGGCTTTGAAATACCTGTGACCTCTTCAGAGCTGCAAAGGGCAGCCCCGGTTGTGAGACAGTCACTTTGTCTCACAGTTTAGCACAATGTCATGTGAATGGCCAGATCCTGATGGCTTTGAGTTTAAAAAAACTGCTGGAGCAGCTGGCTGCTACCAAGCAAAACCTAGCACTGTAAACACAAGAACATAAGAGCGGCCACACTGGGTCAGACCAAAGGTCCATGTAACCCAGTGACCTGTCGGCCGACAGTGGCCAATGCCAAATGCCCCAGAGGGAAGGATCACAACAGGCAATCCTCACGTGATCCCTCGCCTGTCGCCCATTTCCAGACAAACAGAGGCTAAGGACATCATTCCTTCCCATCCTGGCTAAGAGCCTCCTAACCCCCTAATAGCTACCTAACCTCCGTGATTCCATCTAGCTCTTTTTTTAACCCTGTTAAAGTTCTAGCCTTCACCACCTCCTGTGGCAATGAGTTCCACAGGTTGACTGTGCGCTTGAGTGAAGAAAAACTTTCTTTTGTTTGTTTTAAACCTGCTGCCTTTTCATTTCATTTGGTGGCCCCCTAGTTCTTACATTGTGGGAAAAAGTAAATAACATCAAATAAAAAAGACACTTGAATTGCTAGAGAGCTATCAGTGAGGCAGTGGTTATTGTGTCTCATCTCTCTAATTGCCGATAGAGGAATCCAGAAATATGTAAGGCAGTGAAATGGGTGTCTGGGTTTTCCCTGGGCCTGTGTACTAGATTTAAGAGGGCTGTTTTTTTTTTTTTTTTTTTCATGCAATCTGAGTCTTCTGTCTGAATTACACCCAGTTACCCTTTTATTGAGCCCTAAATAGGAGCTAAGTGCACCAAAGATAATCTAGTTCTGGCTTAAGCTTCCTCTACAGATGAAGCAGTGTGAGCACAGAAAAGTCATCTTGATCACAATACCCTCCTTGTGTTACGCTGCCATCAGAGCAGTGTCTCAGTGCTGCTTTTGTGCTATTGAAAATTTCCTCTGCCCATGCAAGTGTTTAACTCAGGACTTCCCAGAAGGTGTTTTTGTCGCATTCCCAATTTTTTCTCTTCTCACAAAGTCTTGTCCTCTTCCAGCCTCCCTCACTGGCAGGATTGCCACGAGCTGTGGAGCAAGAAACGCCGACGGCAGCGGCAGAGCGGGATCACAGTGGAGGAGCCTCCATTGTCTAAAGTTTCTCGGAAAGAAACTACCTCTGTAACGAGCACAGACGCTGTCAAGAACAGCAGCAGCCCGGCACACCCACAGCCTGCCCCACTCAAGATAGAGCCGGGCGCTGGAGATGCTATAGGTCAGTTCAGTGTCGTCACAGTGGGTGCCAATGGGAACTTTGTCCATTGAAAATGTTTCCAACTGGTCACTAAAGCCCCTGGACAAATTTATAATTCAGCTGGCGTATACAGTGTCTGAGAGGAAATGAGAGTTTAGTCCATATCATTCTGACCCGCCTGCTGCTTTGCATGTTTGGCGACAAGCACTAAAGAGAAACTTGAGTCCTTTTAAGAGCAGCAATGTATCTGCGAGTGTATTGAAGGAAACAATTGTGCACTGGCAGGTGGATGGGCTGGATGGCTTAAGAATTTTATTCTGTGACTGTTTTTGACCTAGTTGTATGTTGCGTTATAATGGCTAACCTTCAGAGTGGGAGAAGATGGGACTAGATGAAATCCAAATTATCTGTTGGTGTTTGCCCATTAATCATTATAGTAAAGATTATGCCTGATAGAAAACATTTGCAGGATCAGGACTGTAACCCGTTCCTGAAGCTGCACCTATTCATGCTGGTTCCTAAATATTCTGTAAACACAAGGGAGTTCTATAGACCCCGGCAGAAGACACATCCAATGGTGTCTAAAGAAATCTGTTGTCTATATTATGGCATCAGCAAGGAACCCCAGTCGGGGGTAAAGACCACTGGTTGGCTGAGATGGGGAAACTTTTTCCAGTTGGGGCCATTGGCCCTCAGAAAAATCAGTTGGGGCCCACACAAGTCAAAAGGAAAAAGAAACCTCACTAAACTCACCCGTAGTCAGGGCCGGATGAACTCTTCTGGGAGTTTGGGGCTATAGATTTTTGTGGGGCCCCCAAGCTCTGGGGTGGGGCCAGAAAGAGGGGTTCAGCATGTGGGAGGGGGGTGTGGACTGAGGCCAGAGAGTGGGTGTAGTGGGGGGGGGGGGAGATAAGGGCTCCAATGGGTGATTCAGGGTGGGGGCTAGGGACGAGGCATTTGGGGTGCAGAAAGGTGCTCCAGGCTGTGGCCAAGGGGTTTGAATTGCAGAAGGGTACTCAGGGCAGAAGGTTGGGATAGGGGTGCAGGGGCTAGGTGGGACTCTGGGTGCGGGGCACTTACCTAGGGCAGCTCCCCAGTGGTGGTGAGGGGAAGCAGGTAGCTCAGTGCAGCACTGCCCTATGCTTTCCTTTAGGCACTACCCCCTGTAGCTCCCATTGGCCGGGAATTCCCACGCCCACCCGGCCAGGCAGGGCCAGATAATGTGCAGGGGCCTCCTTAGCCCAGGGTCCTGGGCTGCAGCCCCCCAAGCCCCTTTCTTAATACTGCCCTGCCTGTGGTGGGAGCAGCGTCGGGGTGCCAGCACTCACATTCCAGTCCTGCACAGGCTCCGGCCCTCCGGCCCACAAGTGAAGCAGTGGGATCGAATGCGATCCATGGGCCAGAGGTTCCCTGCCCCTGTGTTCGGTGCTATAAAGACCAGTAACAAAGAAGGCAGTCCTTGCCCATGAAGATTGTGAGCTGGGACGCGACAGGTGGGATGAAAGGAGAAGGCAGTGGGATTGTGTGTTTTATTGTTCCCTGGAGTGGCAAATCAGAAGTCACAGCTTGCTGTTGGCCTAACGAGTAATAGAAGCTTCTTTTCAGGCTCCGGACTGTTTTACAAAAAAAAGAACAATAGCTGGTAAAATAGCTGGTTCCTTGGCAGTGGTTTGAGAGTGTCCTGGCAACAAAGCCTCAGAGGGGTAGCCGTGTTAGTCTGGATCTGCAAAAGCGACAAGGAGTCCTGTGGCACCTGATAGACTTACAGATGTATTGGAGCATAAACTTTCGTGGGCAAAGACCCACTTCATCAGATGCAACAAATGGCACTCACTTGCAGTCAGCACTGCTGCTGTGCTCCAGCTTAGTATGGGGGTGTGAAAGGTTAACTGGTTAACCAGTAAGCTTACTGCTTACGGTTACCCAGTGTGGCTGGGGTAGGGGAGGGGCTACTTCAGCCTTGCAGCCAGGGGCTGCTTTGGCTAGGAGGCTGCAGGCAAGGACTGCTATGGCCTGGCTGAAGAAGCCCCTGCCTGTGATGGCGGGAGGGGGATGTGTTCCAACCAATGGTTGGCATGGGGGCCACTTGCTCCCCCACAGTCAGTTTGGGTAGCCAAATACATGGGATTTTACATCCCTAGCTTAGTGTGACAGGAGGCTACTCCCCGGTGGGATCCTATTTCAGATGAGACTTTGACACATGCTGATCGGGACCGAGTTCCACTTGCTCTCAGAGCAGATTCCAGCCTGAGAAATTACATTTTGCCCAGCACAGTTTCCCCTGCCACTTTAATTGGATACACCCTCATGTGCACTTCCTGCCAAAATTCGTCCCTCATGCTGCTAAACAGCTGCTGTGTTCCACCCCAGAAGGATCTGCTTTCCAGCACTTCCGCTCTGCAAAGCTCTCTGGGGAATTCTTCTGGTTCAAAACTGCTAGGGGAATGTACTGTATTAACATCAGAAAGGAGAATGAAGATAAGCCCAAAGAGCCAACACTGGGTGCTCAGATCCGGCCATCAGAAGGTGTTTTAATAAACTGACATGGAATTTCTTTCCTAAAACTCCCTCTGCTTTTTAAAAAAAGGGGGGTGGTTTTTCTGCTCTCTTTTCCAAAGTAATGGTTATGGATGTGTGGGCAAGCCCTGTTCTGTGACACTTCTTGTATTCTCGGCAGGCTTTGGAGAGATCACGCAGCAGCTGAATCAAAGTGAACTGGCTGTTTTACTGAACTTGCTGCAGAGCCAGACTGATCTCAGCGTGCCACAGATGGCCCAGCTGTTGAACGTACACTCTAACCCAGAGATGCAGCAGCAGCTGGAAGCTCTCAACCAGTCCATCAGCGCTCTGACAGAAGCCACAACTCAGCAGCAGGACTCTCAGAACATGACTGCGGAGGAAGCCCTAGAAGAAGAGCCACCCACAGAGGTCCACCCGCCAGAGGAGCAGGCAACCCCAGAAGCGGCTAGCACTCAGGGAGATATGCAGAACATGCTGGCAGTTCTGCTGAGTCAGCTGATGAAGACCCAGGAACCTGCTGTAAACCTGGAGGAAAGCAATGGGGAAAAGAGCAGTGAGCCATGTGGGCCAAGGCAAACCCCTACCACGCAGCAGGAGGAAAGCACAGGTAAATAATCGTGACTGTTGCTTGTGGACCTGGGTGCCATTCACCCTTCTGAGGAATCTTAAGCCTTCCATAAAAGTGCATCTTGTTTATTACTGTGACGGTGGGGAGCCAGGTCCTGTGCGCGTTGTAAGGAAGGTTATTGACAGAGGATTGGAAAGAAGCTTGGGGCCAGGCTTACACTAGCTTTGGTGGGGTGTCAGACTGCAGGGCTCTCTGGGGGAGGTGCATGGCCACTCACTCAAGTCCTTTATGTGAGAGACTGGGTGCAGCGGAACCACTTAAATAGGCTTGAGCAGCTAGGGCACATGGTTAAACCTTCCTGAGTAGCTGAGTAGTCCACAGAGATTTCAGAAATCTGTCCGCCTACCTCATTTCTCCAGAGCACTTAAAAATCCTTTCCAGTGCGGTGAATGGACAGTAAAGTTTGAAACGATTCCTCTTGTAAAAGACAAACCTGACAAGTTCTTTCTTGGTGTGATATGATGCCTAGGGACTGATTAACATTGGCCAGTGGTACTATGCTAATAAACTCATGTTGCATTTACACACATGCAGGCAGGTTTTGCATGGGACATCAGAGCTGCACAGCGACTATTTCCTCTTAGTGTCTTCCTCACGCATGCAGAAATGTGTATAGAAAAGTCGGAGGGGGAGGGGGTGTTGGGAATGGGACCGACAGGGAATGCAGCAGCAGTTCTGAAAGGAAAAAAACTTGCACACCTGGCTTCACTGCACCTGGTTTTAGACCATTCTAATGGCCTCTCTCATGAGTCCTAAAATTCAACACACTCAACCAAAATTGAGCTGAGTGGCCGTTCCTAAGAGGATAAATGAGCGTTTTTTTTATAAAAGATCTGGCTTGGGTCAGTAGAATCTTGGATTTCCTTTCCAGAGGTGAGTTTAAATGTGCATCCATATTTTCCATTATTGCCAACATAGCATCACAGGATGATAGGAGCAGCAGACTATAAAAGCTCCTGCTGCATATGAATTACAATTTATTTCTCCTGAGAGCCTCTTTCAGCCTTATTCACAGCTCCTCTCTGTAGTACAGCAGAAGATACTGTTTTTTGGTAATAGAAATCGCTCCTTCCAAATGCACGCATCCATCAGCATTTGGTCATGATCATACTTTTGCCCCAGTAAAGAAACATAATTAGGTTACGGTAGAACTGGTTCAAGTGCAGTGCAACAGCTTGTATTATTATTAACTGTTTGAAAATTAGGAACTGGTCCAAAAGAGTCTGTCTTGTCCTCTGGATTCTAACACAACCTAGTTTTAAAGTGCAGTTAATAGTCAGAAAAATAAACTTTTTAAAAAATACGACAGGGAAGCATGTGCTTAATGTTCTGACCAAATCTGATCGGCTTTAAGTCAAAAGATGGTTTTCATAATGACCTTTGTTGGAAGCCCCACCTGGGCTCTGACTCTCAAGTGATATTATTGCTGCCTATCTTGGCATCACCTGTAACAAGAATCACCATTCAACTGATTGTGTTGTTGACAATGAGCTCATGTTGAATGACACGGTTGGCCCAACAGCCAAAACAGGTTTTGTGAGTAAAGCCAGCACATCAACGCAGGGACATCCAGGAAAGCAGATAGGTCCAACAGGAAATTGCATTCTCTCTCTCATTTTTTAAATGCATAGTCACTTGTCTGACTTGGCTGCACTTTAACTGGGAATAGGATGGAATCCTTCACTGTTGCAATGTACGAAAGCAGACTGCTTTGTTCTTACCACTGGCTCAGTAGCAGCAGTAAGTAGGCACCAGTGACAGTTGTGACCCCACCAACGTGCAAAAAATGGTAATTTGTTCTCACAAGGAGAGAGAATTTTGAAGCGAACATTCTAATAGTTCAAATGTGGGCAAAACATCACAGCAGAAACTGATTGTCCTTTTTGTAACTGGCAATCTGTAACTCATGTGAAACCACTTTTATATTTTTAAAATACATACATAAACTTAGACTGTCCTTGTGCACATTTATTTCTTAAGCTGCTAGAAAACAAGCCAAGTAAAGAATACAGTTCTTGGCACAAGTTTCCTAATATGGTGGTGAAGGGAAATTATGGTTTACTCTGGGGCTCGGATCTCGGTCAAAACTTTGTTCTTGATTTTTACACAGTGGGTCCTTGCATCATCAGTAACATTGCATACAGTTAGCCCCAGGATACAGCTTCTAGTACGTGTATTAATAGAGCACTGAGGCCCTTTTGCAGCAGCAGGAGGTACTGCTTTCACGATGCACACTCTTGTCATGTGGCTTCATAGCTGTCTTTCTCACCCTTTCTGGGTTAGCCTTTGATCTAAAAATAGGAATTGTGTCCATGGGTAGCCATGTGTTAGGAAAGCTGTTCTTGATGAGCCAATAACGTGGGGCGGGGGTAGTAATAAAAAATGATAATAAACATGTACACTTACCTTTCAAGGATTGCCAGCTTTTAAAAACTCCGCCTCTTTCTCAGTCCATCCCTGAGAGCAGGCTGTCTCCAGTGGTGGGCTGTTTTCTGTGAATGTGTTGATATGTTAACATGTGATTTGAGATGTTTAAAAGAAGTAACCCTTCCACAGCATGTCCTCCTCGCATTCTCCCACCAGAGAAGAGACCCCCCGAGCCCCCTGGACCACCACCACCACCACCTCCTCTGTCTGAAGGAGATCTCTCCAGTGCAGCACAGGAGTTGAACCCAGCCGTGACGGCTGCTCTGCTGCAGCTTTTTTCTCAGCAAGAGGCGGAGCCACTAAGCCACTCGACGCACGATCACCAAGCCTTGAGATCTGCGGACGACGTCAGATCGCAGTCGTCCAGGACTTACGACACTGAGGGTTCGGAGGGGGGATTCGGTGCTGACGAGCCGAACGCTGGCCAGACTTTAACAGAACCCTCAGCCCAGACTCTGGGGAAAAGCAGGACTTTTTTGGGCTCTGTGAGCCACCATGGGGAGGCAAGCAATTACCAGGGCACAGGATCTGTCCAGTTTCCAGGGGACCAGGACCTCCGTTTCACCAGAGTCCCTTTAGTGTTACATTCAGTTATTGGGCAACCCTTTGTAAAAGCTGAGGGGAGCAACAACACACTGGTACATCCAGAGGCCAAAATTCAAAACTACAACGAGCTGGGGTCAGGGACTGCTGGCTCCAGTGGGACAGGAACGGGTCACAACTGGGGTGTTTATGGGAAGGCCTATCGTGGGCCTAGTAGAGTGCCTCCAAGAGGGGGAAGGGGGAGAGGGGTTCCTTATTAAGAGACTTGAGTTTTGTGATGATCTCCTCCGCCCCTCCCCCTTGCCTCTCAACCTTTAGTGAATTTTTTTTTGTTTGTTTGTTTGTTTTTTGCCAGAGCAAGGTATTGTCTGCGTTTCGGCTACTGCAAAGCTCTATGTTGTATTCCTTGCTCGCTAGCTGGTGCCCTCTAAAATACTGTAAGAGTCCTGGCTGGGCATTGTGCTAGCCAAACTTCTCACTTGGTTAGTGACAGAAACAGTGAGTTTTCAGCTTTAGGCTGCAGATGGTGGGGATCATTTAAAACTAGGAAATAAACGTTTTACTAGCCTGGCCCTAGGGCTTCTCAGAAAGAGAACCACCTTGGTGTTCAGGTAGGGCTCAGAGAGGGTCAGTTTCCCAAAACAATTTGTTTTTCAGGGTTTTTTTTTTTTTTAATTATTCATGGAATGGTGCCTATATGACCTATACTGGATTTGGAGAACCAGGAGATGGCACTGGTTGGTATTACAAATTTTTATTTAGCATCCCTTCTTTCCACTAAGCTGCTGGACACCCCCTCCCCCACCTTTTCAGGTCAGATCTTCTTGCAGAGTTTTACACTTGGGAGATTAAGAGGTCCGTGTGTCTCTCTTCCTCCCCAAATCCTACATTGTTTGTTTTGATGGTAGCCTTAGTGCATTGGCTTTCGAAAGGGCTCTTTGTTTTTTTTTGTTTGTTTTTTAAATTTCATTTTTATTCTTCCTCCATACATTTGCAGTGGGAATGGTCTTTTTAGATGCTCAAGAGCCTAAGAGAACTCCTAACTTTAAAAGAGCAGCAAGAAAAAAAAAAAAAACCTTTGTAATTCTTAAATTCTAAAACATTTTAAGATTTAAAGCAGAAATTTTCTCTGGGGGAAACTTTGCCAGCTGGGAGTGTCTTTTGTAAATGTCGATCATGCGCTCAGGGCTGGTGGTGTGTGTCTGCTGTTTCAAACCAGGCTGGCAGCAGTGGAATACTTCGAGGGTTAACAGGTGTTAATGTATCATTTCTATATACATATATATATTTTTGGTGTGGTCAAGAAAGTATTTACAATGGATTTTCTTCTCCTGCAGAACATTGCAATGTTGTCCATTTCAGTAAGACTTCTAAACAAACATGAATAAAACAAGAATACACATTTGGGGTTTTTTTCTTCCAAGTGGGTTTTTCCGAAGGAAAGCATACAACTATTCTTTCAGTTTTTCAAATAACAGTGTTGACGTGTGAAATGGATCAGAATCTGTATGGCCGTGAGAGCTTCTGATCATTGTGAAAGGAATTTGATAGGATTTCTTGTTTTTTTTTTTCAAAATTAAAACCACACCATCACTACCTACAGGGAGAAAATCTGCCTATAAACACAGACAAGTGACGGTAGGAGAGAGCTTTCAAGAGGCTGGTAGAAGGAGAGAAAATATATATTATTCTGTAACGTATCCAAGTCCATTTGTATGAACACATTTTTATATTGTTGATTCAGCAAAAACTAGTAACACAATTTGCCAAAATTCCAAGTGTAAATTTGTGGATTTTTTTCAATTGCCAGTTCATGCCTAATGTGCAAAAATAGTCTTGTAAAAATGCAGTGTGCCCTAAATGAAACAGTAACCTCTCCAGACAGTTATTTAGCTCTGCCTATATTTTTATTTTCAACATGTAGCTGCCAGACATCTTGGCACATTTTTTAGATATCCTGACTCTTCCTCCCAAGTCTGTTGAATTTGGAAGAATTGGTACAGGCCTGAGTCTGTGCATGAAGCAGATGCATCCTTTTAGATTGGATTTCCTTTCCTCTTTTGTTTCCAGTTTTTATCCCTGGAACTTTCACTTACCCCTGGAGTTTCTCCAGAAACTAAAGGGGGAAATATACTTGAATTCCTCTGACCTGTGTGATTCACTGTCCAGCAGAACTGAATTCCAGGAGTTCTAGTCCAGAGCCTCCGTCTTGGGAGCTGCTTCGTGTGACCAGACCAGCTGAGCTCCATGTTCTGAGCGCAGCAGCTCTCAAGATCCAATCTCTCTTGGCTCTTGTAGTGAAACTTGGCTCCAAGATTCAATGCTCTAAACCCCAATTGATAGGTAGCCTGTCCTGCCAATTTCACCATAAGCGTGAATAACGAGAACAGCCATTCACACTGTTTTTATACATGTATTTGTGTTATAAACCATCAAATGCTATTATGGTTGATTTGATTGCATCAGTCAATAAAAAACTACATGGGATGCCCTAAAAACATGCTGAGGGTCCCAAAGGCAGTGGTAATGTGAAAGTGGATGTTTGTTCCCCTTTCAATTCTGAATTGAAAAAAAAACCTGTTTTGTCTTGGTTTTAGTTTTTAATTTTAACCTCCCCACACCCTCATGTGCACCTGATATTTGACCTGATCCGGCACCCATCTATTTCAGTCACTATTGGATCATGCCTTTGAATACCAGGGCTTCTAGTATTTGCTGTTCATCTGTTACGTTTTAAACATGCCGAGCAAAGTTGGACAGAATTAAATCTCCATGATTAGAATGACGGCGGGACAAAGTCACTGAGCGCCATCCAAAATGTTTACTGAATTGCGCCATGAAGACATTAATTTCATTGCACGTGTGGAACAGAAGAGACAGTAGCTGGGTTTCTGATGAAGGGAGCATGTAGGTGGAAGAGGCACAAGCCTCTCCTTTGTGTTTATAATCATGGGGAAGGTTGGTGACAGCTGTTTATTTTCTCCCTTTCATTAGCCATAGCTGAATTTATCCTGAGGGGCTCTGTACATAGAAGACTAAAGGATTTAAAAAGGAAAAAAAATTGTATGTGACCATAAGCTGATGGGACAAGTTACAGGCAACTTCTTAGATGATTTTTTTTTTCTTAATGTTAGATCATCTTTGGGTTTAACAGCAATGTCTTAAAGCTGTAGCCACTGCGTTCCACAGCGGAGAAGTGTCTGACACCCTCACCCTATTGTACCTCTCCCGAGTTTCGTTTGAGACTGAGCGCGCCTTCTTTTGGTTGTACCTTTGTCTCTGTACAGATATTTTGTAATATATTAATTTTTTTCTTTTCAGTTTATAAAAATGGAAAGTGGAGATTGGAAGATTAAATATTTCCTGTTACCGTATTATCTTTTGCTCCATTGCTTTGAGTTATTACGCTCCTCCTTGTAGTCTTCAAAGTATGTTTGGTAACTTTTGCTTTTAAAGGATTCTTTTTCCTACTTCTCCCATTCCCAAGTATAGCTTGATGCCGAATGGCCAGAGATAACGGTAAGTGGGTGTAATCTTAATGCTGATCGCTGTGGGTGAATGGGATTTGCCATAATCCACCAGCATGTAGTCCCGGCCTCTTAGATTCACTGTTTAATACCAGTGTGCCAGACAGTAGAAACGAGACCAGAGCTCCAGGGGGCTGTCAGTCTGTCCTTCCCTGACTCTTGTCTGTTGCTCAGAACTGTGGCTTTGAAGTGTTTGTTACTTGTGCTTTTCTAATGCTCGCTCTGATTAGGGCAGTGGGGCGGGGGGGGGAGCAGGCCCTGGACACTGGGGCTTTTTGCTTCTTTGGGCAACACTTTAATTACATCTTACGTTGATGTAGATGGGGGGTGGGAAATAAGGGCCGTACAAATCAGGAGGACCATGTGAACAGAAGGAGGGGAAGCAATGCTAGAATAGGGACTGAGCCGGGTCAGAGAGGCTGTTGGGCGTGTTGAAGGAAGATTGTTATAATGGCACTGGGGGTGTATGGCGCACACCCAACCTAGCGAATATGCCAAACCAGGGCAGATTTCCTGGCCAAGGGGCTTGTGAAGAAACAGGACGGCCCCTTCTGAAAGAGCTGCAGGAGAGCAGATCAGTGTGAGGTCTTTGTTCCTGGCATGTGTTCCAGAAGAAGCATCTGAGCCGGGAGGGGATTTGTTGCCCATTGATTGGAAAAATCTTTTCCAATGTAAAAACGTGGTGTGAAGGTTAGGGATGTAATAGTGGAGTCAATTAACTGATAAGCAAAAGCGTATAGGTTAATGTTATAGATGACACACATTTCTCCCCCCCTCTGCCAGTACATTTTTTAGCAGCCCAGCTTAGTCCTGGTTCATGCTGGGTCCGGAACCTGCTCCTGCTGCGGCTCTGCATTTCAAGTGTATTAGGAGCCGGGCAGGCAGACAGCCCAGCTCCGTTCCAACTCGTGCCAGGTCTGGGAGCTCAGACCCATTCCCCCCTTCCCCCGACAAGGGCTGCTGCCACCCCGCACTGCTGCCTCTTTACCAGAGACAATAGCGCAGGGCGACTGGCAACCCGTCTGTGAGAGGGGCTGGTTTTTAAACTGGCTCCCCTCACAGACCAGCTCCTGCCTGGCACCCCGCGCTGCTGCCTCTGATACAGCGGCGGCAGCAGCACGGAGTGGCAGGTGGCTCCAGGGGAATGAGGCGCACTGGCTGCCGGCCCCGCCCCCAGGGACTATAGAATAGTCACCTCACCAATAAGAACTCATGAGGTTACTCGACTATTCAATGAAACGATATTTAAAATCCCTAGTGAAGGTGCCAACACAGGGAGCAGCCAGATGCCAGTCTGGGTCGGACTAGGCGGGTGATGCCTGTGGAGTGACTTGAACATAAAGAGGAGCTGAAGCCAGCGCAGTATCTGAGGAGGTCGGGAGACATTGGCTAAGCCAGAGTTTCGCAAACTGGGGGTCCTGACCCCCCAGGGGGTCGTGAGCAACTTAGAGGGGGGGTCATGGTATCACAAGTTTGAGAACCCCTGAGCTAAGCCATTGAGATGGCCTCAGCCAGCAGGAGGGAGAACAGGAGAACAGATACTTCTGAGTGGGGACCGTGGTCTGGAGACCGCTGAGAAAGCAGCAAGAAGGTTTAGTAAGGGCCTGGGAAGGGAGAGCGAGGAAGGGGAGCTGGCTGGCAATAGAGATGAGAGTAGAAGAGCGGGGAGCAGAGAGTGGAAGGAGATGCAGGGGTCTGAAGCTAGAGCCTGGCAAAGAATCGGCAGCTCACGAAGGGGATGGGAGTTCATGCCAACAAGAGGAGAGAGCATGTGGAAAGGATGCTCTGATGCTCAGGAGGCAACCTGGCTCCTGTTCCTTCCCTTTGTGGGGGTGACCTGAGCAGCCTGGGGGAGGGCCTGCCTCTCAGGGTATGTCTACACTGCACGTGTTCTGAATTCCGGTTGGCTAACTTGGGTTAAAAGAGCAAGGAGGGGGCATAGCAACTCTTCTCACGGGTTGGCAGGGAAGCTGCTGGATAGGCACTAACCCGAACGCCAAGCTGAGCTGGGTCCTCCCCTGTTGCAACTGGAGGGCAGGACGTGCGTTTTGCATTGAAAGTGCACCCTGGAGTCGGGTTTTCCAAAGATCTCAGTAGCCATCTCAGCGTTTCCTGAATGGTTGCTTTTCGCAAAAGGGCAGCACAGTGCCAAGCTCTTCGGGGTGAGCATGGCCCTTGCCTCATGGGGAGACTTGCCCCATTATTTTGCTAGTGGGAGGGAGGGCAGGCAGGCAAGGCATCCTTACTGCTATCCATCCATCCCCTCTGTCTGGACTTGCCCTTTCCACATGGCAGCTTTTGCCCTGCCCCCAATACCAGAATGAGCCAAAGCATGCTGGCTGTTGACTCATGCAAAGCATGGCAGTGGGGAGACTTTACAAATAAAAAGGGGCCCTTTGCCCATCATGGACAGGGGGCTCCTCCTTACAGCATAGGATTTGGGGGTGCAATGAGGCCAGGCCACCTCGCCAAGAGGGCTGGCCTTCTGCTGCTGTGCCCCTGGGGAGAGCCGTTCCTCGGGTTTTACCTGCGCCATTGGATGTGAGCGCGAGCCCTACCAGAGCAGAGGGAATGGAAGGGTTAGTTCCGCCTGAGCTCCTGAGTTTAGTGTCTGCTGCTTCAGAGCAGGTCCTCAGAAAGCCAATTAAATATAGACATTTGACGGGGGAGGGTTAGAAACCAAAGAATCTTCTTGAACTCCCCCAGAGCCACCTCGGTATCTCAGCGTGGCGTGGTGCGTTTCCCAGCGAGGCTGTTGGAAAGTTTGTAGGCCAGGAGTTCTCAAACAGGGTTGGGACCGTAGGGGGTTACGAGGTTACTACAGGGGGCGTTGCGAACTGTCAGGCTCCACCCCCAGCCCTGCTTTGCCTCCATTTCCAGTGGTGTTAAATATCAAATGGGGTGTTAATGTATAAGGGCAGAGACGCCCAGAGGCGTGCGATGTGTAGGGGGTCACCCGTACACCCGTTTGAGAACCACGAATAGCTCGGCCCAGCAGGGTGAGCTAAGCACATCAGGACCAACTTAGCTTGGAGTCTCTCTTGCTTGGTCTATTGGCTGGGATACCTGTAGGCTACCCGGGCTCCCTTCCCGTGGGCCCATCTCCTGCCTTGGCAGAGGGTCAGGCAGGATGCTGTCAGTCGGTCTCTGCCCATTGTGAAGCTAGCTCCCAGCCCTATGCTGGTGGTGTGAATCTCATTGTGACGGCAGCTGCCGTGACTCTGGAGTGGCCCAGGGGAAGGGAAAAGGCGATGAACTGGATCCAAACTGGAGTTAGCTCCTTTCTGTCTTCCAATGGAAGCAGCCGTCTGCGGATGGGAACACCTTGAATGGTTTTGCCCAGTACCCTCTTGCAACTGGCATGTTATCTTTGGCTGGGTGCCCTTGCCGGTGTGGGTGCAGCAAGCAGCAGGCTAAGAGTTAACTCCAGCTACTCCCCAGGCCCCCCCTGCACAGATGGAAGTGGAGGGAGTCAGGAAGTGGGGAAAATCAGGGCGTGAGCGCTTCCACCAGGGAGCCTTAAAAACCTTAGCTTACTGGGATGCGGTGTAATGGTTAGTCGGCAGATCGGTTAGCCTGTCTTCCCACCAGAGCCTTCGAGACTGGAGTGTCTCATTGCCTGATGGAGGGCCCCTTTGCTTCCCTGTTCCGGCAAAACTCTTGGTAGCTGTAAAAGCCGGCTGAATTATACACCTGTGCGCGGGAAGTTCTATCTGCAAGCTGCTTATTGTTGGATAACCTGGGTGGATTCCCAGCAGCAGGCATTCACTTAGCTTGTTACCTGGCCATGGGACATCCTGGGAAGGCCATTCATCACCCCTGATATGACTGCTTCCGACTTGATTTATGTCCCTGCTGAATGAGTCCTGCAGGGAGAGGCTAACTACTCAGAGCTTCATGGGGTTTTGATCCGTTTTAAAGGTTGGGATCAGGAAGATGCTGTTGGGCCTATTTGGTTCATCCCTTTGCTGTTGGGAGTTGTAAAGGTTCTTGTAGGGAACTGAAACTCTAATCCTACCTGTGGGCCAGCTCTCCACATGCTATTCTGCCTTGCCCAGCAAGAGTCCAACGACCTGCACAGGACTTACTCCTTAGTCATGCAGAATTCCCACTGCTTTTCAGCAGGAAACTTGTGCGAGGAAATTCGGCAAGATCCAGGGCTGAGAATTGGGCTCTTCATGGCTTCATGTGCGTGTCATCCATGTGCAGGTTCATCTTCTCTGTATCGTTCCAAGCGGTGGCCCTGATGGGGCGAAGTAGAGAAATCCGAGGCTGATTTTTTTGACCCCCCCCCCCCCCCCCGGTGCCAGATTGGTTTGCGGCTCTGATGGTTGTCGCTACAGAGGAAGGCAGCTTAGGGGAACGGGGTAGGGAACTGTAAGGTTTGAAATGCCCGTTAGTGCCCTGATATTGCAGGGTCCAATCCAAAGAAGGCCCCCTCTAGCCATAGAGTTCTGTGCAGTTTGCTTTTGTCTAGGTCTTTCAGATAATTCATGGAGAAGCCTTCTCTGTTGGGCATGGTGGAGTATCCATGATCATGGCTCCCCTCAGGAGGGGCGAGATCATCGTTTCTGTGGAGCATTTAGGAAGGGAGAGGTTATTCCGTCGAAAGGGCAGCTCTAAGATAGGTGAAATTCAAGCATTGAGCTACTTTGCCCTGTGGAGTTGTTCCCCTTTTCCCCCCTGTCCCGTGTGTTGCATTTGCCAACAAAAGGAGGTTTCTTCACTGTGCGCGTTGTACTGGTGTAAACTGCTGGATAGAGAGCTCCTGGGTCACAGAGCAGGCAGCTGTCCTGGCTCTACTCTAAGGTTTGGGGAGTGGTTCCCTGGGCTCCTTCAATCCTAGGTTACTTTGCTCACAAAAAGCCCCAGACCTGCTGGTTTCTCCAGGTTGAGGAGTGCGGACTTTCCTTAAACCATGAGCTCGCTGGAGCTAGAAAGGCCCCTTCTCAGGAAGTGCTTGGTTTGTGGCAGACGTGGCTGTGAATGCCTAGCTGGCGAGACGGTAGCGTTCCACAGGGGTGTGCCATCACCAGCAGCAAATTGGGACTTCGTCCTCGTGTACCTGGGCCCGTTCTGCACTCGGGGGGAGGGGAAGGCTTTCTCAGTACCGCAGGAGAGCGCGCTCGGTGGGTGTAAGCTGTGTTCACCTCAAGCCGGCAGCCCCACCTCAGAACTCACGGGAGATGTGAACCCTGAAAGGTGACTTGGGAGGGATTGGTTTTCGAAGGGCGCGCGTGCTTGTGTGCTGCTTTGTGACGTGAGGAAGACGGCAGGCGTTGGCTCGTTAACCCCCGTCAGAAGTAAACTTGTGACCTGGCACTTCTATTGCTCATGAAATAGACTCCAGATCCGCTTGGTCCTAACCTTGTGCCTTACCCACTGCCTCAGGTCTGTCACCTCTTGTCGTCCCTTTGGCTGGAGGTTTTGGGGGATGTCTCGTGTTGTGTGAGTTGTCTTAGCCCTGACTGGCGGGGGTGAGGGGCCTTGCCAAAGAGACTTCCTCCCGCATGTTTGAACGAAGCCAGGGTTCACCAAAAGTGAGCTGCTAACAAGCCATGCATCAGCCCGCTGTGCTGACCGTCTCTGCCAGGCCTGGCCTAACGGAACACATTTGAAATGCTTATCTAGTTATTGCCTCTCTTGCCCTCCCCCTGCCCCCTCCCCCTACACAACAGCAGTCCCACTTCCCATGGGTTGTCTCGTTTGGGGAAAAATCAGGTCTGTAACTCTCCACTGGACATAGCAATGACAGAACTTCTGGAGTCAGATGGATTTCCTGCCATCTCATTCGTCTAGGCCTTCTAACCCCCGACTGCCCTCTTTGCTGACTCTTCCCACTGTTGATTGCACCAAAGAGAACAGGAATCTCGATTTTTATTTTTATTTTTCCCCTCTCCCTAGCATGGACAATACTCTGTTCATTCACACGCATCCCTCTGGATTCGGACTCTTTCCTCAACACTTAGCCTAACCAAAGTATAGGTCCCAGCCTGAAACAGGGAGATGAGAGCCCTTGTCAAATAACCCTACGTTCAAACAAGCCTCACCAGGACTTCAAGGGATGCAATTAACTTGCAAGGTAGTCAGTTTAGAAGGGGATGGTGGAAGTGGCAGGGGCTGTAGTTGTGTAAAGTCTCCCCTGGCTTTACAACCACATTTTCCAAGCAGGTTTAAATGGCCCTTTTTTAAAACCACTTCTGTGAAACCCATGCAAGCAACTTGGGGAAACGGACTAGATTCCAAACACCATCAAAATTGCAAAGTAACCAAACTGGAAACTTAAAGGCAATTTTTCTCAACTCTGTTACAGGAATCTTGGAAGGGGAGAGTTCCAAATAACAGTAGGGTTTGGGTTTGTTTGTTTTTAAATAATTCAGACTGGTTTGGCTGACTTTATCTTGAGAGTATGGGTTTGTTACTGGAGTTCCTTGTGCAGTTTGTGTCTGGGATGAATTAATTACTGGGCCAAAACTCGGCATGAGGGTGCTAAAAGAGCGTAAGAAGGTAAAATCCCAGGCCTTTGTAGCAAAAAGAAACAGACCCCCTTGAAATGCCAGGCCCATCACTGAAGACTTATTTTAAATATCCCATTGCCTCTCTGATTTGTAGTCAAGGAGGGATTCTTGTTCTGGGTGCCTACAACGTCTCATATTGATATCACGGTAGCTCCTGGAGGTCCCAGTGCTGCACAGACACAGCAAGTGACGTTATTTGCCCCATAGAGCTTACAGACACACTTGTTAGAGTCCTACTTATTTTATTAGCCCCCCCCAAAAAAAACCCTTAAGTCCAATTTTTTTTCCTACTCTTTCTGCTTTATTTTCCTAAGGCCTGATCCAGCTGCAATCCTTCTGCTGCACTGTAAATGCCCGGGTCTGATTTATTCTCATCCTGTTCTCCAAGCAGTAAAGTGTCTCCGACTTATTAATTGGACTGGGCTTAAGGAGGGGGAAGCTGGTTAAATCTTCTGGGCTTTGGGTTGCCTTCCTGAAGGATCCCATTAGCAGATTCCTATGAACAATGGTCATCGTCTTTGTCAGTTCTTCCCCTTTAAAAAAGTCTCTGCTCTGGCCTTCAGCTGATGTGAGCAAGGGCCGTGGGAGTCTTCCACAGCCAGTTCTCGCGGTGAGGCTGTTGTGATTCGCTGCAAGACAAAAGGTTCCGTCTGTCTCCTAAACTGACCTAGGCCTTGGGCAACCCCAGGTGTCGTTCCCATCAGCCTCCTCGCGCTGCCCGGTCTGTCTCCCCAAGGCGTTGTCCAAGTGGCTTTTCAAGCTGGCTGCTTACAGTGTCGGGGAGACTGTCCTGTTAATGCCAGAGTAAGAACTCCAACATAGCCTGTGCTTCCACCCTCCCCTTTCACCTCTGCCTGCCGCTCGCTTTCACATGTGGGCCACAAGCATTCGGCATCTTTGGCTTCCCATCTGAGATCCCCAAGTCCTTCAGCTCATTCTACCCAAGCCCCACTCCATCAGCTGCAGAGAGACCAAAGCTCTTTTACATGGTTAGACATCTTAAAACTCCCTCTAGCCCAGTGTCTTGAGTGCCATGCCAGAAAGTGCAAACATTTTTGCAGGAGACAATTAGGAAATGATCGGCCTATTGGAGGGATTTCTTCCTACTCTCAGGCAGTTAGAGATTGGATTTGCCCTAGTATAGGAACATTCCAAAACTCTTGGTTACTTTTTACATCTTTGCTGTGGCTACTCTTGTTCTCCATAAAGATGTTTGGTCCTTTCTGGAACTCTGCTAAACTCTTGGCTGCTTTGAAATCATGGGGCAATGAGTTCCACAGGCTAGCCATGCCCTCACTGCTCCCTAGATGAGGTTGGATGAGTCTGTAGATACCTCCCTCTTGGTCTGATTTGGAATGGTGTGAACCCAGGTGGAATCTGGTTATTGTACATGTTGGAAGATTCCTATTTTAACTCCTTGACTAGTTAAGCTTGTGTGGAAGAGTACCGTGCAATGCTGCTGCGGTAAGATCCAAAACCGAGGGTAATGGCATTAAATGCTTTAGTTTGACCCAAGAAAAGCCTCTTGCCTACATTTTGGTAACTGAGCTGCCTTGTTTCTGGCTATACAATTTCTGTTGGGTTTGATGATTGCACTCTGTGTTCTTGGCACTGTGGGCACGTCCACACTACATGTAAGATTGACGCTGCTGCAGTCAATCTTCCAGGGCTCGATTTAGTGGGTGTAGTATAGCCCCCCCAATATCGAACTCAGAGGGCATCCCCGTCGGCACTGGCACTCCGACTCCTCGCGAGGAGTAAGGGATGCCGACAGGAGCTTTTGCTCCTGTTGACCTCCCGCTGTGTGGACAGTGATTTATGATACGTTGACCCCAGCTACGTCATTTACATAGCTGGAGTTGCACATCTTATTTCGACCTTCCCATGTAGCATAGACCAGGCTGGTGTGGATAGAGGAGGAGCTAATAGTCCCTTCCACTCTAAATTAGATCTGCTACATAAGCTGAAGGTCCACAATTCAAGTGGTTCTGCCACTGGTGGTGGATTGCAGCCAAATTGGAGGGAGGGAAGGGGAGGGAGAGTGTGTGTGTGTGTGGGGGGGGGGGGGGGGGAGGCGCATTGATGCACCATTTGCTGTCCTAATATTTTCATGAATCACATTCACCAAGCCCGTCTTTTATGCATTGTTAGGACTTTGCTACAGATCGGCTTCAGCGCAATGCAGCGAAACTTTAGATTCCTGGACATGAAGCTTGGAAGTGACTGTGATGATCATTCATCCCGCTTTGCAGCCTCATGCAGGCCACAGATTCGTAACCCACGGTACCTTTCTGGATGCGTCTCCTGCATGTGCCCTGCTCTGTGGAGACTGGATTATGATTCAGTTCTTTATGGCAAAAATCCTGACCCATCTTAATTAGCTCAGGCTGGGACGCTGGTAATGGAATGGAGCACCTAGGCCATGCCACGGGGACCACCCGGCCAAGCTCTCTTTGGTTAGGAAACAATTGAACGTTCAATCCATTTACACCCAGTTGGCCAATAAAAGCCATTCTCAATGGCCAAGGCCATTCTGAGTAGCTGCCACTGAGTCACGGATTTCTTTTGCGTGTTCTGTGATCCCAGTCTTACAACTCGTGACCTGGTCTTTAGCAGAGCTGGTTGAATTTTCTTTTGTCCCCCCTCTGGGAAAATTGTTTTTTGTTTTTTGTCCAGCAGAAATTTGAAACCAAAAAAATAAAAGTTCAGTGGGAAACCTAACTATTTTGATTTGGGTCTGGTTCCATGGTGCCTCATGGGAGTTGTAGTTCAGAGGCTTCCTATCTCCATTCTCCTTGGCAGGCCATGCTGCCTGGTTGGACTACATTTCCCATGGTGAGGAGAAAGCAACGCATCATGGAAACCCCTGGCGGTGTTGCGTTAGGGGAGGCGTCCACTTGGGATACTTGCCCCATGCAGAAGAAAGGGGACTTTCAGGCAACTGTACAATAACTCCCACGAGGCCCAACAGCAGCATATCCAGATTGAAAAATAGGTTGAACCTCTCTAGTCCGGCAACTTTGGGACCTGTTTGGTGCCGAACCAGAGAATTTGCTGAACCACAAGAGATCAATATTGTCTAGCAGCATGGCCAACGCTTCCACTGCTCACTGGGCTCTTAGAAGACATTTAGGGTCAATTAGAGCTAAATAACAGCACAGAACACTGAGAGCCAAGACTGATGGCTCTAAGCAAACTTTATGGGCCCACAGGAAACTTGGCCACACTCATGATAAGTGGACATCCAGCTAATTAACATCATGCCAGACCACGGATGCTGCCGGACCAGAGAGTGCCGGGCTAAGGAGATTCAACCTGTATTTCAATTTGGGGGAATATGTTTTTGATGAAATGCAGAGATGCTTCCCATCCTTTCCTGCCAAGGGACAGGACACTCCCCCCCCAAATTATCCCGCCTCCCCCCAGTTGCAATGAATGAGGTGAGGCAAAATTCAGCTGATCTAGCTGCTGGAATATGCTGGTGAGGAGAGGCAGGTCTAATGTAGCTGGTGATGGTTGATGGGTTTGCTCCTACAGTGTTATTGCATCCAATGTACTTTGAAGTGTCATTGCAGTCGGTTAGCTGGGCATTTTAGTAGCCAAATGAGATATCTGCAAAGGACTTGGTTTTATCTGGGTTTGACTCTCCTCTTACTTTGCTGGAGAACTCCGGACTGGTCTGAGAGGAGGTTTTTTACTTGAATTGAATAATGGGTGTTCTTTAGCAAAGGCTTCTTTTCTCCAAAATGTTAACAGACCATTTGAATAAATAGCTCCTGATGAACACAAGCCAGCCCACCCACCCACAGTCTGTCTACTCTGCTTTCCCTGGCTTGCCTCTTGTGAGCTTCTCGCCGCACTAGGCCTTCAGACCAGAGAAAGACTTTTGCTTTAGACAAGCCATGAATTTCTACTGTAAAAAAACAGGGAGAAATCCCTTCAAAATAAAAAGATAAATAACCCTTCCACAGTTCTCAGCCTCGAGGCCAAAAAAAAAAAAAAAAAAGACTACAAGGCTTAATTTTCACCCTACCTCATCTTCAGGTCACCTGTATAGTACTTGGCCAAATTTCCAAAAGTACCGAAGTTTCAGTTCCAAAATGTTTTCAATGAGACTTAAGTGCTAATGCCCTAAAGTGCCCTTAATTTGATTCATTGCATTGTGATTCTGCTCCAGGTCCAAAAGAGTTAAAAGCTATAGCGTGGACAGCATCTCCCCTGTATCTTGGTACCAGGCTGTGATGCTTTGGAGAGAGGATGAACCATCAAGTGGTTGAGGCATGTTTCTTTTCCCATGTCGGTTTGGGGTGAAAGAAAATGTGTGAGCCACATGCAAACCACTTGTTGTAAGCCTAGTAGATTCCTGGATTAGAAAACGGGTTTCTAACATGGTTCTATTCACACAGGCAAGTAAAAATAGCTGTGATGGCCAAGCTATTAGGTTTTGGGGACCTAACTGGAGATCTCTTCAAAAGGCCCTAATTTTTTTTTGGGGGGGGGGGAAGGAAGGGGTTTGAGGATTCTCTGGGAGTTATAGACTCCTAAAACTGGAAGGGACCTCGAGAGGTCATCAAGTCCAGTCCCCTGCCCTCACAGCAGGACCAAGCACCATATTGACCAGCCCTGATAGATGTCTAACTTAATCTTAAATATCTTCAGGGATGGAGATTCCACAACCCTCCTAGGCAATTTAGTCCAGTTGTTAAACCACCCTGGCAATTAGGAAACTGCTGTCATGTCCCCTCTCTGCCTTCTCTCTTCTAAACTAAACAAGCCCAATTCTTTCAATCTTCCCTCATAGCTCCTGTTTTCTAGACTTTTAATAATTTGTATTCTTCTCTGGACTTTCTCCAATTTCTCCACCTCTTTCTTGAAATGTGGTGCCCAGAACTGGACACAACACTCCAACTGAGGCCTAATCAACGCAGAGCAGAGCGGAAGAATGACTTCTCGTGTCTTGCTCCCAACACTCCTGTTAATGCAGCCCAGAGTCGTGTTTGCTTTTTTGCAACAGTGTTGCGCTGTTGGCTCATATTTACCTTGTGGTCCACTGTGGCCCCTAGATCCCTTTGTGCAGTGCTCCTTCCTAGACAGTCGCTTCCCATTCTCTGTGGCTGTGTCTAGACTGCATCCCTTTTCCGTAAAGGAATAAGGGATCTTTCAGAAAAGGCTTTATTTTCCGAAAGATCTGCGTCTAGACTGGCGCTTTTTTCGGCAAAGCTCCGAGCTGGAAAAACGTGGCAGCCATGTTTATGCAAATGAAGGGGGGGGATTTAAATCCCCGCTTCATTTGCAATTGCGATGTCTAATTTTCCTTTTGTGGAAAAGGGATGCAGTCTAGACACAGCCCATGTGTGAAACAGAGTGTTCCTTCCTAAGCAGAGTATTTTGCATTTGTCCTTATTGAATTTCATCCTGTTGACCTCAGAAAGGGTTTTGAGTGGGACCCCTGAGTGACTAGCCACTTTTGGAAATCTTGCCCATTTTCATGAGGTGGCTGGAGGGGGGTGGAGCCCAGGTAGACATGGCTAATTCTCCTCCTCCGCAGGATGGATGCGGGCCATGGCACAGTTCCCATACAAGGAGGCACTACAAAGTCTGGGACAGTTCAGCTTAGAAGAGAGATGGCTGGGGGAGGGGAGGCTATAATGGGGGTTGATAGAATAAGGAATGGGGTGGAGGAAGTGACTAGGGAACTGCCATTTGCCCCTTGTAACATAAGAGCCCACGGCTACTCAATGAAATTAATAGGCAGCAGGGTTACGACGAGCACAAGGAAGCATTTCTTCTCCCACTGCACCGTCAGCCTGTGGAACGCCCTGCCAGGGGACACGGTGAAGGCCAACAGGATAACTGGGTTAATAAAAGAATGAGCTAAGTTCATGGAGGATAGAGCCATCAAGGGCAAGATCGTCATAGAAGCATCCCCATGCTCTGGGTGCCCCTAAACCTGAGAGTGCTGGAAGGCGGGACCGGAGGATGGGACGGATCACCCCTTTTCTGTTCATTTCCTCTAAGGCAGTGTTAGCTGTGATGGAGCCAGGCCCCTGGCTTGCTGAGAGATGTGGTGTGGATTTAGCAAGGAGGAGGAGCTGGCTAATGGGGTCTAGTCTCAGTTGTCCAGCCATGAGGCTGTGACGGAGTCGCTGGTGCATCCTTTGCCCCTTTTGCAGTAATTCAGATCCGCAGGCCCCGATTTTGCAAGTCACCTATGCGCAGCGCCATGGACTTTCCCGTTAAGTCAGCGCGTGCCTGTGGATGGGCCTCAGCTATGCTGTGGCTAGCTGGGCTGAATATTTGCTATAGGAGGCTAGGGAATGTTTTTAATAAGCTGGCTTTTCCACACCTCTGTGGGTGGAGCAGTGTAGTCCAGTGGCTGGAGGGCTGGGTTGGAACTTGGGAGACCTGGGTTCTAGTCCTGCTTTAGCTGTTAGCCAGCTATGCTTTGCCTGTCTGTAAAATGGGGGTAATCCCTTCCCCTTTTTGGCTGCTTTGAGATCTACTGGTGCTGTAGGAGCAAGGGGTGGTTGTTATTAAACGCAGTGATGGGAAATCAGTGTGTTCTGTCTCTGCTCTTTTGGTTTCCAGCAAGAACATTTTTAAGCACCTGTTTCTCTTTCGCCAAGTCTTATCACTAGGGCTGTTGCTGCTTTCCATACTGAAGGGGAAGGAGTTACTGGCTAGAGCAGGAGAACAGGCCTTCAGTTTCCTGGGCTCTATCCAGCTCAGCCAGTGACTCCCCGAGGGAGGCTGACTGAGCTCCTGTGCCTCCATTTCCCTCCTTGTGCAATGGCTAACGAGACTGACCCGCCTTTTGTAACGTTCTTTGAGATACTCTGGGACAGCCACTAGAGACGGGCTGACGCTTGTGGCTCCTCTTCCACGTCTGCTGCCGTGACATGGAGGGAACCCGGTTCTTGTCCTAAGGCAGCTGGGCAGGTTAGCTCCCTGCTAGGGTTTGTCTTGACTTGGGCTACCGTAAAGACAGTGGTCACCGTTCCTTGGGACTTCCTCCATACCCTGCTCTGGTGCACTAACTCGGGCAGGGCCTCTGAGCAGAAGGGAAGGCGTTTTCTCATCAGACTGTCGAAGGCAGGGCTACTCAACACGCGGCCCATGGGCGGTAGGGGGTCTGCAGCCCGTTTGTTTGTGGCCCACGGTGCGGTTTGGGTTTACACACGGCCTGCAGGTGGAACATGGCCTCCACTGGGAACATGCTCCACAACAGGCAAGGTGAGCATTGAAAGACGCAAGCAGACGGGCTGGCTGGAACAAATGGGTACAGGGCGTCGGCATGTCTAGGCCCCAGGGAGGAGGTGCTGGGAGCGCCAGGGCATTGTGTGAAATTTGCATATATATTTGTATGTGTATGCAGCCACACTTAAGGTGTGGTCCTCGGTATGTGCTGAGAGTATCATTCTGGCCCCCAGAGTTTCCGAAGTTGAGTAGCTCTGGTCTAAAGCTCTTTCCTTCAGTATGAACAAGTCTAACAACCAGTTAACATGCTGGAGAAAAGTGGTCTGTGCTAAATTACTGCTAGTTTCTATGTTTTCTTGTGGTAGCACCTGGGAGCCTCTCTGCTGGACCAGGACTCTACAGTGTGAGGAACAGATTCAAAACTTTTTTTTTTTTTTTTTTTTTTTAAACAGAGGCTTGAATAACCTCCCTTCAGGGACGGCCAGGTTCATTCTACTGCCCCTTCCTCCAATACACCCTCATGAATAGTTGTCTTCTTTGTTTTAGGTCGGGTGCTGACACGTCTCTTGGCAGCTGATGCCTGACTGGAGTCTGCTTAGCCAACAGCCGTCTGAGAGCGACTGCTCCTTGTGGAGGGTGCTGGCCTGCTGCGCCGTTGCAACATGCAGCCTTCTTCCTTCGTAAGTAACGGATGGTCCAGGAGCTGCACCAGCCTCGGCTGCAAGGGCTGGTGGGAAACTCTTCAGCTGTGACAGGGTCTTGTGTGTCTGCTGAGGCGGGCGGGGACAAGGGAAATCTCCAGCCAGGTGAGGATGGTCCAGAGTTCCCCATTCCTCTCTGGCTAGTAAGGCAGTGAGGAGATGAGATGCCACTAAGCCAAATTGCACTGAATAGAGCCTAATATGCATAGGTGCCGATTCATGATAGACTCATGGAGGTTAGGTCCATCAATGGCTATTAGCCAGGATGGGTAGGAACGGTGTCCCCAGCCTCTGTTTGTCTGGAGGCAGGTGACCGGGAAGGGATCACGTGAGGATTCCCTGTTGTGTTCCCTCCCTCTGGGGCATCTGGCATTGGCCACTGTCAGCAGACAGGACACTGGGCTACATGGACCGTTGTTCTGACCCAGTCTGGCCGTTCCTATGGTTTTAACTCATGGGGAAAAAATGGAGCCCTGGAGCACCCCTGGGGGGAAATGGTAGGTGCTGAACACCCACAGGCAACCCCCCCCAGATCAGCACCTTCCCCAAAGGCCTCTCGCCTGCTGCGATCAGAGGAGTGAGGGTGTGGCACGCTCCGGGGAGGTGTTGGTCAGCTCAGGTGAGGGGGTGGGTTAGAGATGGGAAGAGGTGGGACCCTGGGGCAGAGCTAGAGTGCAGCCCCCTTCCCGCCCCGACATTACACATGGTTTTGATGTAATGAACACATGTACTATAGCAGATCTTTGAATGGAAGCGCTGTTTTCAAAAAGAGGTAGGAGCGAAAAATCAAGCAGAAAGAGAACGTGAATAAAATAGGAAAATCAGTAGAGTTGGGGGCGGAGGGGGGAGGGGGTGAGATGCACAGACAGGCTATGGCTGGTGTTTTCCCATCACAGTAAAAAGCACTGAGACAAAATCAGCATGTTGATGTCCACACACAAATGACCTTTTAGCAGAGGCCAAAGGAGTAGAATCTTACGCAATGTACCGCTGCTGAGACGGCAAAACACGCCCTGACTGTTCTTCAGGCGTGTGTGGTGCTTACATTGCTTTAGGGGCGTGTGGTGCCGTAAGTTCGTACCAAAACAAGGCCACACCGGTGAGCACCCACAGAAAGGCCTGTTCATGGTCAGTCTTCGGCGAATGCCTAGACCTCTGGGGAAGCAGATCCCATCACGGCACCTGAGCACAGAGCTGAGGTGATTTCACAGGAAATAAGGAGAAAGGGGAAAGGCCTTTAGGGAAATGTCCTTTACCAAGGAGGCACAATTCTGAACGGTCGGTGTAACGCTGTGCAGGCATCGCCTCCCTGAGGTGTCGTCATCCTGAAGCTCATGCCTATTACAACGCATCTTTCCCAGCCTCGCGGCGCTGGCGTGGCCCTGGGTTACACAAGGCAGGCAGGGGAAGAGCCTCTGTTTCGAGGCAAGAGAGCAATGGGTGCTGGGTTTGGAGCTGGTCCATCTCAGCAAGCTCCTACTGGTCCCAGGAGGGCTGTCTGGTCAGGCAGGCCTCCTACGTTCAACCCAGGTTGCTCCAACCCAAGGCCCTGCCGCTGAGGTCCCCTCAGCCCCTGGCAGCCTGGCCGAGGGGGGCGCAGAGCCAGACCCCTTCTCTCATGGGGGGCTAGATGCAGACTGACCTAGGCCAGCCTAAGCGCGCTTAGTTGACTCCATGTAACCCCACCCCCTCCTCATTCCCCACCCTGCCTCACGGGCCGGGCTGTGCGAGGACCGGTCACTGATGTCAAACCGGACCTGGCTTTTTTTGGTTGCTGGTGAGAAGGGGCAGCGCCTGTGGAGGTGCCTGAACCAGAAATACCGGTGGCTGCAGCCCCCGCCCCCCTTTCCGGTGTGGCAGGTGAGCGTGGTGGCAGACGGGCCCCAATCCGCTGTAGGAGCTGGGGGTGAGGGGTCTGGCCAGGAGAGGAAGCGGCAGGCATGGGGTAGTGTGTTGCAATCGCCTTTTCTCCCCCAGGGTCTCTTCTCCCCTAGTGTGGCACCTCCCTGGGTGAGCCTGGCTAGCTCAGACCTTACAGCATCAGACTTTTCATCTGGGGGTCCAGGGTTCAAGTCCCTGGTCAGGCAGGTGAGTCTTTCTCTCTGCATTTCAAGTCCCCCTTTTCTCCTGGGGCAAGACCTTCCTGTCACCTCTTGACCTTCCCTCTCAAGGGCCATTTCTTGCTGCCTTTTCAACAGGCTTCTTCCTGACATGCCTGCTAGGCCCTGCTGTAGAGCCAGTGCCGGGCTGGCCAGATACCACGCAGGGCTGTCAGGGTGATACTGTTCAGTTCGATAGCTGGGATTTACACAACTCCTCATTCAGCTGGGACCCAGTCAGCCCCACTGGCTGCAGCATGGACAGGGGGAGGCTGGACTAGTGGAGCAGCTGCTGGAGCCTGGGATTGTGGGTTCAAGTCCCACCACCAGAGGCTAGAGCACCAGCACCATCTTCCTGTTGATGGGGAAAAGCCCTCAGGGGGACGAGCAGAGCAGGGACCCACTGCCTGGAGGCCACTTACAGTGCCTCCCTCTCATGCCTGGACCCCCAGGCCTTTCGCACACACCCCAGCCAGCTCCTGCACCCTCCCCAGCCCACCTCAGGCTTTTCCCCCAGTCGCCAGTCGCCACACCAGAGCCAGAGCCAGAGGGAGGCCATCCACCCTGGGAGCAGCCAGGCAGCCACCACCAGCTTCTCTAGGGGTGGAGCTGCAGCCAGGGCAGGCTGCATGGCGGGCGACTTGCTCTGTGCGCCAGAGCTGAGGCCAAAAAGGCCACAATCCTAGCACATGGTCAGGCTCCCACCTGGCCCCCCTCCTGATGCAGCACAATCCAGCTGCAGTGATCCTGCCCCAGCCACGTCAGGTAATCTAGCCCCAGGGCCT
Source organism: Pelodiscus sinensis (assembly GCF_052426305.1). Lineage (NCBI taxonomy): Eukaryota > Metazoa > Chordata > Testudines > Trionychidae > Pelodiscus > Pelodiscus sinensis. The sequence continues at coordinate 4,175,008 of NC_143080.1, forward strand.
CCCCACATACTCTAATTCAGGCCCTGCCCTGCCTCCTGCACCCCCCACCTCCCCAGCCCCTGCCATAGGATTGACAGAAGACAGCCGGCAGGCGCGCATGGCTCTGGATTTGACCAGTGATGGTGTAAACTTCAAAGAAATGTGTGAAAAGATGCAGGAGCAGACGTCCCATTAAATAACGTCTGGGCGTCCAATCTTTCACTGCTGCTTTTATTAATCTACACGTCCATTATCCATCCTATTACGTTGTATGTTTTCAGTCCTGCAAATGGACAGTCTTCTACGGCTCTTTGTTGACCGCTTGTTCTGAGTTTTGCTGTCATTTGGCTCTTGGGTTTGAAAAGGTTGCTGACCCCTGCCTTAGAAAGTCAGCCTGCCTGCTCACATGCTTATAAAGTGTTCCCCCTCTGGTAGCTGGTTCCCTGTGGATAACAACCTCCTACTGCTATCAGCTCATTTTCCTTTTGTGGCAGCACCTCGCAGCCCTGGTCACAGATCCCGCTTGTACATCTAGGTTGTAGGGCTGCTAGTACCGGTAATTAGCAAACCAGCAGGACTCAGAGACGTTTAACAGACTGATGCATCCTGAGCTTAGAGCGAGCAAGGTTGGCACAGGGTAGGAATGTAAAACTTAAACCAGGAGATGGCATGGGAAGCTAAATTGTAATGTACCATTCAGCTGTGAGCAGGTGCCATGTCTGACATACCTGAGTGGCTAATAGCAAGGGCTGGTGGTGAATTGAAGACACATCTCTAGTACCCCTCTCTGGGACAGAAGCTCTACAGTCTGTCCTTATCCATAGGGATGCTGGAAGTGGCATGTGGAGTGATCTTTCAGTCTTGGTTGCCTCTCGCCCCCACCCCTTACTCCTGCTTGCAGCCTTTGTTCCTGCTTTCCTCCCGTTTCCGCTGTCCTCGGGCTGCTTTTATTTCTGACGCCATGTCATGTCCCTCTTGCACCCGGCAGGCTGCTGGGCTGCTACTCGCAGGTCAGACTCTTGTACTCGGCGTGGACTAGCTACAGAACCTGGATCCAGATCAGGATGTTTTGGCTCAAGGCTCACCTGTGACCAGGAGCCACTGGGTCGTCTGGCCATAGGAGGCTGTTTTCAGCTACTCCATAATCTACTCCCTATGGCAGGTGTTGCTTTTTTTTTTTGAAGAGTGGGCAGGGATCCAGCCTCACCTAATTCATTGATCCGTTTCCAGATGCTGAGGGTTTGTCTACACTCACACTAAGCCCAGGCTCTGACTTAGGTTTGAGCCCAAGCGGCCAACCTGTCCACACACACGTCAGTCGGATTTAGGTCAGCAAGCACTCAGGACCTGGATCCTAGTACGGGGGGTGGGGCCCAGAGCCTACGTCCTGCTGTGTCTCGCGGTCAAGCCCGGTCGTTCTGCAGTGTGGACACAGCAGAACGAGTCTGAAGGTCTGGGTAGCGTGGGATGGACGTGTGAGATTGGCTGTGAGGCCTGGCTCCTGCAATTCCAAACCCAGGTTTTATAATGCAGGGGGGATGGTCAACACCGAGAGTCCATGTGCCCCAGGCCCCAAAGACCTGGGTGTGGAGGAGGCGAGGGCTCAGCAGCACCCCAGGAGGACCCTGCAGTGTGTGGAAGTGTGAAACAGCCACCAGATGTCGCTCTAAGCACAGTGACTGTAGCGCCGGGGTCGGGGTTGCATACGGAGCTCGTTTAAAGTTAACCAAAGTCTGTCTGTCACTTTAAATTTTCACAGCAATGTTTCTCCGTCGGGAGGTTATGTAGATCTGTGTAGTGGGCTTCTTCAGCAGTAGCCTGTTTCCTTCCAACCCTTAAGTGTTTGAGAGAGAATTGTCTTCTCACACGGATGATCTTACAGGTGGGGAAACTGAGGCAGGGTGCCGTGCCCAAGGTCATGCAGGAAGTCGGCAGCAGAGCTGCAAGTAAAACCCAGGGGTTCTACCTCCCAGTCCGCTGCTGCATCCTGTGGGCCGTGAGGCTTGGTTGCTTGTTCTAGACCTGTTGGTGGGAACGGCTATCATGTGGCAGGCCATTTTCCCTGTCATTTTTTAAGAACAGTTTGGGTGACACAGGGCTAGAGCTGATCTTGTGAATAAGTCACTGGACTGAGGTTCTAGACATCAGAGGGCAGTTCCTTAGCTCTGCCATGCTCTCTTCTGGGACATTGGACAAGTGACCGTCGTTCCCTGTCTCACTATGCAGGTGGGGGGGAAGGAGAGGAGGATTTGCCCAAACAAATAGATTCATGTGTGCCAAGTGGAGGGATCCTGCCTCGGCAGGGACTGTGTGAACATCCAGAGAATGTGAAAGCCACTATGGGCCACCCATCACCTGCACCATCCCTGCTGCCACCCAGGAGCGTGCAGGGTATCTTCTACTTGGGCCAGTACTCACAGAACGGAAGCTCCTGTTCTTCCAAATGACAGATCTGGGCTCTAGTGCCCGTGTCTGCCCTGCTTTGTTTATCTGTGGAGGAGCCAGTCTCTGGTCTGGCCACAAGAGGGCGCTGCAAACCAATAAACTCCGCCCCCCTCCCGCCCATCAAAAAATCTTAGAACTGGAAGGGACCTCGAGAGGTCAAGTCCAGTCCCTTGCCCTCACGGCAGGACCAAGCACCATCTACAACATCCCCGCCAGGTGTCTGTCTCACCTGCTCTTCAATTTCCCCAACGATAGAGATTTCACAATCTCCCTAGGCAATTTAGTCCAGTGCTTAACCACCCTGACAGGAAAAAGCTTCCTACCGAACTTCCATCCTAAACCTCCCTGGCTGCAGTATAAGCCCATTGCTTCTTGTCCTACCCTCAGAGGCCAGGGAGAACAATTTTTTTCCCTTCTCCTAATAACACCCTTTTAAGTACTTGAAAACTGCTGTCATGTCCCCTCTCTGCCTTCTCTTTTCTACACTAAACAAGCCCAGTTCTTTCAATCTTCCCTCATAGCTCATATTCTCTAGACCTTTCATCATTTTTGTTGCTCTTCTCTGGACTTTCTCCCATTTCTCCACATCTTTCTTGAAATGCAATGCCCAGAATTGGACACAATCCTCCAGCTGAGGCCTAATCAGCACAAAGTAGGGAGGAAGAATGACTTCTCGTGTCTTGCTCACAACACGCCTCCCAGAGTCATGTTTGCTTTCTTTGCAACAGTGTCACGCTGTTGACTCAGAATTAGCTTGTGGTCCACTAGGACCCCAGATCCATTTCAGCAGGGCTCCTTCCTAGACAGTCGCTGTCCATTCTCTGTGGCTGTGTCTAGACTGCATCCCTTTTCCGTAAAAGGGATACAAATTAGACATATCGCAATTGCAAATGAAGCGGGGATTTAAATCCCCCCTGCTTCATTTGCATAAACATGGCTGCCGCTTTTTTCCGGCTCAGAGCTTTGCCAGAAAAAAGCGCCAGTCTAGACGTGGATCTTCCGGAAAAGGCTTTATTTTCCGAAAGATCCCCGTCTAGACTGGCACTTTTTTCCGGCAAAGCTCCGAGTCGGAAAAAAGCGGCAGCCATGTTTATGCAAATGAAGCGGGGGGGATTTAAATCCCCGCTTCATTTGCAATTGCGATGTGTCTAATTTGCATCCCTTTTATGGAAAAGGGATGCAGTCTAGACACAGCCTGTGTGTGAAACAGATTGTTCCTCCCTAAGTGGAGCACTTTGCGTGGGCTGGTTGAGTTGGAATCTTGCTTTGCATCCCAACCAGAGACCCTATTCCCAACCCTGCTTGCATCCCTCCCCCACGTGCATTGCCTCCAGCTGGGGAGAGCGACCTCTTGTCAATGCAACCTGGGTTTCTGTTCCCCGCTGCCTGCTTGTTCTGGCGTTTCATGCTCTGCCTCTGGGCGACAGCGGCTTGACTCGCACGCGATTAATTCTGGCCATGGCTCTTGTGGGCCAGGTGGGACTAGGGAGCTGTAGTGAGGTGTCGGCTTGGGGAATGTGCTTGGTGAACATGGAGAGGTGCTGGGTGCCCAAAGAGGCTCCCATGCAGGATCTAATGTGGTGGCTCCATGGGATGAGCCCTTGCAGACTGGATAAGCTGGGCTGCCAATGGTGCTAGGGAAGGCGCTATGGCCTTAGTATAGGAACAAGACAGTAGGATGCAGACCTGGCCTCATGCTTAAGGCCCTGGATTGGCGCACTGGAGATCTGAGTTTAATTTCACACCCTGCCACAGCCTCCCTATGTAACCATGAGCATGTCACTTAGCCCCCTCTGTCCAATGGGGCTAAGAGCCATCCCCTGCCTCCCAGGAGCTGTAGTGAGGATAAATGTGTTAGATTGTGAGGCTTTCGGATACTGAAGTGCTGGGGTCCAGAGAAGCCCCAAAGATAGGCAGTGACTGGCCTTAGTCTGGGAGTTTTTTGCGCTGGCCCCGATGTGCGCTGTGTGAACGGGGGACTGTTCCACATGGAGCACGTGTCATCCGCACTCAGAGCCGTGTCATGCTCCTCTTGTGCAGGTGAGCGGCAGGGTTTGAACTTGCAACCTGTAGCACGACTGTAACTGAAATCACCTAGGTGGGAGCTGCAGTGTGTGTGTGTGTGAGTGACACAAGCCACTACAGGGAGACACAGAACATGTGCAGAACAATGCATTGCTCCAGCAACTTCCTGGATACAGCTGGACTTGTCTGTCTCCTCCTGGGCTTTGCGTGTTTTAGGAGCTTCTCCAAGGGCCTGCTTCCCCCCACCCCCAGCATCTCTCTGCAGTACTGACTTTCCTCACCTCTCTGATTCCCCTCCAGTTGGGGCCCAGGGGTGACTCGTCACACCAGGAACCGTGGAACTGGTTTGCGTGGAAACTTCGTTGGGGAATTTTGAACAGCGCACAGAAACGCATCCAGTTGTCTCTGTGGAATGCTTCAGACATCTTGAATTGTACCTGCCCTCTCCGGCCTCACCCTCCCAGACCTGTTGTGTGTGCAAACCCCACTGAACAAATGCAAAACTCGCCCCTCATACTGTGTTGTTCCCGGCCAGTCTTTGAGCTGTTGAACACGCTTGTAGATTCAGAGCAACCTCATCCTACTTTACTCTGAAATAGCTTACTGAGAACACCAGGGGTGAAAGGAACTTAAGATTTCTTACAGGCACTGTCCTATCCCAACCCAGGTCCCTGCTCGCTCTTTCAGTAGCTCCCTGCTGGCTTTTACTGCAGCTCAACCAGCTCTTGCCAGAGCTGCGCACCGGGGCGCGCCCGTTTAATTTCACCTCTGGAGAAAACAGAGCCATCCTCAGAGATGGCTGGTACAGTGGTTAGGGCCCTAGTCTGGGGCTTGAGAACTGGGTTTAATTCTCTGCTCTGCCACAGCCCCGCCCTCCATGACTATGGTCAAGTCACTTTGCCTCCCCGTGCTTCCGTTTCCCCATGTACAATGGAGAAGACAGCCCACTCCTGGAAGGCCAGCAAGTTGTGAGGATCAAAACAAGATTGGGGAGGCAATGCAGGGTAGTGGTCCTAAAAGCGTTTAAGAATGACAGACAAAAAGCCACCAGGCCTGCTCATTTAATGACCAGGTCAGGGTGTTTGGGGTAGAGCAGTTGATCTCACCCTGGGGGTACATAGAGGTTATCTGGGGATACATCAACTCATCTAGATCTTTGCCTGGCTTTACCACAGGCTGCATGAAAAGCACCAGCAAGGCCGGTCCAGACAAAAACGTCATACCCACATGGACTTGTTTGTACTGCTCTGTGTCAGCGTTTCTCAACCAGGGCGGCTGTAGTTTATTTTGTAATTATCCGATTAGAAAGAGAAAGTAAGAGATTTTCCCATCCGCGTGACCCTTTTTGTAGTTTTAGGTTTGATTTCTGTAAGCAAGTAAAACTAGAGGGAATGCACCGAATCCCCCTCTCGAAAGAGGCACAGCCGTCTGGAAAGGTTGAGAGCTACTGGATTAGAGTGCACAGAACCCCATTCCTTCCACGGGCGTGGGGGGAATGTCAATGAAATGAGCTTCTGTTTTGGCAGTTGCTCAGGGGAGCCTAGAAAAGCCTCCGTATTTGGAATGTCCAAAAAGACGCCAGCTTTTTTGGGAGGAAGAAAAAAGTTCACTCAGTTTTCTGCCTTATTTTCTGACGAGGTCCGGTTCTGTCTGTTCAACCCAGGTGTTAAACCGGAAACCCGATTCCCATGAGCAGGGCTTAGCCTGCTGCCCCTGGGCCTGTGTAGAAAGGGCCCTGCAGAACTCCCTAGAGCTCCTGCTAAATTTGCAGTTGCCTCCCAGAGGCGAGTCGGTGCAAGAGGCGCCTGCGTGAGGCACTTGAGAAGGACGGAGCTGAGCTCGGCGAGCGGGTGCCTGCCTCAGAGGCAGAGTTAACTGCAAAGAATGATGTGAACAGCTCAGACGTGGCACTAGATCCTGCCTGGAAATGCAGGGAAACAACCTCTTTTCTCTCGGGGCTACTTACCTGGCCCCCATCGCTGGAGTGGCTGGACATCACCCAGTCTCTGAAGATATCTATCTTCACGGCATCCCTCGGACAGTGCTGTTATCCCTCCTGTACAGGTGGGGAAACCGAGGCATAGAGAGACTAAGTGACTTGCCTAAGAACATACAGTATATTTGTGACAGAGCAGGGTTTCCTAAATCCCAGAATAGCCCCTAGTCCTTGGGTCATCCTTCCTGAAGGACCAAGGTAGCTGGAGAAACAGCCGCCTGAAAACCTCCATTCCGTGCCGATCCCTGTTTGGCCATCAACTTTCCACGAGCCGAAAAACGTCATGTCCGTGAGCCAGAATGGGTGGGACTTGGCGTAGCGCTAGGGAGGCTGAGAGGAGAACCGTGTGGCAAATCCCATAGGTGGCTTTGTCAATTTCAGCCTATATCTCGCCTCTTTTACTAGACCCTGCCGGCAGGTGCTGTAGAAAGTCCACGTGCCAGTCGGGCCGAGTTGCCGTGTCTCCCAGATCGTTCTGTTCCCTCGCCTCAGTGCGGGTGATTTCCTTACGGAGCGGGATCAGTTTCGCGCAGAGGGAGATTCCAGGGTGAGTCGATCTGTAACGAGCTAGACAGGGAGAAGATTCCCGCTAGCACGAGGCTCCAATCTAGCGGAGAAAGGCAAAGCAAGGTGCAGCCCTTTAAGGGAGGGGAATGAACCACTTGGATTGTCCAGTATCTGGATGTCTCTTTCTAGAACCTCTTTGGCTGAGCCGAAGGATCGGGGCCGCAGGGAGGGACCTCTGCAGGAGGGTCTCTGGCCCGGGCCAGGCGGGAGGTCAGACTCCATGGCTGGGATGGGCCCTGCTGGACTTAAAACTAGGAATCTGCCCAGGGAGCTGCATTTCTCAGATTTGCAGCATCCGCCTCCTCCTGCCCCAGGCCTCTGGAACTCAGCCCGGAGCTGCAGGGCCCCAGCCTCTAGGGGCCAGGAGGCAGTCTGGCCCCATGGTCCTTTCGGTCCTTGGGCTGTGTTGGGAGACTGGTATCCAGCTTGCGCGGGAACCGGGAATGAGAGCTCCCCAGCCACCCTTTGAATCCCCAGCCTTTACCCTGGCCTGGGATCTCTGAGCTCCGGGGTTGGACGATGGCTTCCCCAGCAGTCCCCACCCTCAGCACCCTGCTTTGCACCCTCCCAGCCCCACCCCGTATGGCGAAGCCGGTGCAGGTATGATTGCAGCACAGCTGGCCTGGCGGCTGGCACCCCCAGCAGCAAGTCCCTGACGATTCGAACCGCCAATTCGCTGTCCAGCCAAGCCCCAAATGCTCTGGCCCCCTTGAACCATCTCCTGGCTGGGGGCATGAGCCCCTTTTGGGTCCATCCTTTGTCGCCCGGCCCTTCCCCCCAGGCCCGGACAGTATTTACCTTGTGATGCTCCTGCCTGCAAGCTAAATGGAGCAGAGATCTCACCCCCCCATCTCCTGGCCCCTCCTGCCTGCTACTGTGCCTTGAGCGCACGGCCAGGCGCTCTACCTGGCTCCTGGCTGCCCAGTGGACAGGTCCTGTCTTAGCCCTGCCCCTACTGGCTTGGTGGCTAACGCAGGGCCCTTGCTGCCAGCCCGCCAGGGGGTTCCCATCGCTGTTGTTTCCACGTCTCCTGCCTCGCATTCCCTTGGCTCCAGGTGTGTCTGCAGCAGGGCGTGCACACATGGCGACAAGTGGCTAGGCAGCCAGGAAGCACCTGGTCGTTTAGCCAGCTGCTGTTCTCTGTGCCAGAGGCAGCCCAGCCACTGTGGCTGGGGCCAGGGCCCCTGAGCGCTAGGCCCGGCACAGAGTAAGAGGCTGTCCTAGCCTCTGCGAGTTGATGGTCTAAAGAGGAAGGGAAACTGAGGCACGGAAGCAGGAGACGACTGGCTCAAGGTCCTGCAGGACATCAGAGCTGGGTTCTAGGCCACCGATCTCCTGGGTCCCCGCTGGCCTCTCTGCTATGGGGCTGTGCCCCCTCCGTCCCCTGTCTTCCAGCTTTTTGTCAGGGCTCTGCCATCAGCCCGTGCGCCCCTCCCCCCCACCGCATGGCCTGCTGGCTTCTCCCATCTTCCCCGCCCTCCCCAGCCCTGAGCGGGAATGCCCGCCGGGCACCCGGGCTCCTCTGGCCCATTAGGATTCATTTCTCCCAGCGGTAAGGGCAGGGGGGGAGTTGGCACCGAATCCACCCCGCCTCCGTGGGCACAATCAGTAATGAGCCTCTCGCCGGATTCAGCCATTCGTATCGCAGCTGTCACATCATTACTCCACGCGGCTCCCCAGGCCTGTTCTCCGCTGTCTGTCCGTCCCCTCCGTCGGGGGCAGTGCTCGGGCAGGGACGATCTGCCTCCCGTCAGCCCTGGCTCTGCCCAGCCCGGGCCCTGGGACCTGCGCCACTTGCAGGGCAGCTGGGCGCAGCTGAGGCCCCTCCAGCCTGGGAGATCAGTGTGTGCGTGCACACGCACTCCACCCAGCCAGGCTGGCACGGGCGCTGCTGGCTGAGGTTCAGAGAACCCCTCCCCTATTCCTCTCGCTCAAATCAAAGCGCAGCTGAGCCAAGTCGGAAGGGAGACCGGGGGTGGAATGGGCCTGGAATTGCACGTTTTCACCTGCCATTTAATTGGATGTGTTTTTAATTAATGGTGCCTCTGGGACCAACATGAGACAACATGATCTCTGAATAGGGACAAGGGAGGAATTGGGAAAGGTACGAGGATTGGACTACGGGGTGCGCTTATCACAAAAACACCGCCATCAATCACCGGGTACTTTCAGCTCTGGACTCTTGGCTGGGGCTCAGCATGGAGAGAGGGACTGGGGGGAGGGAGATGGAAGGGAATATTTTGTCCGTGGCCCTTAGCCCATGTGAGGGAGGGGGCAAGTTCACCCTAAGAGAGTTACAGGGAAGAGAACCCTTCAGCATAGAGTAGAGCCACGCCGGATGCATAGTCTCAATGGCAGGGGAGAAGGGGCCCCCTCACTGTTGTCTCTCATTCCATCTGTCGCTTTCCAAAGGAGCACGATCATTAGCCCCTTTTTCCCAGGTGGGGAAACTGAGGCACGGTCCCCTAGCCATGATCAGAACCCAACTCCCCCTCCGCACCTGTCTGGTGCTTGCTCTGCTAGCTCAGTGGTTTCTCCTCTGTGCCTTCCCCCTAGCAGCTGGGGCTGTCGCCTGGTACAACAGGCTGGGATGGCTGGGGTCAGCCCCACTGCTTTGGCACTGGGGCTGAGAAAGCCAGAGGGTTGCTCTGTGTGTCTCACCTCCAAGGTGAGAAATGTAAACCATCCCCATGCACCTCGTGCTCCGAGCCTGGTGGCTGAGGCCGGGTCTATGCAGGCAGGCAAGTGGATGTAAACAAAGATGTGGTTTGAACCCTGCTGGGTAAAATCCTGGCAGCCTGGCCTGGTGCACACGGAGAGTGTGTGTCCCAATAAGCAGGTCAGGAAGGGGTGGTTTTTATCCTGCTCTAGTTCGACTCTTGCAACACCTGCTGGGGCTGCAGCTGTCCCGGTCTGGCTTAGCGCCTTCCGTCTGGGCACCTTTCCACTGGTTCTGTCGCTTCCCTACGCGGGGGCACAGGGCCCCTCTGCAGGGAGGGGTGGCGCTGAGGGCAGCCCCCCGGTCAGTTTCACCGGGGCATCGCCGGGGTCAGCCCTTCACTTCAGGCCAGGGCAAGGGGAGGAGACAGCGGGTGAAATCCTAGGGGTGGGTCCTTCCTGGTCTAGCCCAGGCCTTTCGTAGCTGAATGCTGGGACCCAGCCACCTCGGGGCACCTGCTTGCAAGCCAGCTGGGGAGGACTTCAGAGCAGGGGCAGGTTTGTCTGTGGGCCAGCCCTGCTGCTTCTGCTCCCCCCTGCACTCTCAGCCACTGTTAAATCCCTCCCTCCCCAAGCAGCCTTCCCATATTCCCCCCTTCTGGCCAGTGGCTTGCTCTCTGGACTGGGGCAAAGCCAGGCCCCCATGTGCTAGGCGCTGTACAAACAAGGGGCTGAAGCAATAAGGGCACCGTGGGTCCATTCAGGTAGGTGGACCTGTTTGGGGTTTGAGTGTGGGACCGAGAGGGGCAGCTGGTGCCTGGGAGGGGGGCAGAGGCCCGAGAGAGAGGGAGATGGTTCCAGCCTGTCAATGAGCAACCTGTGCTGGGGGGGGGAGATCCCTGACATGGTGTCACTCCAGCAGGAACCCCCCAGCCAGGCCCTGAGCCACTTCCTCTTGGCCACCGGGCTGCCCCCCACCTGGGACCGGGTGGCCGTTGGAGCTAGCCCCTGGCAGACCAGGCCCTTTGTGTCTGCCCCCCACCCAGGCCCGTCCTCTCTCCGCGGTGGTTTGCTAAGGCGGGGTCTGCGGTGGAGCTCCACCCCGCACTCTGGGGAAGGAGAACCCCTGGGAGCCTCTTCTGAGCTCGCGCTCTCTTGGATCAAGCTGGCGGCACCACGTGGCGCCTTTCCGCGGGGCTCCATGGAACCTGGGGCTCTCTCTTCTCCAGGAGCCGCAGGTTGCCCACCCTGGGTCTGGAGCGGGCACCGAACACCTCTAAAGGCCTGTGTGTTGGTCCCCCCCAGCCCCAGGCCTCCACGTGGGGGTGGGAGAAGGTGGAGTAGAGACGGTGCCAATCCATCCGTCCGTCCAGAGAGGGAGCCGTCCTGGCTTAAGGGGACGCAGGAGCCGCTGGGTCTCGGGCCGGCTCACTCCGCCTGAAGGCCCAAGCGATCTCCTGGCGCTGGGCGTGGGCCGTGGGATCTCCCCGGAGTAGGGTTGCCAGGTGTCCGGACAGTCCGGTATTTTCGCCTCCTGTCCGGTAAAAAAAGTCAGAGAAAACCGGGCACCGGAAATGTCTGGTATTTTCTGAATTTTACTCCGGCCAGAAGGCGAAAATGCCGGGCACCTGGTAACCCTACAACCATTTAGCACCCGGCTTCCCCCCACCCCTCCGAGCCCTCCCCCACCCCCCAACACTCCCAGCTCCCACGCTTACCTGGTTCCCCAAGGCTGCCAGCACAAAATGGCTGTGGGCCAAAAGACCTAGGGGAAGTAATGCTTCCCTTGGGTCTTAGTGCTCAACCGTTCCCCTGTTCCTAGCCCTGCACTCACTCTTAAAGGGGACATGCTGTTTTAATGCTGTTTTATTTTAATTTTTTTTTTGGCTTAAGTCCTTGGAGTCTTTTTTTTTTTTTCTCAACAATGTTGGTTTCCCCCCCTTTTTTTCCCTTCAACGGAATTTTTTCCCGCATTTTTGTTTCAACCATCTGGCTACCCGGGAGCCAGAGGAGCAGACGCATCGGCGAATCTGGAGGTCACTGGGGGAGACTCGTTATGGGCCCTCCCGCAGCTTGCGTGGCTGTGTCTGCCTGTCTGTCCCACAGCACCACGCGCAGCCACTCACATGAGCCACAAGTCCCTCCGGTCGGCCTCAGGCCTGGCTTACCAGGGCTCCCAGAATGCACTGGGGTAGCGAGGGATGTTGAGGTACGCCAGCCAGTGGGTACCAGCGGCTCCACCCCACTGCACTGGGGACGCCCAAGACGGAGCAGTTTGCTTCGAGGCGCCGAACCCAAGACGAGACCCAGCTGCCCATCCCTGCCTGCGCAAGGTGCTGTCTCCGGCCCGTTCTGGGTCCCTGATGGAACAGCCCAGGCCAGGCCCAGGCCTCTCCACCCTCTGGCTCTCCAGGGGCTTCTCCTGGCTGGCGGGCAGAGAGAAGCACCTCGGCACCAAAGCAAACTGCAACAGGGCGGTGACCCCGCCTTGCCCAGAGGCTGAGAGAGAAGGGCAGTCGTGGCTCCCTGTGGCCAGTGCCTGTCGGGGGCTGCGGGCAAGTCTGCAGACAGAACCCAGCTTCGGGTCCCAGGACAGGAACCTGGCATGGCTGGGTTGTATTTCACACGGCCCAGGAAACCCACTGGGCTATGGCGGTTTGGGGCAGCCATCCCCCCAGGCTTTCTCCACCTCTTGGCCCTAGGTGAGCTGCGAGCAGCGCTGGAAGGCGAGGAGGGGCTGTGCGCAGGGCAGAGCTGGGTCGGACTTGGCCAGCCCAAGTGTGCTGCTGCGGTGAACCCCCAGCAGGGCCTGAGGCGGGCGGGGGGGAGAGTTCCCAGAACGAGGGGTGATCACGCCGTGGGGCAGGAAGACGCTGCCCCAGGGGAGACGGGAAAGGAAACTCTCTTCAGTCCTGGGCGACAAAGTGGAATTGCCCATGACTGCTCCCTCCTCGCAGCGAGGCCTCTGGGACGAGGAGCCGGGGTCCTGCCTATGCTGAGTGCCAGATGGACAAGGGGCCCATCTACACTAAGCATTGCAACAGTACCGGGAAGCCTGGCTCTTGGATGGAGCCTTGTGCCCACGAGCCGGCCCTGGCGCGCCACGTGCATCGGTCGCATGGATTGGCTGGGCTGGACTCAATGGGTCTTTTCCCATCTCCAGCCCTCCGCCAGGCCCTGTCCCCGGAGCTGTGGCCTTTCAGGGCCGGGAGGCCTGTGACACTTCCATTGGGCGGGTTCTTTCTGTGGCCTGGATCCCATCTGCTGCCTCCCTGCACCCAGCCTCCCACCCCTGCTGCTGGATCCTCCCCAGCCCTGCTCCCCAGCCCTCTGCTGAGACCCCCCCAGCCGGTGCTGCTACCCTTGGGGCGAAACCCACCCCTCCCTGGCCACCCAGAGAAGCCTCCCTGCTCCCTTTTAGCACTCAGCTCCTCTCCTTTGTTTATTTCTTCTCCTCCCTGGCTCCCGTGCACACCGATGCCTGGGAGGTGGGGGGGAAGGGGGGGCTGGAAACCTCTGGAAAGGGGAGCACAGCTGGTGCACAAGCTTCCTGCTCGGCTGAACTAGCCCCCCCCTCCCGCCTTCTGGCGAGTCCCCGTGAGGGGGAGGGCGTCCTGCCGGTCGGGAAGGGAAGGCTGTCTCCCGAGCCGTGCGTGAGGGCAGCTGCCCTGCAGAATGGAAGGGGTGGGCAGGGAGCGCGTCTCGCTCCAGTCAGGTGCAGGCTGCCTAATGTAGGGCAGCCATTAATATTTAGTGTCATTGGGGGGGTTTCGGTGTGTGTGTGTGCGGTGTGTGTGCGGCACGGCCGCCTTCTGCGCTGGAATGCAAAGTGCAGCCGCCGGCGCGCCTGCGATTCCGGCAGGGTCTCGCGCTTCCTGCCCGGGCGGGTGCCCCTTGCAGTGCCGTGTGGGTTGGCCCGGGCTGCCAGGCCTGGAGAGGGGGTGAAGCACCCCCCCCCCCGTGCAGGGTCGCCTGGCGGGAGCCTGGGCTGGGTGCTGTGAGGGCTCGGAGGGAGGGACACGTCCTGCCCCAGAGAGGCTCCCAAAGGCAGGAGGGAGAAGCAACCGAGGCACAAAAGGACTTTCCCTGCTCAAGCCCAGGTCTCCAGATGCCCAGGCCAGGCCTTGCTGGTCACTTCCCAGCTGGGCGCACACGACCCTGCCTAGCTCGGGTGTCCGGCTAAGCCAAGCGGCAACGCATGGGGGCTTTGAGAGACCCCCCTGCCCAGGTGGGCTATTCCAGTGTCCACTCTCCAGTCTTTGCACCTTCCTGTGACGCTCCTGCTGCTGTCAGAGGCAGGGCGAGGGGCTGGCTGGCCCTTGGCTCCGAATTGCTCCAGGGCAGGGGGAGGGAAGCGATTCCTCTACCTCCCCACCCCCTTGTCATACTCGTCTTCCCTGCCAGCTGGCGCTTGGCATCTCCTCTCCAAAGGGGGAGCGCTCCGTGGTTCATCTCCTCTTCCCCGCGTGGCTCCTGGGATTAACCGGGAGTCCTTGGCTGCGTCGCCTTTCCTCCCGCTGCCATGAGTTGACCCTCCGCTCGGCACGGTTCCGCTGGCAGGGCGGGGCCAAACCGGTGCCAGGCCACGGACAAAAGTCTTCCCCCGAGAGCAAGCAGCCCTCTTTGCTGGAACGGCAGGAATCCCCCGCCCAGGACGGCCCCTTGCTGCTAGCATTGGCGCGGCTCAGCTCAGAGGCTCGCTAGGACGACGGTTACCCAGAATCCCCCAGTCAGCGGCATGATGGGGGGCGAGGTGAACCCTGGCACTCCGCCAAGTGCACGGGGCCCGTGCACCATCCCCTGCCTCCCTGCAGAGCTGGGGTGTGTCCGTGTCTGTGCAAAGCACCCGGATACCGTCTCTGTCACACCTCCTCGGCCCTCCGCAGTGTCTTGTGGGAGCATGGCAGAGAACGGGGGGGCAGGAGAGATGGGAACCCATAGCAAGAGACCTGAGTGCAGAGCAGTTGCTTTCTGATCTCAACAGACCTAGAGAGCCACTATCTCTGCGGCTACGATCCTGGGGGCAGCATCCTTAGCTGCCCTTCCGGCCCGGGCGTGCTGGAATCAGCAAGCCCCTACTGCCCTCTCTAGCTACCCCCCTCCCTCTCCAGCAGGCAGTGCCAACACAGCAGCTGGCAGGCCTGTGCCAGCTTCCGAGGCTGGCCTAGCCTACAAAGGCAGGATCAAGCTCTCAGGCTCTCCGCGCCCTCCCTCCATTTGCTGTTACACAAGGTGCATGCGGGGTCTCTGGTCGGCCTTGCAGGTCCTGGGGAGCCGAGGAAACGGGTCCCAGGGGTGCAGATCTGGTTTATGTGCCTCGCAGGCGTCCGGCTTGCTGGGCAGGTTTTTTTAAAGAGGGTCATGGCCCCAGAATAGTCGCATTGGTGTGGTAAAAATACTGGTGCCCCATGGATAGGGGGCATAGCGCCTCTGAAATTCCTGGGTGGCTTGGATTCACCCCCTCCCCCCGCCGCCCCTATATCCCAGACCTTCGGGGACGATTTTTCTCATTGGATCCCTACTCCACAAACTACCAGAACTGGACACTTCAGGGGCTGCTCATTAGAGAAAGCTGCTGCATTTGGGGGGCTTGAAGAGCCTGTTCCCCTCCCCCCACTCTTGCACCCCAGAATGGGCCTGCCTGGCTTCAGCCTGCGAAGCAAAGCAGCTTGCACTTCCCTTCCACCTAGGGTTGCCAGCTGGTTTAACAAAAAAATACCGAACACACCTTCCCCACAAAAAACCCACTGGGGAAAAATTCTGTTGACGGGAGGAAAAAGAAAAAAAAAAAAAAAAAAAGCACTGCACCTTTAAACGGCCCCGCACTCCTCACTCCCCCGCCCCCACCAGATGTGGCAGGGGAAAATTGTCTCCGCTGGGCTTCTGTCTGAAGGAAACAGGAAATACCGAACATTTCACATGCCCAGTATTTTTTTTTTAAACTGAACGAGGGACCCGAATAACGGACAGTCCGGGCAAAAAACAGACACCTGGCAACCCTACTTCCACAGGGTAACAGGTTGCCAGCAAAGGAAAGTTCTGGGACTGAGCCGTCGCTTTCTCCGCTCGGTGTTGTCACCACACAAGGGCTCTGCCTCTTTCAATGTCCCCCGCCTGCTACCGCCTCAGGCCGGCAAGGTCAGGTGTTGCTTTGGCCTGGCCTCTACCAGAGGCTTTGAAACTGGGCAACTCACTGGCAAGTGGAATTCAATGTTGATAAAGGCAAAGTAATGGACGTTGGAAAACGTCGTCCCACCTCTGCCTCTAAAACGATGGGGACTAAATTAGCTGTTCCTGCTCAAGAAAGAGACGGTGGAGTCACTGTGGCTAGTGCTCGGAGAAGATCCTCTCTGGGCAGCAGCAAAAAGCCAACGGAAGGTTGGGAAGCGTGAGGCAAGGGATAGAGACTCTGACAGAAAATATCATAAAGCCTCTCTGTAAATCCCTGGCACGCCCACGGCTTGACGGCTGCGTGTGGAATGGTCGCCCCGTCTCAAAAAAGAGGCATCGGAATTGGAAAAAGGCAACAAAAATGACGAGGGCTAGGGAGTAGCTTCCATCGGAGCAGAAATGAATAGGGGCAGGGCTGTGATGAGTGCAGGGTGGACGACCCTTGCTGCTGCCCCACATAAACCCCCAGGTAATCCCCTGGGACCCTGTAAAGGGCTGCGCCCTTCTTGTGAGCACCCCTCGGTGGCTGAGGGAAGTCTTGTAGACTCTCTGCTTGGCTGTCTGCAGGAGACGAAGTGTCCGGTATGTGGCCTGGGACCAGGCTTCTTCTTACCCCCCGTTGTGGCTGCTGGAGGTTGGGAGACCCAGGCCCGCCCACTCCTCTGGGTCCTGGCCCAGGGACCCTGTAAGTAGCAGTTACCTGCTGAGCCTCAAAGAGGTCGGTTGCTTGTCACGTTCCCTGGGCCACTTCTCCGGGAAGCGGCTCTGTCCAACCCTTGTGCTTGGGTAGGGTTCCCAGATACCTTCACAAAAAATCCCAAACATGGCAGGTTGAGCAAAAAACAAAAAACAAAAAAAACTGCACCTTTAAATTCCATTGAAGAAAACATTTTACATGTCCAGTATTTTCTGAGTTTTTTTACTGGACAGAAGATGCAATTACTAGACTGTCCAGGCAAAAACCGGACACCTGGCAATCCTACGCTTGGGCTGTGTGGTCAAGTCCTCCCTGTCCAGGGTTCTGCAAGGGTTGCCGCTGGCTTCTTGGCTAGTCTTCAACTGTTGGACCTGGTCCTGACCAGGTCTGAAGTCCAGCTCCCACGCGGAGCTGTCCAGAGTGCCTCTGTTCTCCCAGTCAGCCCTTAGGTCCGCCTGCGTCAAGCTCCAGCAAGGAACTGGCAGGCCCTGGCCCAGCAGCTTCTTTTTATATTGGTCTGCTGAGCCCTGATTGGCTGCAGCAGAGGCTGCCACTCTATTCTGCTTGGAGGACCTCTCTTCTGCTCCTGTCACTGGGCAGGGTGTGGAAAGGCCTCTAGCCTCCAGCAGGGATGTCCGGGCCTAGTCCAGTTTCCCATCAAACTCCCATCCAAAGGATGGTTGAGGCAGCCACTGGGGGCCTCCCTGAACCATCCTATGGACTGAACAGCTCCAAGACTGGGACTTTTCAGGTTAGAAAAGAGATGACTAAGCAAATAAGGAAGTGTTATTTAGTCCTACTTATAACACAGGAACTAGGGGTCACCCAATGAAATTAATAGGAAGCAGGTTTGAAATAAACCACAAAAAAGATTTCTTCCCACAACACACAGTCAACCTGCGGAACTCCTCGCCAGAGGATGTTGTGAAGGCCAGGACTTTAACAGGGTTCAAAAAAAAGAACTAGATAAATTCATGGAGGATGTGTAGGGATGGTGTCCCAAGCCCTAGGAATGCGTGATGAGGGGTGAAGGATTCCCTGCTCTGTTCTCTCCCTCTGGGGCACCTGGCGCTGGCCACTGTGGGCAGACAGGACACTGGGCTGGATGGGCCTTTGGTCTGACCCAGTCTGGCCGTTCCTATGTTCGAGTGCAGCTTTTGTTCTGTGCCCGGAGGGCCTGGTGTCGGCCACCTGGGGAGGCCTCCAGAGAGTGGCCAAGCCCCCAGCCTTGAGTCAAACAGAAAAGAGCCCGTGATGAAGCCATTGGATGCTTTGCAATCACAGAATGGTGGATGCCAACGTAACGCCGGCAGGCGGCACTGAGCCTGGCACCGCGGGAGCTTAGCGCGTGAGCCTCTACCCCGTGAGCTAACAGCCAGCTGGCGCTCAGCAAAGGCTGCCGAGGCTCATGCACTAAGCCCCAGCGGTCCCAGGTTCAGCTCCGTCTGTCAGCGTTACACCAGCTCTTACCACAACAACCCTTCTATCGGCGCCCCAGAACTCCAGACTGAGGCGCTCTGGTGACCTATCTGCATTGCCAAAGCATCCACCCAGTGCTAGCTAAGCTCCCGGGCTGGAAAACCCGGGCTGGGCTCTGCGGCATGGAGAGCTCCGATACTGACATTGTCCTTTTAGCACAGGGGCGGGAACCTGCTTTGGGTCGGGGGCTGCCCACCCACAGAAAAATCAGTCGGGGGCTGCACGCAGGTGAGCAGCCCTGGACTGAGAAGGAGAAAGACCCTCCCCACATTCCCCCTGCACACCAGAGCCTACTGCGGCCCAGGCTAGTAGATTTAGGGTGCTCCA
The DNA here is from genome assembly GCF_052426305.1 of Pelodiscus sinensis. Classification (NCBI taxonomy): domain Eukaryota; kingdom Metazoa; phylum Chordata; order Testudines; family Trionychidae; genus Pelodiscus; species Pelodiscus sinensis. Next base: position 4,193,352 of record NC_143080.1, read on the forward strand.
GCCCTGTGGGTAGATGGCAGGGGGGCTGGAGCGTCAGCTCTGGCTCCCCAATACTGAGCCTAGAGGGGCCGGCCCCAGCTCCCGGGCCTGAGGTTTCCTACCCCTGTTCTAGATTTGCCACATTCCGTGCTGTTCTCTTTTCATTTAAAACATCAACTCCCCCCTTTGTGCCCCCATGAAAACCACTTGGGGGATCTGAGGCTGGTGATTTGGGAGTGCCAGAAACACCCTCAAAGGGCCTGGCTTTCACAAAGTGCTGAGTGCCCGCCCTCTGGAAACCAGCCCCTTTTAACGGTGTTCCCCGTCAGCTGTGTGCTCCGGTGGCCTCCAAAGAGAAATCCCAATGCCGCCCTGCGGATTAGCAGAGTGCCCACTGCTAGGTTTTGTGTGGCTGTCGGTGGTGCCCATTCGCACACACCTTGCTGCCCGTAAAAATCATTCTGCGCATGGATGGAAAAAATCCGCACACAGATGGAAAAGCTTAGAGGGAGCGCTGGTTCTGGGAGCGGCCTGCAAAGCGCTAGGCACGTTTGCGAAAGACTCCCTTTAGTGCCTGTCCCGTTTAGCAGCAGAATTGGGGCCAGAAGGGGACCTTGGGGAAAAAGAGGTGCGTGGGCAGCGCCGCACACACAGGAGCCGCCGTGCTGAACGTTAAATCTCCCTGTGTACCTATTGATGGTTGTACAGGGATAGAGAGGCACCTATAACATTGAAGGATGGGCCTATTCATCTAAGTGGCTGCCTGTAGGCGCCTACACATCCAAATGTGGGCCTAACCGGGGCCTGATAGGTCTAAATTTAAGGTCTTGGTCTTGTGAGTGGCCTAGTGGGCGAGGTACCAGACTGGGAACTCCCAGGCCTTGGTTCATAGAGTCCGAGAATGGGAAGGGACCTTGAGAGGTCAAGTCCAGTCCCCTGCCCTCACGCAGGACCAAGCACCGTCTCGATCATCCCTGACAGCTGTCTGTCCAACCTGCTCTTCAATATCGCCAGGGATGGAGATTCCACAGCCCCCCTAGGCAATTTAGTCCAGTTGTTAAACTACCCTGACAGGAAGTTTTTCCTAATGCCCAACAGAGCTGGCCTTACCATGAGGCGAACTCAGGTGGCCGCCTCAGGTGCCAGACTCTGGGGTGGCGCCACTAGGACCCAGAGTGTAGAAAATTGTGTCTGCTGCTGGTGCATCTGTATTCTCTCTGCTCTAGATGCACAGAGATGGGGGAGTGCTGTGCCGGAGGAAGGAGGGCACAAAGAACAGGAAGAAGGCAGAATTGAGACCTTTCAAAGTTTTGGCCCAAGCGAGGGAGCATGGGGGCGTCATTTGAGCTCCCCGCCTCAGGTGCCAAAATGTTGTGGGCCGGCTCTGGTGTCCAACCTAAACGTCCCTGGCTGCAATTTAAGCCCGTTGCTTCTTGTCCTATCCTTTGAGGCCCAGGAGAACAATTTTTCTCCTTCTTCCTTGTGACACCCTTTTATATACCTGAAAACCTCTATCCTGTCCCCTCTCCGTCTTCTCTTTTCTAAACTAAACAAGCCCAGTTCCTTCAGTCTGCCCCCACAGCTCATGTTCTCTAGACCTTTCATCAAATGTGTTGCTCTTCTCTGGACCTTCTCCAATGTCTCCACGTCTTTCCTGACACAGGGAGGCCAGAACTGGACACAACACTCCAACTGAGGCCTGCTCATTTCCTAGCTCAGTCGCAGACGCTGTGGATACGTGTCTGTCGACCCTGAGCTCTGATTTCCTACCTGTAAACTGGGGGTGCAGCTCCTCTAACTGTCCGAGGATTGAATCCTTTCGTGACTGAGCAGCTCCCATTCTGGGGTGCCGAGGAGGGCCTAACAGAGACCCCCTCCAGAGCGTCACTGACATTGTGCTCTGTCGCCTGCTGGATCAGGGCCTCTGACCTCTCCTTGTGGTATTTTTCAGGGCGAATTATTCTCCATTCTCATTTCCCCCTCCAGAGCAGCTGCGCAGCCCACGCTCTCACCCAGCCTGGACAGCAACCTCAGCTCGCCATCCCCTGGCCCGTCGTCCAGGCTCCCCAGGTCCAGTGCGCCCCTCTCCCCCCCGTGACCCAGTGCGTGTGCGCGGGTGCTTTATTAGCGTTATTTCAGCATTGTGATGCAGAGAGAGTCAGCGTAACAGCTGCTCCTTGCTCGCCGTGTTTATTGTTACCTAGAGACAGCCCACTGGCTTTTTCCCAGCTTCCCCCCGCAGCTCCGCGCTCCCCACTCTTGGATGCAAAATTTATAGCTTACCCATCCTGTCCCTTTAACCCTCTCCCATCCGGATGTCTGGCGGGAAAGCCAGGCATCCTGGTAGAAGGGGAAACTGAGGCAATCAGCCCACATGGTGCCAACTTGGTGGTGTGAACAGACCTTGGCCAGAGAAAAGTCTCAGGGGGCAGCCAAGTTAGTCTGTGTCTGCACAAACAAGGAGGAGCCCTCTGGCACCTTAGAAATGCGGGGCTTGCCCATGAAAGCTCGTGCCCTAATAAATCTGTTCGTTTCTAAGGTGCCACAGGACTCCTTGTTGGATAAATGGACTGTAAGGTGGATCGAAAACTGGCTAGATTGTCGGGCCCAATGGGTAGTGATCAACAGCTCGATGTCTCGTTGGCGGTCGGTGTCAAGCGGAGTCCCCCAAGGATCGGTTCTAGGGCCGGTTTTGTTCAACATCTTTATTAATGACCTGGACGAGGGGATGGATTGCAGCCTCAGCAAGTTTGCGGATGACACTAAGCTAGGAGGAGAAGTAGACACGTTGGAGGGCAGGGATAAGATCCAGAGTGACCTAGACAAATTGGAGGATTGGGCCAGAAGAAATGTGATGAGGTTCAATAAGGACAAGTGTAGAGTCCTGCACTTGGGACAGGAGAATCCCAAACATTGTTACAGGCTGAGGACTGACTGGCTAAGTAGCAGTTCTGCAGAAAAGGCCCTGGGGATTCCAGTGGCTGAGAAGCTGGATAGGAGTCAACAGGGCACCCTTGTAGCCAAGAAGGCTAGCAGCAAATTGGGCTGCATTAGGAGGAGCATTGCCAGCAGATCCAAAGAAGTGATTATTCCCCTTTATTCGGCTCTGGGGAGGCCACATCTGGAGTATTGCGACCACTTCTGGGCCTCCCTTTATGAAGAAGATGTGGATGCAGTGGAGAAAGTCCAGCGGAGGGCGACCAAAATGATTAGGGGGCTGGAGCACATGACCTACAAGGAGAGGCTGAGGGATTTGGGCTTGTTTAGTCTACAGAAGACTGAAGGGGGATTTGAGAGCAGCCTTCAGCTCCCTGAAGGGGGGTTCCAGAGAGGATGGAGAGATGCTGTTCTCAGTGGCGGCGGATGGCAGAACAAGGCTCAAGTTGCAGTGGGGGATATTAGGAAAAACTCTTTCCCTGGGAGGGTAGGGAAACACTGGGATGCGTTCCTTAGAGAGTGGGTAGAATCTCCATCCCTAGAGATTTTTAAGTCTCGGCTTGACAAAGCCCTGGCTGGGATGATTGAGTTGGGTTGGTCCGGCCTTGGGCAGGGGGCTGGACTCGATGACTCCTGAGATCTCCACCAACCCTGGGATTCTCTGATTCTCTGAGAAAAAACCTGGCTGTGCTGTTAGCAGTGGATGGGAGCTCAGCTTGGGGTGGGTGGGTGTGTGACGTACAGCTCGGCCATTCCAAACATCTCGTCTGACCTCCTGCCTCGCACAGGCCAGAAAATCTCCTGCCCATTCATTGGGGGTTGATAAATGTGTATTTGCATTTCCCACTCGACCGGCTCATCATCCGTCAGTCGGTGGTGGGGAGACGGGACTTCTGGATTCCTCCAGACCTGCCCTGTGTTCGTCCCGCACAAGGGACTCAGAGTCGTAGCACAGAATAACCCTCCCGTCGGGAGGAAGGGTCAGGCCTTGCACGGTTTCCACACCTGGTAGGAAAGTGCAGTTTACCGGCTCCCAGCCTCACCTTGCTCTGGGCACTAGATGGACACTTCCCTCCCGGAACCGGGAACAGAAGGCAGGCCTCCTGTTCTAACTGAGATTGCTGGGGCTGGTTCCTGGCTCTCCCACAGACTAGCTGTGTGGCCTCAAACAAGTCCCAGCCCGGGGACTCAGTTTCCCCACCTGTACCGGGGGCGGGGAGGGGATGACACTGACCTACCTGGAATAACCAATGTGTGTACCTTAAGAAAGTGGCCGAAGGGCTCAGAGTCTCGTGGCCATTTATTATGACCATCCTACTGAGAAATGTGCCGGACAATATTGTGTTTTTGGCAAGACGCCACCAACTATCTCTAAGTGGCTCCATGTCATGGTTCCCCACCCCCCCCTTTTTAAATCTGAAAAATGCTTGTTCAGTCTCACTTGACGCCATTGCCTGCAACATGCAAAAGCCGGATTGTCTGCCCTTCGTAGCGCTTCGTGTCGCACGCAGGCCATCGGCCAATCAGAGAGCAGGGGGCCAAAGAGGTCCCTGGTAGGCTCAAAGTGGGCTTGAAAATCTGGGGGCGTGGCTGCAGGGTGCTGTGTGGTTTTCCCTGGATCTGATTGGTCAGAAAGAGCAGCTTGCAAATGAATGATGCACCCTTGGAATGAGAAGCTGATGGCTTCTGATTGGCCGAGAGAGCGTTTTCCCCTAAACAGTTTCCTTTATACTGAATAGCTAATGCAGCAAAGGCCAAGTGATGGGTGGACTTATTAAAGCTTACATAGTCAAGGGTGTGTGTGTGTGTGTGTGCGTGTGCGCGCGCGCACGTGTACCACAGAACATATTTTTAAGTGCTTTCATTCTGTTTGTTTTCAGAGCAGCATCTCTGATCTGGCTCCCTTGGGAGACTCCGTGGACAGCGGGAGAAATGCTCGAGAGACGGCACCATGAATAGCCCAGGAGAGAGCCTGTGGGAGAAGGGAAGTGATGTTCATTCAGACTTTCTCAGGGACACGCGTAGGAGGAAATGCTCTTTGGGAAGGATTCTACGCCCCTTCGACGAAGGGTCGAAAAAGCACCCGGCCCTGATCCCAGTGGCCTCCAAGCAGCTCTCCGGCAAAGCCAGGGAAGATCAGAGGTGACCTCCATGGGATTTCTAGGGAGGAAGAAGTGGAGGAAGAAACAAGCTTTCTTCCCCCACCTCTCTGAACCACACAGGGAGCTTCCCTTTAAAGTGCACCTCTCTGAAAAAAGGCTGCAAAATAGACCCGCCAGGACTGCCCCCATCCCAGGCATCTTCTCTAGACTCGGAGCGGCCTCGCAGCAGCTGTGCACTGACGGGTGACAGGAGAACTGGGCGCTGCCCCTGCATTTGGGCCGCGAGACTGATTTCACCTGCTTTCTCCGGCTAGAAGCAGAGTGTTCAAAGATAGGAGGGAGCCTGCTGTGGATTCTACATGGGCAATGTCAGTCGAGTGCCCCCATCCTGTGATGCCTGGTGGCGCCAGCCACCTAGGGCATGTGGCGGGGTCTCAGAGTGCTGGGATGGCTGAATGCTCAACACCTGGCAGGGGGAGCATTGGCCCCCAGCGTTCACTTTTGGCCAAGTTGAGCCTTCCCCATTCCAAGCCATGGAAGGGGAGCGGCCTCTCTTTGCCCCTTTGGCCCTTAGTTCCTTTGCTGAAACCAAGAAGGGCTGTTTGGGATCCTGGTTTCTTGTGAGGTCAACTCCCAGCCACAAATAATTAGCCTGAGTCCCAACACACGCATTCCCACAGGCTGTGATGTTGCTTTCCAGTTGACATGACTAGGCCCTGGGTCAGATTCGAGCCAGTCCCTGGGCATGGGGGAGGCTGGCAAAGGTGTAAGGGAGACTTGTTGCAATAAAATAAGCTCAGGAGGGAGTGGTGTGTGGTTAAAAGTATGGGGTAGGGACTTGGGAGAGCCTGGTTCTTGTCCCGGTTCTGCCAAAGGGCTTTGTGTGACCCTCAACAACTCCCTTATTCTCTCTATCCCTGCGTCCTCATCTATAAGATGGATGAAGGTCTTTCCCTTGCCTGTGCAGATTGTCAGTTGTTTGGGCGGGGCTTGTCCCTGTGGTGCTGGGCACAAGTGGGCTCAGGCCACGACTTCGCTAAATGGAAAGTTGATGCTGCCGCAATCACTCTTCCGGAGTTTGATTTAGCGAGTCTAGTTAAGACTCGCTAAATCGAACTCAGAGGGCGCCTCCACCGGTGGCCGGTACTCCTTGTTTTGCAAGGAGTAAAGGAAGCCAATAGGAATGGTTGCTCTGGTTGGCCTCCCGCTGTGGGGACGTCGGGGAAACTCAAAACAAGGCACATCGATTCCAGCTACGTCATTATGTAATAGCTGGAGTTGCATATCTCGGGTCAATGTTTCCTTTTACTGTAGACCTGGCCTCAGCCTGCCCCTCTCTGAGATACCAGCAGAGCGGTAATAACTGGCTAACTGCAGTTTATATCAATCTGAGAAATCCCAGAGCAGGCTGGCGTGTGGGGATGGACATTTTCTCCCAGGGCAGGGCAAAGTTGCACTCAGAGAAACGTCGTCTGAAGAGTGGCTGGAAATGTCCTGTTTCATCCTTCAGTCAGTCACGGGGAGCCTCCCATGTGCACGGGCCATTTCCGGTTGGCCAGGATCCGTCTGGTCCTGAGAGAGGCAATGGAGCAGGCAAAGCAGGAAGCTTCCCCTACCAGCGACTTAGCTCCGCCTCTTTTTCTCAGCTCTGTGGGCGGAGTTAAGCCCCGGGAAACCCAGACAAGTTCAGGGAGCACCAGCCGTCTGCAGAATTGACATGACTTGGAACTCCCCTTCCTCAGCGTCCGCCCACCCGACGGGCTCGCGAGTGACTTCTCCCCTCAAGCCCCATGTGCAGCCCCTCTGCTAGTCCAGTTCTGGGGCCGGCCGGCTCTGCCAGCGCTCTTCAGGCTCCCCCCGTATTGATTCGCTGATGCCCCTCTGGCAGTAGCACCCCCTTGTTCCGGACATCTCTAGAGGCCACTCAGCCATCTGGTGGCTCTTCTGCCACGAGGACTCGGACCAACTAGCTGGTTTCACGTGGGAGTCGGACTCTGTAGCGGATGCCACTTGGCTGCTCTGGCTTGTGTGCTGTGCTCCCCCCTATGCATGTGCCCTGGCCCCAGGTTGGTCTGACTGGGCAAAATCTTTTGGGGAAGAGGGGGCTGGAACCCTGCCTGCCCTGCCCATGGCTGGCGGGGGTCGGCGTGCCTGGCTCACGCGGAAGCGCTGGCAGGTCAGCGGGTGCTGTGAAGAGCTCCGTGTTGGTGTCTCGCAACCTGTTGTTCTTGGCCCTGCCCACCCCAGGAGTGATGCTCCATCGTGTCGGGTGCCAGCCTGAGGTGGGAGCATTGCTATAAGCGGAGTAACAAAGTCACTGGCTCTCACTCCCTACGCTCTTCTGTGCTTCGCTTTGCTGCTCCTTTGGCCTCCTGCTCCCTGCTGTGGCTTTGGTCCTTCAACCACAAGTCTGCTACAGCGTCCTCTTCCTGCTCTTACCGAGCCCTAGGCCCTCGCTGACTCGCCGGGCTCTCTGTGACAGCTACTCCGGTGTTTGGATCTTGCCCACCATGCGGCCCGTGCCGAGTCCATCGGAAGTGGCTGGGAGCTGGACTGGGCCGCCTTGCCGGGAGTGCGAAGGCGCGAGGAATAGGTCTTGCTCGGCCCCAGGCGGGAGGAGACGGAACTTCAGCGCTGCCCTTGTTTATGGAGCAAAGAGAGGCGAGCTGGCTAGGCTAGCGGGAGTGAGGTACAGCAGCGCTCACCTCGTGGCTATGGGTTTGAAATGCAACCCTGGTCAACAGCAACCCACTGGGGACAGTCCCATGCCCGTGAGCAGCGGGTGAAGGCCCAGCGGGGGAAGGCAGCCGAAGCTCCGCCCCTTCTGCCCAGAGCCAAACCCATTCCCCTGAGACCACGCCCCTTCACAACCGCCCCCCCGGCCAACCCCAACTGAGGGCCCGGGCTGCTGTGTGGTGGCCTCTGGGGAGCCACACGGCACGGCTCCAGCCTTCCCTTGCCTCCATTACCTGCCACCCGTGCCCATGCCTTTGTGGTGCCCTGGGAGTATTCCACAAGGGAGCAATCCGTGAGGATAAAGGTGGGTTTGTAGGTAGGGTGCTGGCCTGGCTTGCAGGTAACTAGGTTTCTGGGGGCAGGATTCTTGTCTCTGGAGCAAAACTCCATCACGTCGAGTCTCAGTTTTCTCATCACCGTCCCTTTGTCTATATAGACCGGAAGCTCTCCGGGGGCCAGGGACAGCCCCCTACTGTGTCTGGCCGGCAGGATCTTTCCTGGCAACCTCGAGGTGCTACTGTAAAGCACAAACCCAGCAGGCGAGTCTTAACAGGCCTTGGAGTTGCTCTGGATTTGAGCAGAGGCCCTGAGTGTGCATCAGAGCAGGAAGCCTGCGCAGCAACTGCCCGGGTCATCCCATATTTCCACGGCGCACGGTCGACTTGCACAGGTGCGAAATTCGCCTCTCAGCGAGCAACACAACCCCGCCCAGCCTCTCAGGACTGGGGGGCAGGAGTAAAAGGAAGGATCCGAATCGCCTCTGATCTGTTCAGAAAAGGTCTTTTTAAAAGGCCGCTTATCTCCGTTTCTACTGGGGGCTACTGGCTTTAATTCCTTGCCGAGCGGTAGAATTAAAAGAACAACAGAAATATTATGTAAAGAGGAGATGACTTGATTTAATCGTCGCGGCTGGAGTTTGAGTCGTCATCTTAAAATCCCACCAGCATTTAGGAGACAAAAGGCAGCTCATGCATGTTCTCTGCTGCTACTCAGTCATCCAGGAATCTTCCCTTTAGCTCTGCTCTTGTGGCGAGGCGTGGGGTGAAATCCAGGCACTGGTCCTTTAAGTGCATTGCCTTTCTTTCTTTCTTTCTTTCTTTCTTTCTTTCTTTCTTTCTTTCTTTCTTTCTTTCTTTCTTTCTTTCTTTCTTTCTTTCTTTCTTTCTTTCTTTCTTTCTTTCTTTCTTCTCTGTCTCTCAGCAAGTTTTTTATGTGATTACAAGCACTGCATGGTAATTAGTGCTAAACTCATTTGCACAACTACAGTTAATTGGCTACAACAATTAATTAATGTGTTGGAAATTTGGCACCGGAAAAAAAAAGTTTGTCATCAAAAAAAAAAAAAAAGGAAAAAAGAAAAAAAAGAAAGAGCGAGAGAGAGAAAGAAAAAGACTGTAATTTTTTTCTAAGTAGGATATCCCCTAGTCCACCACCGTACAAAAAGCCCTGGGTTTGTTTGTGAACCACAAAGACTTCTCCAAACTTTTTTTCTGGTAATAAATCCTGCATTTCTCAACTTTTGTTCTTTCTTTTTGTCTTTTCATTCCCCCACCTCTCCTTTTTTTTACGTTCTTTTCTTTTTCTTTACAACTTAAGCAAACTCATTTCCCTGATAAAATATAGCATGACTAATGACTGAAGCATGTAAAAATCATTGGGAAAATGTCCTTGGAAGACGAATGCATTTTCAGCAGAATAATTAACTTAATTAACAAATTCACATGCATATTCATCAGGCTATTAATGTCTTCTCAGCTCAGCTTGACGAACATTGCGGTAATAACCATCTCATTTGCATACTGCATTCTACTGCTATCCAAAAAAAAAAAAAAAAAGGAACATATACATACACACACACACATACACACAGAGGCAGGCATACACTCTGCAACATACATCTCCATGTCTTGTGTTGGCACATGCTTAGAGTCTTGGTGGATTTCAAAAGAGCTTATAAATTCATGGGCGTCTAACATACAGAAGCCATCATCTGTGTCTTGTGTGTGTGTGCGTGTGTGTGTCCTCTCAGTGTGTGTCTCTCTCTCTTCTCCCCCCCCCCCCCCATCTCTCCCGAGGGAAAACTTGGCACCGGTTCCAACTTTTCTTCACTTTCCCCTGCTCCCAACTGCTGCCAGCCGGCATCAACACAGAATTGCCATTTCCCCAGTTCTCTGCGGAGCAATCTTTAAAAGCAGTAAGGTGTGACGCCAGCGACAGCCAGCGTTGGCAGAACAGCCTGCGGAAAAAGCGCCGAATGGAGGAAGATGAAGAGGAATAGAGTGGAGGGCACTATTTCTATCGGCGTGTGGAGCGCCGAGGAGGAGAGAGAGAGAGAGAGACAGAGGGAGGGGAGGGGAAAAAAAAAACCCACAGCAGCTGTCGTCCTAATTCCACTAACTCTCTGCTTGTGGTCATATTAGAAAAACAGATTAGACACCTCTGTGGCAGTCATTTATTCCTGACATACGGTAATATTCTATATCTTCATTCGCCCAGCTAGAGGTGGACAGGGTAAGGGGGGTTCGGCTGCGGGCTTGGGAGCAGGGGGCTGCTAGAAAGGGGTGACTCGTCCCCTCCTTCTGCAGCCCCGGCCCCTGAGGAGCGAGAGAGGGCCCAGCCTGGGGCCTGTGTGCAGCAGAGCTCTCGTTCTGCTGTCTGGAAGGGCCCTGCCTTGAGGTGTACCCGAGGTCAGAGATGAGGGATCCTCCTGGCGTTGGAATCCGTGGCGGCCCCCCCGCCCGGGGTGGTGGGTGGGTGGGGAAAGGCAAGGGGTTAAACGGGAAGGGGAGGCAGCTGGCGGATGGGGGAGGGGTCGAGGCGGCGGGGGGGGGAGCATGTTCTGAGGAACTTTGAACCTCCTCTCCCTTAGGCCGGTTAATTGGCCAGGTTTGGGCAGCGTCTGGCGCGGCGCACGGGGGCAAAACTCGTTGGCAGCCAAATTAGAACCTGCTGTCTCGAGTTATTCCTCTCGACTGGCTGCGCGCAGAGGGCGGCCTGGCCTGGATACCCAGGCGATGGGCACTTGGGGGCCGCGGGGGGAGAGGGGGAGACGATCTGTGTTGTACACTGCAGGGGAAGCGCTGAAAAACAGAACCTCATCTCCGTGCCCCCTCAGGCTTCCCAAGGCGGCGCTGCACCAGGCTCAGGAAGGGGCAGAAAGCCTTTAGCCCCGGTGTCGTTCCCCATTCGAGGGCCTGGACTGGAACCCAGGCGTCCAGGCGCCCCCCCCACCAGTGCTCCCTGGAAAACAGCTCCGGCTGCTGCCCCCGTCCAGCTTGGCAGTGGTGATGCGACAGCTGGGGAGGAGGGAGGGGGAGTTTCCTATCCATTCCCCGTCCCCCCAGCCCCGTTAATCTCTCCCTGCCGCCCTAAACTGGGATGGGCTGATCCTGCCAGGCCGGGCTCAGCCACAGGCGCTCCTGGGGTTGGCTAAGTCCTGGCTTGAAGCCCTCGGCAGGGGCTGGGAGGTTCCAAGTGCCCAAGTTTTGTCCCTTCCGAAGTCCAGGTGACTTGGCTCTCGCTTGGAAGCTTCCTCTCTTTCCCACCCCCATTAACCTCCCCCCCCTTTCCCCACCCCACTGGGCATCTCCCCATGGCCTCTTCTCCTCAGTCTGGTTCGTACAGGCCCTGTGGTTCCTCTCCCCCCCGCTCCCCACCAAAGCATCTGAGGATGGTTCCTCCTCCTGGCTCTCAACCAAGAGTCACTCCAGATCGGGCCAGATGTTCACCAATCCCCTTTACAGCCGCTCTCCTCTCCTTCCCCTCCAGTGAACGCCCCCTCCCCCCTGCAGCATCACTGCTCTGGCTGGAAGGAGGGGGAGGGCATGGGGGGGGTCTAGGCAATTGAGACCAGGGAATTGAGACCAGAGCAGGGCTGCCCTGTGCCATGCCAGGGTGCCAGCCCACTGGCCGAACAGCTGCTCACCCGCTGCTTCAGCTGAGCCTGAGCACGGGGGCTCTTTGGGCCCTGGGCTAAATCCTCCGCTGCTGTAAATCAATCGAGCACCCTGGATGGCACCTGCCAAGCTTCCAGGGACAGTGGTTGTAGGCTCTGAACCCCTGGGAATCTCCCACCAGCCGCTTCCCAAGTGGCCTCGTGGTGACGCCTCCTGGGGGAAAAAGCAGAAGGGCTGGAGTGTGCACTGCTACCCCCTATGGGGCAAGAGTGGCACGGATGGATTGCGTCATAGCCCCCACACTGCACACTGTTAGTAGGGATTCTCCTTTTGCTTGGGCAGCTGGATGTGGCCGTTCTGAGTTCTCCCCACACTTTATGAAGAAGCCCTGTAGTTAGAATGGCCACTAGTGGGCCCCCAAAATGCCGGGAGCACATGCCATTGCAGTTAAAGGAAGTGCTTGTTTTCTCAGCCAGCTTGGCCTTCTGTTTGGACTTTCCTGCTACCAAGAAGTAGGTGTTTACATGTGTCTGGTCTGCAAGGCGTTGGAGCCGGCCTGCTCCGCTGGTCTCGCTCTGGGGAGGGCTCAGATCCCCCTCCCCAAATGCCCCTGTGAGGCCGGGCTGAGCAAAACTGGTCCTGGAAACTAAAGGGTCTACAGTAGGATTTGGGGTGGAGCCATGAGTGACTCCAGCACATCCTGAGCCTGTGATGTGCCCTGGGCTGTGTACCTGCACATTGCTGGGGCTGACCGCAGAGGGCGCTGCTGCACGCAGTTCCTTGGCAGGCGAGCAAGCTTTGACTCTTGCGAAGACGTGCTGGGGAGGATTGAACGTTTGGGGCTGGGCGCAGAGGCGGCTTTGGGAGCCGTACAAGGAACAGGAGAGTTTGCACCCTGCCTCGAGCTCAGATTGGAGCAAATAACTGCTTCTTGGGAATGGAGCGCTGGCACTGGTCCGAGATCCCTAGGAGCAAGGATTGTCTATGCTCTGTGGCATCATTGAATCCAGGAACCCGACTCCATGACATTCATTTCTCCTCTGGGAAAGCGGACTTGTAAGGCCCTCAGCAGAGGCACCTGACTTGCAAGGCAACTGCTACTGCAGGGCAGAGGGGCAAGGTTGGTGTCAGCGGTGGGATACTGGTGTCAGAAGAAGTGGCAACAACTACCTATAATCTGCCCATCCCAATCATCCATCTGATCTGAAAAGCAGGATTTTGATCTGGAAGAGCCAACTTGTCCCATTGTTATCATTCCTTGGGGGCCAAGTATCTGCCTCCAAGAGAGGGCCAGGGTGCAGCCACTGCGATGAGGAGCTATGCTCCATCTTTTTATTCCATTCCTTGCTATGTCCAGCATCAGTTGCTTCAGATGAAGGGGCAAGAAACTGCCCTAGTAGTCAGTTATGGAATAATTTGCCCATAGGAGAAGTTTTCCGACAACTCTTGTCAGTAACTCCTTTTGCTGATACTAGTGTTTATATCTCCTTAAAAAAATGCTTTTCCTCCTCTCTAATGTGACTGTGGATGATCTGCGTCTTCGTAAGTGTTGGGAGTCATCCTAAACCCAATGATCTCTAGGGGCAATGAGGTTTGCAGGCTACTTCTCAAGGGGGTGGCCCATGATTAGCGAGCATGTGTTGTGCAGTTCCTTTTAAAAATTCACTTTCTCCAACTTTCCCAGGAAAAATGTTTGACATTCTGTGCATTTTCTCTCTTGGATTTTTCTTTCTCTTTCCGCCGTCCACTTTCTCCCCTCATTTTGCCACCGAAGGAGTTGAGAGAAATGAAAATACGGAGAAAGCAGGATTTTCATTTTGAAAATGGAAAGATTTTTTTTAACCTTTCAGTGATGATCATTATTTCGTAGACCTTTAACAAGTCTGCCGTTGAAATGACCCCAATGCTTCCAGCCCCTCTTCATGCAAAAATCTCCCCAAACCGCTAGCCAATTTTATCACCTGTTGCCAACCCTCCTCTCTTTTGGCTAGATCTTTTCTGAGACAGGTTAGCCAGCAAGGAGGAGTGGGAGGCAGGGATCTGGGATTTGTGGCTCAGATTGGCAGTGGAACTTTGCAGCCAGTGGCTTAGCCTCACTGTGCCTCAGTTTCCCCATGGGTAAAATGTAGGGTCACAGTCAAACTTCCCCGTCATGGCGTGCTTGCAAAGGGCTCGGTGACTCCGCTGGAAGGGGATAGAAAAGAGCAAATTCTTGTAATTATGTTGGACCCTGTTGGGGTGGGGGAGGGGAAACCCATGAGAAATGTCAGCCCAGCCCCACTGCTGGTTCAAACCCTCCGTCCCTTTGGCCTTGGATTCAGACGAGTGGAGCTGGTGACCCTGGGCAACTGGTCCAAAAGCACCTCGCGCCAGGAGGGCATCACGTCGCCTCTTCCGACAGTGCTCCGTGGAGACCTGTTGCTTAGCAACCCCCGCTCCGTGTTTCTCACTTGCTCCTGGCATTGGGGGCAGCGGGCCTGGGGGCCGGTTACTGGTACTGGGGGGGCTTTTCCCTTTGCTTTGGATGAAACCGTCACGTGACTCTGGGTGATGAAGCTGGAAACCACAGGAGCACATTGGGCAGGGCAGGTGGCATGAGGGCAGGTAAACCCGGCCTGGTGCAGCCTCAGACAGAAAAGGGAGCTCAGGGTTCTCCTCACGGGAGTCACGGTGTCCAGTTCTGGCTTGGGTCAAAGGCCAAGTCCCCGCTGTTCCGGCTAAGGCCGTGCTCCATCTTTGCACAAGAGAAGCACCGAGCCGCAGTAGCGGAGGAAGGAGGGTGTAGTGGTTAGAGAGGTGGGTTGAAGGACCTGCTGGGCTGGACTTTTGTCGTGGCCGCTAGGGTTGCCAGGTGTTCGGTTTTGAACCGGGTATTCCAGTATTGGAGCTTTCTGTCTGGGAAACAAATTGAGACAATAGAAATGAGACAATAGAACTGTCGGGTATTTTCTAAATCAGATGGAATGTCGATTGTGATGGACTGTCATGTGTGTCCGGTATTTTTGGTCAAAGCATCTGGCTTCCCCAGTGGCCGCAGGTGCGTCGCTTCACCTCCCTGGGCCGCAACACCGCCTCTGGGCAGCGGGAGTAAAAGCCCTGCCCTTCCCTACAGATAGGGTTGTCGGGTGTCCGGTATTCACCCGGATAGTCTGGTATTTGCGTCCCCCATCAGGTAAAAAAACCCAGAAAATACCGGACATGTAAAATGTTCGGTATTTCCTGTTTCCCTCGGACGTTTCTGGTGGGGACATTTAAAGGCACAGCGCTTTTTTTCCCCTCAACAACTTTGGTCTCCCCCTTTTTTTTTCTGGAGAGAATTTTTTCCCCAGTTTTTTTTTTTTTCAGGGGGCGGGGGTTCGGTATTTTTGGTTAAGCCATCTGGCAACCCTACCCACAGAGGGGCTGGGAGGGTAAACACTGGAAGCAAACGTGATGGGATCTAAGCCAGGGGCATCCCACAGCCAGGAGTGGGGCTGCAAGAGAGGGGCAGGGAAACCCAGGGGCAGAGAGGGACTTTGGCAGAGAGGGACTGGACGAGCAGCGGAGGATGCAGGTCAGGACTGAAGGCTCAGGCGTGGCTGGAGGCAGAGCCCAGGGCTAGAACAGCAGTGGGGCTGGCCTGGGAGCTGGGGCTGACGGGGATCAGCAGGGCTTCAATGCCGCTGGCGCTGGCTGGAGTCGGGGAAGGCATCAGCCCCAAGCCCTTGGGCTCCGGGAAACATGCTATGAGAATTTGAGGCCTGGGTAGCAGGGGCAGGTTCCACACCCCGCCTGCTTCCCTCGCCCCGCTCTGCCCTGGCCATTCAAGGCCAAATCAGAGGTGCCCATGGGCCGCACACGGGGGCCCTAAATCTGGGGCAGGCCTGGGCTCAGGGGCTTGGGAGTTTCTTGGGAGGCTCCTGATGGGGGAGTTTATTGCAGAAAGGATCTGCCCAGGGTGGGGTGGGGCGTGCTAGGGGGGAGCCCAGCGTTACGGGTCTGGCAGCGGGAGGGTGCAAATCTTGCATGTCAGAAGCGGCTCGAGTGAATCCAAAGGCAAGTTCCCCCTCCCCCGCGCTCGAGGGAAGGGGCTGCCCCTGTGCCCATCCCCCCCTTGGCCTTTTTTCTGCTCAACAATTCTGGTGCGGCTCTTCCCATTTTTTCCACCGCTGTTTCGGCTCTTCGTTCAATGGGTTGGCTACCCCTGGTCTAGCACAAAGCCCTGTTGCATGCGATCACAGCACTTCCTCAGCCCCTCCACCGGCGCTTCCAAACCTGCCACGTCCCTTGTATGGTCCCAGTAGCCTTCCACAAGGAAACCACAGCATCGAACGTGGCAGCCTCCCAAGGTCTGGACAGCAGAGCTGGTGCCTCCGACCAGCCTGCCCCTTGCAGCTCATCATCAAGAGGAGAGGGTCATGGGCCTTTTGGGTTCTTTTCTCCGCTCTTCCTCTCTTTCTGATAACCTTGGGCATGTCACTTAACATCCGTGCCTCAGTTTCCTCACCTGGAATAACGCCAGATAGCAGTCTTGGGAGGCTCAGTGCACGAATGGGCCTGCATGGCTCCAAGCTTCTCGTGGGTGCTGAGGAAAGCCAAGCAGGTGTTAATAACCTGGGAGCATGGAATCTTTTTTTTGGAAGGGGGGGGGGGGGACAAATAGCCCAGTGCATGTTTGCCAGGAGGTGGGAGAAGGGAGCTAGGAATCAGGGCCAGCTGGACTGGCCAGGCAGTAGCAGACAGGGTATCATGGTGAGATGTTACTGAGCAGATGAACAAGGATCCTTCTCAGTATCGGCGGGGATTGGGCAAGCACATCTGATGCCATTTCAGCCCAGGAACCTGTCTCCTTGGGGCGGGTACGCAGGAGTGCAAGATGCACCTGCCTCCCCTTCTCACAGGGGCAGTGTGTCCTGGCTGGCCCAGCAGAACTAAGACCTGTCCTGTCCTATCGCCCCAGGCCTCTAATCAACAGAGGCCTAACTGGATCCGTCTTGGGCAAACCCGTGCAGGAGAGCGGAGGCTATCTGGCCACTCTGTCACCCACTCCAGGGCTGGGCAGCGCGGAGGCCTGGCGCCGTGGGTGCGCCCAGCTGTGGGGCAAGATGCACGCCCACAGCTGCACCACGGGCGATCAGTAACCGAGCGGCGTCTCTGCGCGTGCGAGAGAGCGCCACCGCCCCCCGCCCCCGCCCAGGAGGAGTGAGGCAGCTTCCTCCCCGTCCTTCGGTCTGTCAGAACCAGCCCGCGCGCCGTATTTTATGCGCAAAGACACTCTGTGGAGAATTGAGCACGCTCTGACCCCACCTGTTCCCCCGCTCAGTGGAAGCCCATTAATGAAGTTGGGCTGCACAGGATCCCAGCCAAATCCTCATGTCCTCATCAAAGGAGACATCTGTCCCTTCCAAGAAGGAAGATATCACCCAAGGGGGAGAGGGGAGGGGAGTGGGGGGCTGGGCTAAGGGGGAGTGTGCGAGCGAGAGACCTTCCCTTTGATAATCAAACCCCTCAAACTGCCCCTTGCAAATGCACCGTGCTCTGCTCTCGGGCCCCAGCAGGACCCCTGCATTCCACCGCACGGTGCCCATGGGGACCTGAACCCCCCCAGCGCCGAGCCCCCAGCGCACCACCCCCCTGGCCCCGCTCTTAGATCCTCCCCGAGTACAAAGCTACCTTGCGCTCGTGTGCCAGGGCGACTGACTTTCTTTTATTCATGTGTTGTTTTATTGCTGGCAAAAGCTGTCGGAGGGTGCCTCCTGCCAAACGCGTCCCCAGCATCTTGGCCTAACATACAAACGGCATGCTAATGCGGAAATTTAAAGAGGCGCTTTGGTTGAAATCGGAATTTTAAATGAGCGCGAATGCACAGAAGGGACCCAGTCAAAAGCTAACAATATCCCAACCCTCCCCACCACAAACACACCCTCCCCTCTTCAGCAATTCCATGGGCATGGATGGAGATGGAAGGAGTGTGTGTGTGTGTGTGTGTGTGTGTGTGTGTGTGTGTGTGTGCGCGCGTGTGCATGTGTGTGTGTGTGTGTGTGTGTGTGTGCATCCCCCCCCCCACATCCACCATGAGATGTTCTTGAAGCTGGGGGCTGTCGATGAGATCAGAGTTAAGGGGAACTGAGAGTTGATGCTAGAGCATCCTGTTCTTTGGCCAACCTTCCCTGACTAGAGAGCTGGCTCTTGGAAGTGAACAGATAGGCGATGTCTACACGGCGGCGCTATTTCGGGATACCGGAAGTACCCTGAAGTAGCTATTCTGTGTCTTTAAAGCAACCCGTTATTTCAAAATAAATTTCTAAATAATGGGTGCATTGTTCCGGCGTCCCTGTAACCCTTGCTCCATGAGCGTTAAGGGACATTTCGGAATAGCACTTTATTTCGAGGTAAGGGTGCAGTGTAGATGCACTGTGATTGAAGAACCAGTCAATGAAAGAAGTATCGGGGGGAAGCCGTGTTAGTTTGAATCTGCATAAACAACAAGAAGCCCTGTGGCACCAGAGGGTATGTCTACACTACCCCGCTAGTTCGAACTAGGAGGGTAATGTAGGCATACCGCACTTGCAAATGAAGCCTGGGATTTGAATTTCCTGGGCTTCATTTGCATAAGCGGGGAGCCGCCATTTTTAAAACTCCGCCGGTTCGAACCCCGTGCAGCGCGGCTACACGGGGCACGAACTAGGTAGTTCGAACTAGGCTTCCTAGTTCGAACTACCGTTACTCCTCGTGGAATGAGGAGTAACGGTAGTTCGAACTAGGAAGCCTAGTTCGAACTACCTAGTTCATGCCCCGTGTAGCCGCGCTGCACGGGGTTCGAACCGGCGGGGTTTTAAAAATGGCGGCTCCCCGCTTATGCAAATGAAGCCCGGGAAATTCAAATCCCAGGCTTCATTTGCAAGTGCGGTATGCCTACATTACCCTCCTAGTTCGAACTAGGAGGGTAGTGTAGACATACCCTTATAGACTAACAGATTTATTGGAACATAAGCATTTGTGGGCAAAGACCCACTTTATCACATGCATCTGACAAAGTGAGTCTTTGACCACGAAAACTTATGCTCCAATAAATCTGTTAGAGTATCTTTACACTGCCACCCTCGTTCGAACTAGGGTGGCTAATGTAGGCATTCAAACTTGCAAATGAAGCCTGGGATTTAAATATCCCGGGCTTTAATTGCATGTTCCCGGGCGCCGCCATTTTTAAATGCCCCACAGTTCGGACTCCCTGCCCACAGCTACACGCGGCACAGACTAGGTAGTTCCAATTAAAGCTCCTAATTGGAACTACCGTTACTCCTCATTGCAGGAGGAGTAACAGTAGTTCGAATTAGGAGCTTTAATTGGAACTACCTAGCCCGTGACACGTGTAGCCGCGGTCAGGGAGTCTGAACTACTGGGCATTTAAAAATGGCGGCGCCTGGGAACATGCAAATAAAGCCCGGGATATTTAAATCCCGGGCTTCATTTGCAAGTTCGAATGCCTACATAGCCACCCTAGTTTGAAGAAGGGTGGCAGTGCAGACACACCCTTAGTCTACAAGCGCCACACGACGTCTCAGTGAAAAAAGTTTCTTCCTGACCCACTAGCTTAGAGGTTGGTTTGTGCTCTGGAGCATGAGGGTCTAGAGCAGCGGCTCCCAAACTTTTTGGCATCAGGCCCCCTTTTTGATTTTGGAGAAATCCTCACACCCCCAAAATAGCAGAAAAACTTGTTGAGAAAAAAAAGGAACTGACCAGGGATGAAACATAAAAATAGCAGCAAAACTTGGGAGAAGGGGATTGACGGGGGAGGGGACTGGGTCACCTCACGTCCCCCCAGCACGCCCCCCAGTTTGGGAACTCATGGCCTAGATGGTAATTTCATAGGTACCAAAGAAATAGGAGAGAGAAAACACTTTCACCCTTTTCGATCAGATCTTGCAGGTGAGTTTTAATGGCTTTTGGTGGAGCAAGTCTCCTAGAAGTCGTATGTAGCAGTGTCACAGGTGGGGTGAGACTGTTCTAGTGGCATGTAAACAGCTGCTGGTTCAAATCTGGCTGTCCCTTGAACAGCTGCCTTATTTTGGGGGGAGATAGTCTGGGTGTGCAGCAGAAGGCACTCACTTACTATTGTGGGCCTGGCCTGGCCTCCCCATCTCAGGATTTTGGTGCTAGAGGGCCATTGTTTACTAGAGGGAGGAGGCTCAGTCCTTCAGTGGTGTGGGGCACGGCCACAGGGCGCATGAGCGAGGGAGACTTACACTGGAGACCCACGACACGGCTGCAGCTAGCCCAGGTCAGCCGGCTCAGGCTTGGCTCGTAGGGCTGCAGATTGTGGTGGAGACGTGAGGACTCGGGCTGGGCCCCCCTCCTCATAGGGTGGCAGCTGGAGCTGCAACGTCTGCATAGCACCTTTACAGCCCTGCAGCCTGAATCAGCTGGGTGGGAGCCGCAGTTGTTGAATTGCCGTGTAGATATGTCCGATAGAGACCAGCCCTGGTCCAGCAGGAGCCTCCAGCCCGCTGACCTCCGTGGGAACAGACCATGCCGAGAATCTCGGAGGCAGCTGATCCCGCAAACACTAAAACCTGTCGCTTGCCTCCCGGGAGCCAGGGAACTCCCTGTTAACCCCCACAGCGCCAGCCAGCACAGCCCTGGCAGGCCCGGAGCCCTCGGCAGGGTAAGCCTGGGATTTGCAGGTGCCCTCGAGCTTTAACAAACCACCCCTCTGCTTTGCGGGCTCCGTTTCGCAGGCAGCTGCCCTTCGGCATCCGGGCATCGGAGTAGCTGACACGCTGCTTGACGCACTACAGGGCGGGGCCGGACTGAGCCATTCCGGCACCCCGGGCAGACAGTTTAATTGCACCCGTGCCAGTGCGTGGGGGAGGGCACGCAGAGCTGGCGGCGGCAGGATGCACATGCCCAGGCTGGCTCAGCCCGGCTACTGCCGCTGGTGCACAACCCAGGGCCGCCCGGGTCAGGCTGAACCTGGCCGAGCAGGGCCCCGCAGCCGCGGGAGGAAGGGCGCTGCTGGCCGGCGCTGTGGGGGTTAACGTGTCCCCCGGCCCGGGCAGTCGCTGCAGGGTGGCCGCTGGGGGCTGCTGCAGCCCACGATCCGGGAGCCGGGCGCGCTGCGCGCCCCCCATAGGTTGGCGCCCAGAGGCTTTGCTCCTGTCCCAGCCAGAGGGCAATCTCAATATGAGGGGGCTTGCGAGTGTAGCACAGGCCTGGAGACTGGGGTTCTGGACCTGCCTGTGCTCCCCCGCCGTAAGTTGTTCAGGCTGATGGGTGCTTATGTGTTTATGCAGCACCTAGTGCAACGGGCTGCCGGCGGCCCATGTAAGTCCGTAATAGCACACGCCGAGCTCGGAACACGCCCCCTGCTCCAGGCGGGTGGGAGCGTTTCGTCCTGCGCATTTGCATCAGAACAAAAACTTTTCCTGGACACGTCTCGGTTTCAATGAAAACTTCCTTGGGAAAGTTCTCAGGGCACAAGGGAATTTGTGGTCAGAGCCAGGGAGAACGAAAGCCAGGGCAGGGCGAAAAGTAGCCTTGCGGCTGGCCCATCAGTTAGGGTGCTTTTCCGGGTTATTGGAGTTGTGGGTTCAAATCCTTCTGCTGTAGGGAGAAGCAGTGGACCTGGGATACCTAGACTTTAGTAAGGCATTTGATATGGTCTTGCATGATCTTCTCAAGAAACTAGGAAAATACGACTTAGATGGGGCTGCTATAAGGTGGGTGCATAACTGTTCTCAGAGAGTAGTTATTAACGGTTCACAGTCCTGCTGGAAGGGCATAACAAGCGGGATTCCTTAGGGGTCTATTTTGCAGAACTGTTGACTCGAGTCTCACGACTTAAACTCGAGTCCAACTTAAGTCACCTAGGTGACTCGACTTGAGACTCGACTCGGGTTCATTGTTTGTGACTTGAGACTCGACTTGAGACTTGCTAATTTTGTTAAATCGACTTGGTGAAAAAATTGTCCAAAAATGCCGATCTTGACGGCTTGTACAAAAGTGACTTGACATTTTTAAAATTAAGACTTGAGACTCGTCTTGGGACTTGACTTGAAAGTGACTGTAGGGATTCGAGACTCGACTTGGACTTGACAATGACGACTTGAAGACAACACTGCTGTCTTGGGGCTGGTTCTGTTCAGTATCTTCATCACTGATTTAGATATTGGCATAGAGAGAACAATTATTGAGTGTGCAGATGACACCAAGCTGGGAGGGGTTGTAACTGCTTTGGAGGATTGGGTCATCATTCAAAATGGTCTGAGGTTAGTAAACAGGGTGAAGTTTAATAAGAACAAATGAAAAGTGCTCCACTTAGGAAGGAACAATCCATTTCACACACACAGAATGGGAAGTGACTGTCTAGGAAGGAGTATGGCAGAAAGGGATCTAGGGGTCCTAGTGGACCACAAGCTAAATATGAGTCAACAGCGTGACACTGTTGCAAAAAAAGCAAACATGACTCTGGGAGGCATTCACAGGCGTGTTGTGAGCAAGACAGGAGACGTCATTCTCCCACTCTGCTCTGCGCTGATTAGGCCTCAGTTGGAGCGTTGTGTCCAGTTCTGGGCACCACGTTTCAGGAAAGAGGTGGAGAAATTGGAGAGGGTCCAGAGAAGAACAACAAAAATGATGAAAGGTCTAGAGAACGTGAGCTATGAGGGAAGACTGAAGGAATTGGGCTTGTTTAGTTTAGGAAAGAGAAGGTGGAGAGGGGACACAACAGCAGTTTTCAAGTATCTAAAAGGATGCTACAAGGAGGAGGGAGAAAAATTGTTCTCCTTGGCCTCTGAGGATAGGACAAGAAGCAATGGGCTTAAACTGCAGTGAGGGAGGTTGAGGTTGGACATTAGGAAAAACTTCCTGCCTGTCAGGGGGGTTGAGCACTGGAATAAATTGCCTGGGGAGGTTGTGGAATCTCCATCAGTGGAGATATTGAAGAGCAGGTTACACAGACACCTGCCAGGGATGGGCTAGATGGTGCTGGGTCCTGCCGTGAGGGCAGGGGACTGGACTCGATGACTCTCAAGGTCCCTTCCAGTCCTAGTGTTCTATGATCCTATGACTTAGAGCTTGACTGGCTGTCGCTAGCCTCACTCTAACTGGGTCCTGGAACAGCCCTTTCCCAAGGCTGTTTTTAACCCTTTTTATCCTGGAGCAGGGGGACTGCCCCACTACAACACCCCACACCAGGCAATATTCCACTCCCCTTTCTCCCCCCCCCCCCCCGGCAATACAACCCCTTTCCATGGATGTTACCTAATCCTCTTAATACCCTGGGGGGAGGGGGGAGGAGAAGGAAATAGCCCATCCCCCTTGCACAGACAGGGAAACTGAGGCATCTGTCCATGTGACGAACAATGAGGAATCTAAGCTCTCTGGAGAGGGTTGGCTCAGATTCCCTCCTACCAGCCCAGGCCAGAGAGGTGACTCCCAGCCGGGACCAGCTCAGAATGGCTCCTACCAGCCCGGACAGGAACTATGCTCTTTTGTGGCTCCCCTAAGGAAGCTGCTGGCTCTCGCCCAGTGGAGCAGGGTGGCTCTCAGTGGCAGTAGGATGGGGGTGATCAGCAGCCGGGGGGGGGCAGACGCTGCCGTGCTTGGCCATTGAGAGGCCGACCCCAGGGGGAGGAAGGGTTTCAAGGGAGAAGGTAACTAGATCGGAAACGTGCTGGAAGCAGATTGGACTCCGGGGCTCGTTCCAGCCGGCTGAGCTTTCTGCTGCTGCTTTTTGGGCCTAGGGATGTGGAGGCCGGATGGAACAGCTCCGGTACCTTGCTCCAGTGCCGGTGCAGGGGGAGCCCATTCCGGTCGGAAGGAGCAGGCAGCATGTCACTTCTAGAGCAGGGAGCCCAGGCAGCCGGGAAGCTGGCTCCAGAAGCTTGGTGGCTCGTCCTGCCGTAGAGCTGGCACACATGGCACCGTGGAGAGCGGAGCCATGGCCCCTTTCCAGGCCCGCCCCACCGGCTCGTATGGCACTGAAAGGCAAGGCAGGAGGGACTGGGGTGGTGGGCGTCAAGCTACGGGTGACAGCGTAGGGGAACCCGAAGGAGAGGGTGGTGGCGGATTGAAGGTGGAGCTGTTGGTGGTGGTGCTGGATTTGGAGTGAGGGTGTCGGTGTGATGGTGGTAGCGGTGGGATGATGGTGGAGATGCTGGGGTGATGGTGATGGTAGAGGTGTTGGTGTGATGGCAATGTTGGAAGTGTGGTGATAATAGGGGTGATGGGTGTTGTTATGGTGATGGACAGAGGTGTCAGTGTGATGGTATTGGGGGGATGGTGATGATGGAGCTGCTAAGATGACGGTGATGGCAGATAAAGGTTTTGGTACAATGGTGATAGTGGAGATGTCGAGGTGATGGTGGAGATATCACTGTGCTGCTGGAAGCATTGGGGAGTAGTGATTGGGGGGGTGTTGGGTGATGGTGTTGATGTGATGTCATAAATGAAGGTGTCAGTGTAATGGTGGTGTTGGGGGATGGTAGAGGTATTGGACGATGGTGTTAATATGATGGTCATAAGTGAAGGTGTCAGTGTAATGGCGGTGTTGGGGGACGGTAGAGGTATTGGGCGATGGCGTTGATATGATGGTCATAAGTGAAGGTGTCAGTGTAATGGTGGTGTTGGGGGATGGTAGAGGTATTGGGCGATGGTGTTAATATGATGGTCATAAGTGAAGGTGTCAGTGTAATGGCGGTGTTGGGGGACGGTAGAGGTATTGGGTGACGGTGTTGATATGATGGTCATAAGTGAAGGTGTCAGTGTAATGGCAGTGTTGCGGGATGGGAGAGGTATTGGGCGATGGCGTTGATATGTTGTTCATAAGTGAAGGTGTCAGTGTAATGGTGGTGTTGGGGGATGGTAGAGGTATTGGGCGATGGCGTTGATATGATGGTCATAAGTGAAGGTGTCAGTGTAATGGTGGTGTTGGGGGATGGTAGAGGTATTGGGCGATGGCGTTGATGTGATGTCATAAGTGAAGGTGTCAGTGTAATGGTGGTGTTGGGGGATGGGAGAGGTATTGGGTGACGGTGTTGATATGATGGTCATAAGTGAAGGTGTCAGTGTAATGGTGGTTTTGGGGGATGGTAGAGGTATTGGGTGACGGTGTTGATGTGATGTCATAAGTGAAGGTGTCAGTGTAATGGCGGTGTTGGGGGATGGTAGAGGTATTGGGTGACGGTGTTGATATGATGGTCATAAGTGAAGGTGTCAGTGTAATGGTGGTGTTGGGGGATGGGAGAGGTATTGGGTGACGGTGTTGATATGATGGTCATAAGTGAAGGTGTCAGTGTAATGGCGGTGTTGGGGGATGGTAGAGGTATTGGGTGACGGTGTTGATATGATGGTCATAAGTGAAGGTGTCAGTGTAATGGCGGTGTTGGGGGATGGTAGAGGTATTGGGTGACGGTGTTGATATGATGGTCATAAGTGAAGGTGTCAGTGTAATGGCGGTGTTGGGGGATGGTGATGGTGGAGGTGTCAGGTGGACGGGGTGATGGAGGTGTTGGGTTGATGGTCTTGACGTGGTGGTGATGCGCAGAGGTGTCCCAGTGCTGGTGGAGGCACTAGGGGATGGGGGAGGCACTGGGATGAGGCTGTGCTGGCTGTTGGTTGCTCTGAGGCAGGGCAGTGGGGGTGTTGGATGCTGGGCGGGGTTCCCGAGCCATGGCAGGGTGGATCTCCCCCTCACCCTGCCCAGCCTGCCCACCGGGGGAGCACCCTGTGGGTCAATGGCAAAGGGAGCCGTCCCTACTGGCTGAACTGGGCTGTAACTTAAGGGGTGAGTTCTGGGGGAGGGGTAGGAGCGTTGCCAACAGCAGACCCACCACGCCCCCGTCAGTCCCAGCCTGGCCCCCCCTTCGGCCAGGCAACGGGAAGGTCTCTGACGCTGCACGGGCCCAGAATCCAGCCTGGCAGCCAATCCCTGGGCCCGTCTGCCATCTTGGAGCTTCCTGAGCCGATGAGGGGAAACCAGGGAGGAGAGAGATTGGACCTGGGCCCCCCGATTCTGATGCCAAGTGAATGCTGCCGGGGTGCAGTCGCGTTGGGACAAACCCAGCCCTCAGGACCCTCCTGCTCCGGCCCAGCCCAGCTCACGCAAGCACCGGACCCGGAATCTCTGAACCGTCTGGAGGACTTGGCACCGGTTTCCTCTCCTCGGTGCCCCTGCGGCGAGCCGCCACGCATGGCAGGTTGCAGCTTCATTACGGTGATTGATTCCTTTCGCTGCTAGCACACAGTGGGGGCCTGGCTGCAGAGGAAAACAGGGGGCGAGCGACATCTGGGAAAGCAGCACAGCCCTGCCCCGGCACAAGGCTCCAGAGCGTGGCCTGGTGGGGCTG
Source organism: Pelodiscus sinensis (assembly GCF_052426305.1). Classification (NCBI taxonomy): domain Eukaryota; kingdom Metazoa; phylum Chordata; order Testudines; family Trionychidae; genus Pelodiscus; species Pelodiscus sinensis. The sequence continues at coordinate 4,219,329 of NC_143080.1, forward strand.
GGGTGACCACTCGGCATGGGTGGGGATGGGGTGGGAGGCATGAGAGCAGGCAGGCGCCAATGGAGATGGAGAGGAGGGAGTGTGGTAGGGGGATGGAGATGTTTTGTTGCTTTCTTAAGTGGGAGGTATGAATGCAGAGCCTGAGGCAGCGGCATGGGGGAAAGGCCCTTGCAATGAGATTCACTGATACTCGGCCTATAAGCTCTGGGTGGTCCCTAGACGCCTTCCTGACCCAGCAGGCCAGAATGGCTCTTTGGCTTGGCTGGTTATGGGCCATCTCCTAGCACCGCACTGGAACAGCTGTGGCTGGCCCAGGGACCTGGCCCTCCATCTGCACAGCATCTGCAGCGAGGAGGCAGTGGGGAACGTGGGGCCTTCTCCAGACGGGTTTTTGTCAGTGCACGTGGCACCGGAATACCGTGGTGAGACGTGCAAGAGAGAGATGAAATTAGACGCTGTGTCTGGGGGTGGACAGTTAGGGAGAGAGATGATGTACGTGGGGAGGGAGGGGTGATGTGGATGGAGGGCTGGATTGCTAGATGTGTATGGGAATGAGTGGATAGATGAAAAAGTGTTTCTGTGAATGGAGGGATGGACGGAACAGTGCATGTGTATGGGGCTGGCTGGCTGGGTTTATTAGTGTGTATGGGGTTGGAAGGATGGATGGATGAATGGAGCAATGCCTATGTGGATAGATGGATGGAGGAGTGCTTATGGGGATGGATGGATGAATGGAGAAATGCCTATGTGGATAGATGGATGGAGGAGTGCTTATGGGGATGGATGGATGGAGGAGTGCTTATGGGGATGGATGGATAGATAAGTATGGGAATGTGGGGAGCAGTAGGTTTGTGGATGAATGGATCAATGGAAATATCAATGGATGGAATAGTGCATATGTGGATGGAAGGATGGATCGATGAATCGATGGAATAGTGCATGTGTGGTTGGTTGGTTGGATGAATGAATAGATGGAGGGAGGGAGTATGGATGGGAATGGATGGAAGTGTGTGGGTGGATAAATGAGTGTGTATGGGGATGGATTAATGGATGGAGGCGTATGTATGGGGATGGATGGAAGAGTAGCTATGTGGATGTCTGGCTGGATAGAGTAATGTATACATGGTTGGATGAATGGATGGATAGAGGAATGGATGGATAGAGTAGTCCATACATGGTGGATGAATGGACAGAGAAGAGTGGATGGGGAGGGAGGGATAGAGCAATGCATATATGAATGGATGGATGGATGGAGGAGTGTGCATGGGGAGGGATGGAGGGATGGAGGGAGGAGTGTGCATGGGGAGGGATGGAGGGATGGAGGTAGGAGTGTGCATGGGGAGGGATGGAGGGATGGAGGGAGGAGTGTGCATGGGGAGGGGTGGAGGGATGGAGGGAGGAGTGTGCATGGGGAGGGATGGAGGGATGGAGGGAGGAGTGTGCATGGGGAGGGATGGAGGGATGGAGGGAGGAGTGTGCATGGGGAGGGATGGAGGGATGGAGGGAGGAGTGTGCATGGGGAGGGGTGGAGGGATGGAGGGAGGAGTGTGCATGGGGAGGGGTGGAGGGATGGAGGGAGGAGTGTGCATGGGGAGGGATGGAGGGATGGAGGGAGGAGTGTGCATGGGGAGGGGTGGAGGGATGGAGGGAGGAGTGTGCATGGGAAGGGATGGAGGGATGGAGGGAGGGAAGTGTGCATGGGGAGGGATGGAGGGAGGAGTGTGCATGGGGAGGGGTGGAGGGATGGAGGGAGGAGTGTGCATGGGGAGGGGTGGAGGGATGGAGGGAGGAGTGTGCATGGGAAGGGATGGAGGGATGGAGGGAGGAGGGAGTGTGCATGGGGAAGGATGGAGGGATGGAGGGAGGAGTGTGCATGGGGAGGGGTGGAGGGATGGAGGGAGGAGTGTGCATGGGGAGGGGTGGAGGGATGGAGGGAGGAGTGTGCATGGGAAGGGATGGAGGGATGGAGGGAGAAGTGTGCATGGGGAGGGATGGAGGGAGGAGTGTGCATGGGGAAGAATGGAGGGATGGAGGGAGGAGTGTGCATGGGGAAGAATGGAGGGATGGAGGGAGGAGTGTGCATGGGGAAGAATGGAGGGATGGAGGGAGGAGTGTGCATGGGGAGGGATGGAGGGATGGAGGGAGGAGTGTGCATGGGGAGGGATGGAGGGAGGAGTGTGCATGGGGAGGGATGGAGGGAGGAGTGTGCATGGGGAGGGATGGAGGGATGGAGGGAGGAGTGTGCATGGGGAGGGATGGAGGGATGGAGGGAGGAGTGTGCATGGGGAGGGATGGAGGGATGGAGGGAGGAGTGTGCATGGGGAGGGATGGAGGGAGGAGTGTGCATGGGAAGGGATGGAGGGATGGAGGGAGGAGTGTGCATGGGGAGGGATGGAGGGAGGTGCGTGTATGGGGAAGAGTGGAGGGATGATCTGACACAATTTCCCTTTGGCCAAGAGAAGCGGAGCCCCTTGCTGGTCCTACAATGGCCAAATGGCTTCATGTGGTGCCCAGACCTTGCTCCCTGGCCAGCTCAGAACCAGCTCTCGTGCCACCAGTGACTAGACCAAGCAGTGGCTCCGATCTGCTCCCACTTTCCCTGCAGTGCCAACGCGCCAACACGGCTGTGGGGGAGGGAGATGGAGTCCTGCCCGAGGGCTCTAACTGACCCTGGGGGGGGGGGGGCCCGCACCAACTGAGGGGCGCAGGGGTGTCTAGGCCTGCACTGGAGCAGCTGAGGCCTCCCTCTCTCTCTCACGGGGGTCAGGGGCCAAGCGGCTGGCCTGACATGCCCATGGCAGGGCCAGATCTAAGACAGGAAGGCCGGGTGGGGCAACAGGCCCGAAGGCTGGAGTGTCTGTTCCTGTTGCTGTCCTGGCTGACCCCGGTGGGGAGTGGGGCGGGGCAGGGCCCCCAGAGGCGCTGTCCTCCTCCAGAGACCCGGAGCTCGCGGGCCCTCCCGGGGGGTTTCTTATGAGACGCCGGACGGCTCCGAAGGAGGCGCGGGCCTGGGTGACGCCGTGTCCGGCGGGCTGGAGCTATGAGGCCCGAGTCCGCTCAGCGCTGTAATTGTGCACTAGCCCTGCTGGCCTGGTTCTGATCCCACCCGGCCCGGGAAGTGACCACATCGGCTCCAACGCCCTGGCCAGCTCAACGGGCCCAGCTGACAGTGAAACCGCCCCATACAGAGGCGCCAGCTTGGACCCCGAGGCACCCGCTCCATCCCATCTGAGCCCGGAACCAACACGGGCCGACCCCCAGCTCCTGTGAGTGGACTGCTGCTGTTCAAGGGTTGTGCTTACAGCTTCTCGCAGAGTCTGTAAAGCCCTGTTCGAACAGCCAGAGGGCTGCCGGCTCTCGGGGGCAGGTTACAGCTCCGCGGGGGGCTCTCTGGCTGGGCAGGGGCTTGTGACTCAGCTGCCTAGTGGTTAGAGCTGCGGAGACCAGGTGTGGGGGGTTAGACTCCAGCCGACTCTGGGGAGGAGATGAGGTCTAGCAGCTGGAGGTGGGAGGACCAGGAGTCGGGGTTCTCTTGCGGGCGCGGGGAGCGGAGTCCGGTAGTGGGGATGGAGATGGGCCCACGAGATTCGGGATGCTGGGAAGGGGGGGCGGTGCAGCGTGGGAAAGGCTGGGCACAGGTGTGACGGCAGAGCTACTAGGAGAGGTGGGATTGCGTCGCTTTCGGGGGGGGCACAACAACCCAGCCTGCACAGCTGCACGCCCCCCCCCCCCCGGCTCACAGCAGAGCCCCTTTGGGCCAAGCAAGCATCGCCTTTCCTCCAAGGCCCTGCCCTCCCTCCAGCCTGGAGCAGGCTGACGAGAGCCAGAGCCGGGAGAAAAACGGGACGGTTTGGCCGCGTGCGACTTCACTCTCATTTCTGCCCCAACGCGCCCATCTCTGGGGTGTGATCCAGGGGGCAGAGCGAGATGAAGCCGAACAGCCCTGCAGCCGGGGAACCCAACCAGACCGTGCCAGGGACACCGGCTCGAAGGAAGCAGAGCCGGGAGGCCCAAAGGACGAGGGGCTTGACAGGCAGCCGCAGAGAGGCGGCAGTTTCCACGCCACGCTAGGGTCAGGAGTTTGGTCGTTAACTAAAAGGTTGGGGGCGCTGAGCCCCTCTCAGGATGGGGTGCCACCGAGGAAGGATGGGCTAGTGGTTAGAGCCATAACTTAGCTTCATTCGATTCAGTGCCCTTTACAGGCTTCTTGTGTGGTCTGGGTCAGTCTCTGGGCCCGCTCTGTACAATATCCCTGCCCTGCCTGTCGGGGCTGTGAGGCTCATGGGGCCATATTCGTACCTTACGGGGCCTATAACTAAATGGGCCCGATTCTGATCGAAGGGGGAGGCCCGTGTGTGCCTCCTGCGGGTTGGATCTGGGCTGCGGGGAGAGTTCTGGGCCCTGCGCAACGGGCTGGGACAATTCTCCGCTTCTTGTCAAGTTTCTAGCTCTTGGGATTGGGAAGGAAACTTTCCCAGGTCAAGTCGCCTGCCGTGCGGCCTTCCTGAGTCCGCAGACAGCCGGGGACGATGACTCAGGCGGGTGAGACACCTCCCCTCCCCCGGACCCTCCATTTGTCTCGCTGGCGTCGCAGCGGAAATGCTGCTCAAGCTGTGACATTAACTGTGGCCTTGAGTGATGGGGCTCAGAACCCTTGCCCTGAGCAGGACGGGGTTAATGAGCGCCCCAGTCCCCCCACCCCGTCACACCGGGGCCAGGCGTCCAGCCTGGGGGCAGGAGCTAGGGGAAGAGCCCAGTGCACCAGTGGCCCTAGGAGGAAGGCCCAACTAGAGACTCCTCAACGTTTGACCCTCCTTGGAGCCGGCAGGCCTGGGGTGGGGCCTTTGGTTCCCCTTGGGGGCTCTGCAGAAGAGGCAGCCTGGGAGGAGACTGAGAGGCCAAGCGGTGTGGAGGCAGGAGGCAGCCCGAGGATGCAGCAGACGGTCTGAACGAACAGGTCTGCTTCGGCCGGGGTCCCTGCACAGGCCTGGAGCGCCCCCAAAGCCGGAAGTTGGGCTGATGCGCCGGCACGACGGCGCCAGCCTGTGAGTCTGTTGGCCTCAGTTTCCCTCAGAAGGAGGCAGGACTGACAGTGTCCTGGCTGGGAGGTTGGGAGGCTGGAGCAGCGGGTGCCGGAGCAGGAGGCCGCTGGGGCGTGGGCAGGCCCAAGGTGCGCACCAGCAGCGGGTGAACGGTCCCCTCCGTGCCTGCTGGCTTTGGAGGGTGCGAAATGGCGGAGGAGGAAGGGTGGAGACTCAGCTGAGGAGGGAGGGGAACAGAACCGCCGGGCGGCAGCTGGAGCCGCGAGTGACGCCGCACGGGGGGAAGGCCGGACTCTACCCTGCCCTCCGCACAAACTTCTTGGATGCGTCGCAGCGGCGGGAGCCCGGAATTCCTGCCCCCAGCCGAAAGGGGGAACCCGGCCCTCTCCGTGGGCACAGCCTGGTGCCTCTGCAGCACAGGCGCAGGGGGAGCCGGCGACCCGGTCCGACGGCCGGGAGCTGGTGACGGAGTCCGGCAGCCTCAGGAACGAATCGCCCTTTACATCCCCCCCAAGGTCAGGCCAGAGGTGGAAGCCGGGTCAGGAGTGGGGGGGAGCCGAGGCCTGGACCAGAACGGCTTTACAAAGCATCCGCAGCTGGCCAGGAGCCAGGCCCCCACTCCAGCTGACTAGCCCAGCCAGTCCCCACCCCCCGCACGTCGCCCGGATCCCCAGCCACATCCGCCTCCCCGGAGTCTGGCTGTGTCTGCGAAGCCACCTGGTGGCAAGTGGGCCCCACTGCCGGCACACGCTCCCCAGGGCCGGCCGAACAATGGAGGGGGCTCTCGGGGCCGCAGGCTGGGGGCTGCGAGCTCCGCCATCAGAAACACGGGGGGGGGGGGTGCGGGGAGGGTCTTTGCTCTTCACCTGCCGGGAGCTGGGAAGTTCACGGGCGCTGTCAAGTCACAACACAGACGTGGGCTCGATGCATCTGCTCAGGCAGCGGCCGGCAACGCCCCCCCCCCCCGAGTTGGGGTGAAGCGCGTGGGGGGGCAGCTTTTCAGGGGAGAAGGGGGCTCTCAGTAGCTCCCAGCTGGGGCTCAGCTCTCTGCGTCCCTAGGGGGGGTAGCCAGAGCCAGTGCTGCCGGGCTCTTCGGGGGCATCCTGGGAGCCAGAGGTGAAGGGATTCGAGGTGCGGACACGTGCGGCGCCCCCTGCCAAGCAACGCCCCCTCCCACTCCCTGCCCAGCTGATGCCCCTCCAGCATCCCCCACAGCTAGGGCTGTCGAGAGGGCGGGGAAAGGGCACGGGGGCAGGAGGGGGCCACCCCCCAAATGTGAATTGGTTCCCTCCCATGTCCAGGGGTTGCAGTTTGGGGCCATAGCTCACAACAACCCCCCCTCGCTATAAGAGGGTGGGGTGCCAGCGAATGTGGTGTAGGGCCCCCCACCCAGAGCCCTTGTTCCCCCTGGAGCCGAGGGATTGGAAGGATCTGCTCCAGAGCGAGCCGTGTGCTCTAGGGGCATGTCTACACGAGGGGACAAGGCCGAATTCAGAGACACAACTTCAGCTGCGTTAATTGGGTGGCTGAAGTCGAAGTAGCTTCACTCGACGTTTGGTGCCGTCCACGCGGCAGGAAGTCGAAGGGAGAACGCTCTTCCCTCTTCCCTAGCTTCTCATGGAAGCAGGACTGCCAGCACCGACCGGAGCTGCCTTCCCTAGACCCGCTCGTTCGAACCAGCGGCCGCGCCGATCTCCTCGGCAGTGTAGACGGGCCCTAGATGTCTTGTGTTGATCCAACATATGGTTCCATCTGCGCGCTCCAGTCACTTGCGAACTGCTCTTGCATTAACTTTGGCCTCTGGGCTTCCGGGTGGTCAGCTCTGAAGGCAGCGTAAGGCCCCTGATTTTTCCGATAGTTTTGCAAGGCTGGGGGGGGGGAGGCGGAAGCGAAGGAGCTTGGGTGCATGTTCTGCCGCCTCTGCCCCCTCGGCAAGCTTGGGGCAGGGGACTCCTGCAGGAAGGGACAAGGACTCCGGACTCCGGCGCCTGGCCTGGTTACCCAGCTCTGTAGCCACACAGATGCTTGCCCTTCGCTCTATGTAGGCCTTGAAGGGACCCTTGCCTCTTGTCACCTCTTCTGCCCCATCGGCCAGTCAACGCGGAGGGGAGAAATGATTCCAGGCGGTGTACGTCGCTTCAAGTGTCTTTGCTCAGGGGTAGGCAGCTCGAGGTATGCCCCCCGTGGATTTGGGGCTCTCTGTATGTCTCTTGCAGGTCTGCCATGCAGCCCCGAGCCTGCTCAAACTTCCCTCCTCCTCTAAAAGAAGCCCACATCCCGAAGGAGCCCGCCGGACTCCCGGCCCTCCTTGCATGGGGAAAGCTGCAGTGCATACACAAAAGACGTTTTCCACTTTCCCGATGAAGCGTTTGGCCACCCTTCGCGGTTTGGACGTTTGCTAGCAGCAGAAAAAGCAGATCGAGTCGGGCCCGTTTTGTTCCCCAGTTCATTTTCAACGTTGGGACTGACATTTCAGCTGCAATTTCAAATTGGAGAGAAAGTGCCCCCCCCACAAAATGCCACCAGCTTCTCCCCTCTCCCCTGCCCCCCAGCTTCTGAGAAATTGCAGCAGGAAATTAACAAGGCACCAATTCAGCCAATCCATGCCGATGCATCTCAGGCCCGTTCCTTAGGGCTCTGCTTTGCACCCCACGCCCCAGCGTCCTTGGCTGTGGACAGGCGCAGGGTAACTGCACATGCCATGTTCTGGATGGGGACGCAGGGACGGGGAGGAAGGCGGCATGACGTGCAGGGTTACACGCATGTGCAGGGTTACACGCAGAGTCTGTCCTACAGGGGGCTGAATCCAGGTTCAATGAGTCCCCATCTGACACCTTCACCCCCAAACCTCCCCCCCCTCCTGGCCCGATGTGCTGGCCTCCTGTGCTTGGCCTTGAAAAATTTAGCCTTTTGGTTTTTATCCAGCAAACTCTTGAGAGAGAAAAAAGTTGCCACTAAGGGGCAGGAGTGTCAGTTGCTCTGCAGCTTCTGGCATCTTTGGAACCAGGGCAAAAGAGCCCAGAGAGCACATGTGAAAAAATGGGACTTTTGGGGGGGTATATATGACAAGGCCCCTAATAGCAGGACATCTGGTCATCCCAAGCTGGCGTGAAATGCTCCCATTTAGAGCCCCCTTTGCACTGGTGTAAATGACCCCACAAGCAGCAGGATGAGGGTAAGCGAAGGCCCAATGGCAGGGGAGCCACGCACGGGGCCGGAGGGGCAGGACAGCAGAAGATCAGACCCTATCAGCATCTTGTGGCGGGGTGGGCGGGAGCAAGGTCAAGTGAAGGTCACCCCTCAAAGCGCTGGCAAGCCCGGCCGTGGGTTTAGAAACCAGGGTGTCGCAGGCGGTGGGGAAGAATTGCAACGAAACGAACCAAGCCAGCTACAAATGGGAGAAAGGCAAATAATTCAACACACCCTGCGCCCCCCCCCCCCCCACCAACACACACAATTCTGGGAGCTATTGTCACATACCAGCAGTAAAGCAGTTAAATGAACGCCAAGAGCGAGCGAGATGGAGAGCGAGCGAGCAAGTTGGGCCCCGATCCAAAGAGTTAATGTTCCACAGTATGATCGATTAGTTGTCAGATGTGATTTCGAACCAATACAAGATGAATAGCATAATTTTCCTTCTCTCATTTTAGACAGAATTAAGAAGCCATTAGCTAACACAAATTTTTGGCAACTTTAATAAAAAGCTCCACTCTACGTTGGTAGCAAATGCTCCCCACGGTATTTTCCAACAATGCAAATAACCGTTTTTATTTCCCACCGCCGCGCGCCTCCCCCCCCCACTTTTTTTTTAACAATCTTTGATGCCGCTTGTGCAAATGAAGTGCCCCGGAGCTGGCACACGCGCCCACCCACACGTGTGTGCACACACACAAGCACACGCACGAAGCAATAAACCCCACTCCTCGAGGCCAGGTTGCGTAGCTGTGACAAGGGAGGTTGGGTTGGTTTGTTGAAACTGGTGTGGAAATTAAGATGCAGCCCCACAAACAAAGCCGGGGAACGGCCATTCTCAGCTGTTCCATTTAGACCTCACACAGGACTGGCCACTTTGCACCTCCGGGGCCCATCTGGCAATTCACCCAGCCTGCCGGCCCCTCCGCATGTCGTCTTACCGCACGGGGACTCCCCAGCAATAGCTGTGTAAGGGTGTGGCTGGCACGCTGGGGGCACGTGCGGAGGGGATGGGGGGTTTGCTGTGCTAGATTGTTCTGGAGGCCTCGGTCCTAGGGAGGGATTTGAAGTCATAAGTGAGATGAGTTGGACGGTCTCGACTCAGCCACGCTACCGCACAACGTGCCGCAGTGAGCAACTGCCCGGCAGGCCTAGGGCCCCAACTGGAGCATGAAGGAGCTGGGGGTAGGCTGAGCAGAGCAGGGTGTGTGTCTGGGGGCGTGCGCCCAGGGTTGGGATAATGGGGAACGGAAGGTCTGGACTGGCAGGATTGAGGGGCACCAGCAGGTCTGGCTGTGCGGGGCTGAGGGTTGGGACAGGGATTGGCAGAGCTGGGTGGCAGGGAGCCTGTGGTTGGAATAGCTGGGGGGAGAGACACCCTGCAGCGAAGAGCAAAGTATGCTGGCAGGGGAAGCAGCCTCCAGAATTCAAGGCCAGTCTCCCAGGTGCCCACAGCCCGTGGCTGAGCCCTTGGAGCATCGCTGCTCACGTGGGTCAGGGGCGTGCGGGGAGGATGCTCCGGGTTAAACCACCAGACTCCCTCCACTTCCAGGAGCAATTGACGCCCTCTGGGCCGGCGTTGGCCCACCTGTGGCGTGTCTGACCCCGAAGCCAACCCCCCCACTGTCACCACGGCAACCAACACGTTTGTTCCACTTTGCAACAGGTGAGCGCAGCGGGTACCACTCTCTCTCCCCTGGCTCCCCGGGTTCGGGGGGAGGGGCAGTGCCACCCGCTGGCCCTCTGTGAGCTGCCCCAGGCTCAGGGTTACCTTCCACACCGACACGTCCACCTCCATTGATGGAATTTCATCCCCTGGACTCCTGGAGCGGCGCCCGTGGGAGCCATCTGCCCAAACTGACGCCGGGGACTGTGTCCTGAGCCATCTGTCAGTGCTGCTGACGAAGGGGAGGGGAACCGGACATCTCCTCGGGCTTCTTGGGAGAGAGCGAATCTTTCTGGGGACCCGGCGGTGAGAACACGCAGTGCTGGCGTCTCGAGAGCCGGCTGCTCTCAGGCTGTGGTGCAGAGCAATTGCCCCAATCAGCGCTGCTCTAAGTGGGTGCCAGCCCCGATGGGAGCCGCATCCGTTCGCTGCCAGGCTCAATGTGGCCCCTGCAGGGGAGTTATTTCAAAATAACAAGGCGAGCGTCCATACTGCCAAGCTTGTTATCTCCGCGCCTGCTTGTGACGAGGAAAAACGCTTATTTCGAAATGGTTATTTCAGGAGTTTTTATTTCAAAGCAAGACCTTCCAAAATACGTTATTTCAAAGTAATTTCCTGTTGTTGATGTAACCACCACCAGGCTGGTTCAAACCTGGGACCTCGGTGCAGGAGTCGCTACAGCTTGAGCTATAAAACCAGCTGGCGCTCAACTTTGGCTGTAGAGCTCCCTTCTTCTCACTTGCTGTACGTGGTCTAAGTGCCACTGCGTGGGACAGTGAACCCCAGTAGGTGTGTGGGCTCCATAGACTTGCCTGGGTTCCAGTCTCAGTTCTGACACTGATTGGCTGGGTGACCTTGGGCATGTTCCATCTCTCTGTGCCTCAGTTTCCTCCCGTGTCTGTTTAGGGTGGAAGTTTTTCGGAGCAGTGACTGTCTCAGGGCCGCGTGTGCCCCCTCACCTCAGCCATGCTCGTCAGATGACAGGAGGCGGGAAAGGGTTAGATCTGCATGTTGATTTCTCTGCCGACATGTGGACCGACCAACCAAATTGCCATCAAAGCTGATCAACAGGCACGGGTAGCCCAGCAAGACTTTGCCCCACGGGTGTGCGGTGAGTGACCCCAACTCCTCTGCGGGGAGCCCACGGCCACAGAGATTCAAATCCAGCCGACTCTCCAGGTTGGCTGGTGCTGTGCGCCCTGCGCATCTCCCCTCCCTCAGTGGCCCGAGTCTCTGGAATGAAGGCACCAAGTGGGTTGAATTAGGATTATTACCACAGCTGTTCCCAATGTAATTAGTTTTGCTCCGAGTTTGTTTGCCTTGCTGGGATTATGCAGCATTCCAGCCTATGCGACCGGCTCTAACTTTAGCAGGGCTTAATGACTCTAATAAAGAGGATGGTGGGTTAATGGGATGATTCCAAAGGTGTGTTTTTTTCAATTACATTTAACAGAAAGATTTATAGTCAAGTGAAATTCAATTAGGTGCACGCCAGAGGCTGGCAGGGTTATCCCGGGCCCAGGTGGGGGGGGGGGGGCGCTGGCTCGGTTTCACTCCACGGCGAGGGACCCCTGAGCAGTCCCTGGGATCTGTCTGAGTCAAGATGTCTGGGAGAGAAAAGCCCATGGTGATCGGTGCAGTCCCAGCCAAGGCCAGGGGCCTGTTACGCTCGGCAAGCACAAACAGAGAATGAGACCCCAGCCCCTGCTCACTTATTGGGTGTTAACCCAGCACCTTTGGGTTTTGAACCAGGCTTCCCCTTCCATAGACCCTCCCCCCGATTCCCTCAGTGTCCTCATTTGTACCCGCAGGGCAGGATCGTCTCTTTGTTCTGCCCGTACAGCGCCTGGCGCGGTGGGGTCCTGGTCCCTGGCTAGCATCCCTCAGGGCTATGGCAGAGTTGAGGATAATCTAAAAGGCTGGGGGTAGAGCTGAAGGATTTTGAAGTCCAGGAGAACAGGGCATTCCCTTGGGGTCGCCCGGAGCCCTCGGCTAACCCCAACCCAGCCTTGCTCCGGGATGAGGCCCTAACAGTCTAGGCAGAGACTGGAAAACAAAGGCCCCTCTCAGTTTCCTTCTGTGTCCCTCCTCTCTGCCCTCACGGTCCCTCACGTTTCTCTCAACAGCCCCCCGGGCCGCTCTCCTTCCCTGCACCCGGGTTCCCAGGCTAGTGCCAGGGCTGGGGGGCTGGTACAGCAATGGAAGGGACCCATGAGCTCCTGCTGTCTGACAGCCCTGCGCTGCTCTCGATTCGGCACTGGGCTGCGGCCGCGCCCTCTGTGGCAGGTAGCCAGACACCAGGTGTTGTTTGGACCTGGCCCCTGGCTCTGTGCTGGAGGAATCTGTCTCCTCTGACCCCTGCTCACGTCTCATCTGTCTCCGGAGCCGGCTCCAAACCCACTTTTGCTGGTTCAGGGCCCCATCGGCAGAAATCTGATAGTGGAGGGGGGCAGAGGGGGAGGTCTGGCGGTGGAGGGGGAGGTCTGGCAATGGAGGGGGGCAGAGAGGGAGGTGTGGCAGTGGAAGGGGGCAAAGGGGGAGGTCTGGCAATGGAGGGGGGGCGAGGTCCTCCCTCCTCCTTCCCCCTCCATTGCCAGACCCCTCTTCTGTCCCCTCCATTGTCAGATTTATAACCAGACCCCTGCTTGAAGCCTGCTGCAGCATGGCATAGTTTAAGACGGGCCTGTTATGGCAGAGGCTGAGGCCAGCTGACTCATGACACTTGTGGGCCTCCAGCCCACGTCCTTCGCTCCCCTTAGACAGGGCAAATCTTCAGGGGAGGGCTAGTGCTGCTCGGCAGGAGGGCTCTTCCCATTCCCAGTGTGGGTACTGCAGGGGCACTGGCCAAATAGGCTCTGCACACCACTGCCCACTGCCCCCCAAGTCCGAGGCACCATCTGCAGGCTTGAGGCCAAAGGCAGAGGTCATGCTCATGGCCCACATGGCCCTCAGTCTCTACTGTAGCTGCCCAGCCTGGGGGCTGTGAGTGGCAGTCAGGAGGGCGGATTTGGCTCTGCCCACTGGGAATGGGATTGAGACCTCCCCAACTCATTTCACAGATGAGCCACCAGCGAGTCCCCGAGCTACTCCCTTGGGATGGCTCTGAACTCAGAACGCCCCCACAGGCCCACACGTGTCATGGCAGCACAGAACTTGCCAGCTGAAGGCTGAATCTAGGTTTCCCAGGGGCCCAAGGGGGGGCAGGGAGGCAAAAGAATAATAAACAGTATCTCATTTGTAGCCCTTCTCATCCAAAGAGCTGAAAACCAGTGATGAAGGATTTCAGCCTTTTAGCGCCCATTTTACAGATGGGGTGACTGAGGCCCAGAACAGAGCCGTGACTTGCTGAGCAGGCCAGCGGCAGCACCAGGAATAAAACTTCGGGGTGTCCTACGACCATGCTCTAGCCACTAATCAACACAGCCTCCCTTTCATGTTCTTCCTCCCTCCCCTCTCTGCCATTCTTAGTTAGCCTCTCTCAGCCCCCAGCTAATACAGACTGAGTAGGGTCATGAGCATGAGTCAGAGGTTCTAGCCTGGGATTAGATCCATGGGTGGGGAGGGGGTAGCCCTCCTTCCGAGGGCAGGGGTCAATGCAGGAGGGCCAGGGACTCCCGCCTGAGCGTGGTTGCAGGATCAGCACATTGCATTGTAAGCTCTTCATGGGGAAATTGTCCCTGGCTGCATCTCTTCCTGGGGGCCTGATGCTCTCTGGGCCTGCCTGGTGTTATTGCCATATGAGGAACATAAGAACAGCCAGACGGGGTCAGACCAAAGGTCCATCCAACCCAATACCCTTGGCCAGTGCCAAGTGCCCCAGAGGGAGTGAACTGAACAGGTAACGGTCAAGCGATCTCTCTCCTGCCATCCATCTCCACCCTCTGACAAACAGAGGCTAGGGACGCCATTCCTTACCCAGCCTGGCTAATAGCCATTAATGGACTTAACCTCCATGAATTTAGCTAGTTCTCTTTTAAACCCTGTTCTAGTCCTAGCCTTCGCAACCTCCTCAGGCAAGGAGTTCCACAGGTTGACTGTGTGCTGTGTGAGGAAGAACTTCCTTTTATTTGTTTTAAACCTGCTGCCCATTCATTTCATTTGCCCCTAGTTCTTATGTGATGGGAACAAGTAAATAACTTTTCCTTATTCACTTTCTCCACATCACTCATGATTTTATAGACCTCTATCCTATCCCCCCTTAGTCGCCTCTTTTCCAAGCTGAAAAGTCCCAGTCTCTTTAATCTCTCCTCATATGGGACCCCGTTCCAACCCCCTCATCATTTTAGTTGCCCTTCTCTGAACCTTTTCTAATGCCAGTATATCTTTTTTGAGATGAGGTGACCACATCTGTACGCAGTATTCCAGATGTGGGCGTACCATGGATTTATATGCCGGCAAGATATTTTCTGTCTTATTCTCTATCCCTTTTTTAATGATTCCCAACATCCTGTTTGCTTTTTTGGCGGCTGTGGCGCACTGCGTGGGCGTCTTCAGAGAACTCTCCATGATGACTCCAAGATCTCAGGAAAGGGATGTGCCTCTAATTTTAAATCCTTAGGGACTTCCTGGTCCTGAGTGCTGGTTAGGGGGCGTTGGAGGGAAGGAAGCAGGCAGCTTTCTGCCAGCCAGCCTAGCACAAGAAGTGCCTCTGATTCCTGGAGCAGCCTGCTTGGTTTCTGGGTACGTCTACACTACGGGACGAGGACGAATTCAGATTCGCAACTTCAGTGACGTTAGTTGAGTGGCTGAAGTCAAAGTAGCTTTACTCGACTTTTGGTGCTGCCCACACTGCAGGAAGTTGGAGGGAGAGAGTTCTCCATCCGACTTCCCTCTGGCTAGGTCTAGACTACACTCCTTTACTGGAAAAAGCTACGCAAATTGTGCTCTGCAATTTGCGTAGCTTTTCCTAATTGCTTTTCTGGAAAAGCCTCTTCTTTCAGTGGGGCCCTTATTCTTCATAGAACGAGGTCTGCAGGGCTCCCTGAAAGAGTGTGTTTGCTCTTCTGCAAAAAAAAAGTGGAAGAGCAAACATGTTCCCTGGACGCGATGGAGTTTTTCCAGGATTATCCCAGAAAAAAACACCAGTCTAGTCTTATTCCTTGTGAAAGCAGGGCTACTGGCATCGATCGGAGCACCCCTCTCCATTTGAAATAGCGGGTCTGCCCTAGACCCGCTCATTCGAGCCCTGGAAGAGTGACAGCAGCAGCTCCGATCTCCTCTGTAGTGTAAATGTTCCCTTTCCAGCTTGGCAAGCATGTGCATTCTTGCTCTGAATTCTGAGGGCTAATGCTGTAGCCTTCCTGCTGGGGTTTTTCTATTGGTATCTCTCAGGGTACGGTTACACTGCGGGGTGGAGGGAGGAGTTTGGAAAAAGTATGAAAATACCATAATTTAGCGAATATAACCCACAGGTTATATTTGTTTTTACAAACCCTGCCCCCGCCCCACGGGGTATATTTGGGTGTGGGGTATATTCGATAAATTATGGTACTACTCATATTTGCATACCTTCTTCCATTTTTTTTCCTAAGAGGCTTTTCCGCCATTTGGCTCCATCTTCCAAAAGCCTCTGTAAACTTCATTTTAAGAGGAATAAGGGAGCTTTCGGAAGAGGGTTTTTTCCCGACATTTGGCCCCATGTAGACAGGGCCAAATGGCGGAAAAGCCTCTTCCGGGAAAAGAATGGAAGAAGGTATGCAAATGTGAGCGCTATTTGCATACCACTTCCCAAAAATATGAACACAGAGTTGCCGTACCCTCAGTGTGGGCCTTGCAGGGCCTTGCAGAACTCACCTCTTTGGAACGTCCCGGGAGATAAAGAGGCCGCCTCTTGGGATCAAAACCAAACCCTTCCCACATGGGGGTACTCTACTCTTTCTCTCTTTGCCTGGCCTGGGTCAGGGATCGCAGAGATTAAATCCCCCCCATCCTTCATTCCCTGACGCCCCCAGAATGGACACACTCAGTTTTCTGGGAAGGTGTCCCCTTTTTTACAGGAGGCATCTCCTCCCAACCAGATTCCCAGCCCTTTCAAGAAACCAGACCCTGATCCAGCAGACCCATTGGCACTCCCCATGTGAACATGTTTGCAGTCACCTCTGCCAGATGCAGAATACCCCAGCATGGGGAGGAGGGGAGACGGGAGCGAAGTCCCCTTCCCCCGTTCAGGATGGCAAAGCCGAGATAGGCCCAAGCCGCCGGGGGAAGAGCGAAAAGTCACGGCACGGCCTAATCGTTGGCGCGTCGGTTTCGCCTCCTCGCTTTCCAAATGTCACCAGCCTCTGCTGGGCCCCGATCCAGCCATCCGCAGCCCACGCGAGGCTCAGAGCCTTGGCATCGGCTGGCCCCGGGCTTGCTCATCGGAGCCAGGGGAGGGAATCGCACAGGGATGGGCAGCCAGGGTCCGTCTGCGAAGCAGCCAGTTCCAGGCCCTCTCAGCCTTCTGCGTTCCTCTCCGCTATCGAGACTCCGCCGCCTACAAACCCATCCCCCTGTGTCAAGCCCACCTGTCTTTTTTTAAAAGGCGCTAGACATGTGTGCGCACAGGCATGCGTATGCGTGTGCGTGTTAGGTCCCTGCCAGAGAGGGGGAAGCTAAGAGGCTGGGGGAAAAGTTAAAACCCCTTTCATTTCCCCCCACTGAGGGTACCCTGATTCTATTAACCTGGTCTCCTCCTGCCCTCTGCCCCCAAAGATGCGAGCCAGGTGCAAATACTAATAATTAATTAATAATAATAATAATAATAAATAATAATCATACAAGCCCCTCCCCCTGCCACAGTCAGCACCAGGCAGGCAGGATGCACCAAGCCGCGCTCCTGTCTCATCACTGTCAATGTTCAATCAAAGCAGATGGGTTACAGCTGTGAGCACCAGCATGAAGAACAGGCTGCTTAAAGTCACTTGGGAGGGAGAGTAAGTGTGAGAGAGAGAGCGCGAGAAGGGGGAGGGGAGACGCTACTTTGATCCAATACAGGCCTCCCCCAAGCCTGGCCATCCCCAACCTGGGGAGAGAAATGGGCGCGTGAGGGGAGGGATACAGGCCAAAGCAAGACTGGTGCGTGGGGCTGTAAATCAGCTGGCAAGTAGCAACAAAATGGACATTTCCCAGATGAAATTTGCAAGACCTGCCCCCCCCCTCCGGCCTCTCCCACACAAATCCAGGCCTCTCTCACATGGACTCTGGTCACCGGTTTCACTGCACTTTTCCCTTCTCCTCAGCCCTGGGCTGGGCCTACGCCCCAGAGTGGGGCTCAGCAGAGTGGGGTGAGGGTGGAGATTTGGCTGATCTTTGCCTGTGGTCAGTATGTGGGAACTGCCTGCTTATGATGGGCCCTTCGTGCTGCTTATGCAGCCTTCAGGGGCCTACGGGTGGGTGGAAACCTCCCCCCGAGCAGGACTCGGCCCCCTGCGAGGAGGAGCCAGCCCCACACCCAGGGGCCACGCTTGGTGTTTCCAGCAGGGCAGCTGTGCTCTGCTGCCTGCAGAGCTGAGGTGCGGAGCCGGAGCAGGCCTGGGGCCCATGGGCTTCCCTTCCAGGCCCTGCAGAGCAGGGCTGTGACTCAGGTTGGAGTCCAGATCCCTCTTGTGTCGCACACCAGTCGGGCTCAGTCAGGCCCACCAGGCGTTTTGCTGGGCGGAGCAGGGCCAGGTCTGCGCCCAGCAGTAGGGATGCAGGAGAGGCCTGCGAGACCCAGGCCGGCCCTTTGTGAGCCCAGGTTCACCAGCCTGGAGGGGGGCAGGCCTGGAGTCAGGCACTCAAGGAGCCTGGTTTTCACAGACCCGGGTTTCCCAGGCCTGTGGATGCACCCTGGGGGGCCTGAACTTCCCCCAGCACAGAGGGGACGTGGGGCAGGTCCCTGGCTTGGAGGGACAGCTTGGGGCTACTACTCAGCCAGGCGGAGCCCCCTTGCTCTCTCCATGAGCCACCCGCTCCCAGGGGACGAGACCCCGGCGGGGGGGATCTTCTTGCTCCTGTAGCTTTAAAAATCCCTCCCACCCAGGCCGGCGGCAGGGCAGGCTTCGCCCGGCGCCTTGGGACAGCAGCTCAGGCGGCCGGCACCTGGTGCAGCCCCGGCCAGGCAGACCCTTGCCAAGAACCGGAGCCTGCGCGAACTCTTCCGCCCCCGGCCTTTGTCCCGCGGAGCGGCCGGTGCGTGGGGAAGGGGCCGGATCTGTCCCAGGCCCTAGCCCCGAATTTGGATCGCTCGGCCCCCCTCTTAGCGCCGCGCCCCGGGGTCAGCCCTGCCCCGCGGCGATCCGCCCTAGCTCGTCCTGTCTCGGCTCTATGATTGGGGGGGGGGGGCGTTGTTCGTGGCACTTTGGGTTAAAACCCAACTTCATCCCCGTTTCCCAGGCCGCGGGAAGGAGGCTGGCGCGGTTCGGACAGGGCCGGCGGTAATTAAATAATAATCGTTCATTCAGCACCCGGGCGTAGCCCGCGCCTCCGCACCGGCGGCTCTGGACAGTGGGTATCCGGGCCGGCCGGAGCGAGCTGGCCTGTGCGAAGTGGGACAAAAGTCACCTCGGAATTTCCCAGCGTGGTCGTGGGAAAAATCCCCATCCCCCTCCTGTTTCTCCCAGAAAAGTGGAAGTGGCGCGAGGCGAGGTAAGGCGGGCGCGAGGGGAGCTGAGCTCATCCCGGTGTCGAGAGACAGCGCTAACATCGCCCCCCCCACACTAATATCGCCCTCCCACACTAACATCGCCCCCCCCCCCACACACAACTTCTTGTCAGTTTCAGAAGGGCGGTAGCTGCCCTGACACTCAGCCCTGGTCAGTTCCAGGCGGCCTCGCCAGTCACACGGGGCGAAGGGGGCAGCTTTGAAAAGCAACAGGAGAGACACCGCCACGAAGTGGCCCTGCCCGGTCCTCGCCTGCTCCGGCTCCAGCCTCCTGGCCTTCGGTCACATTTCAAAGGAACCCGCCGGCCGAGCGAGGGTCTAATTGCTTTGTTCCTTTCTGGCTCACTGGCTTTCCCAGTCGCTGCCAGGCGTAAGCTGATCTCGTCGGTTTCCTTGAGACCGCGGCTTCTCTCCCCAGGCCTTGCGGGGGGGGGGGGGGGTTGCCCCCCAGCTCGCATCCAGGTCTGATCCACAATGTTAATCTTGCCTCTTCCACCCCGCCCTCCAGCGCGGATCCTGTTTAGATGCAGCAGTGAGTGTGTGTGTGTGTGTGTGTCTTTGAGTCTGTGTCTCCGTGTGTGCGTGAGTCTGAGTGTTTGTGAGTCTGTGTGTGAGTCTGTGTTTGTGCGTGTCTGTGTGTGTGTGTGTTTGTGGGTCTGTGTGTGTCTGTGTGTTTGTGTGTGAGAGTCTGGGTGTTTGTGCGTCTGTGTGTGAGTCTTTGTGTGTGAGAGAAAGTCTGTGTGTGTGTCTCTGTGTGTGAGCCTTTGTGTATGTGTTTGTGGTTAAACCTTTATCCAAATTAAACTGGGTAATAACAGGGCCGCCGACTAATTGATTCTGGCTGCTGTTGAAAGCCTCCTCCCCTAACCTTGCGTGGCAACCTTGCCAACAGCCTCGCCAGAGCGGGGAAGGGGCTGGCATCTTTCACGAGGTCGCTCGACTTCACAACTAGCACAGTGGGGGGGTCGGTGTCCTCCCCCTCAGCACCCACCCCCCAGAGCAATCCATTCCCACAGGATACAAGGGGAGGGGGGCAAGTCCGTCTGGAACGGGGTCCCCCCCATCCACACACACTCTGGGCTGGCGCACGCCTGGCCCGGAGATATTGACACGGGCTGAAGGCTCAGGCAGGCGTTGCAGGGCCTGACTTATATAGTGAACAGATGTCTTGGAATTTTAGATGCGAGTTAGACTCCTCCTTGCAGCCCCCCACCCCCTCCTCCCCCAGCTGGCACTGGGTGCCGACTGGCGCGCGACTCCCCCTGGAGAAAGCTTCATTTTCTTGGCGGAAAAGCAGCCTGCTTTTTTGGCTGGGAAAATACAAGCTCGGCCAGTCTCACATCCGAATGTGGATTGAGAGGGGGAAAGGGGGAGCCGCGGAGGGCGGCGGGGAAGGGCGCGCAAAATAAGCGCAGTGACACTCCTGCGCGCATTTGTCCACCCCTCTCTAGGTGCGCAACCAGCGAGAGCAGCTGGGGACCCTGGGCGAGGCTTCTGTTGTGGCCGAGTGGTAAACTGTGTCTATTGCCCTCCGCCTAGGTCTCCTCTAGGGAGCGGTCGCCCGCTCGTGTAAACGGTGTAACTCCGCTAACCTGCGCTGCCGCTGGCCGCTATGTAGACTCAGTGGCTCTCTCCCTCGTGTGGGTGTAGCCCTGTCCACACGGTCGTGGGATTTCTTTGTAGATGCCCTACGTGCACATCTCTCTGTGCAGTTAGATACAAAGCAGCGTGGAGACAGAGGGGCCGATGGGGGGGCGTTGGAGGACCCGTGTACTGGATGTAGCCGGGTAATGCATTCGAGAGACGCGTAAGGACCGGATGAAGTCGGTGTTTGTGCCACACCAGCAAAAAAAGGGAGGTGTGTACATCCGAGTCTAGCTCTGCTTTATCCTACCTGAGTGCAGGAGGCTGCCCTGACCTCCCGGGCGCCTGCCAGCGCGGCCTTTCTGTGAGTCTCTGTAATAAATGGACAGAGGACTACACTCTAGAATGATTTACGGATCTGTTTGGAAACTGTCTAGGTACCCAGAGCATAGCCCGCTCTTAGCAGGAAGGAAGGCAGGGCCTTGTGCTTTCTAGAGGTGTGAATGCATATCATAGGAGAATCCAGAGCGAAAGGGTGTCTGCTGGAATTGCTATCCCTCACACACACACCCTATCCGAGTGCATACAGACTGTCTCCAAATAAGTGGAACTAAAGTTACACCCCCTCACTGTATTTATATCTGTATGCTTCTATTTATTTAGCTCGCTCAGGTACGTACACTTGACTAGATAGCAATCTGACGTCACACACATCACCCTCATTACATATCTATAATATATGTTTATAATTGTAAAGAGATAACCGAGCTATCACTTTATCTGTGTGGATTTACTTATTGTATATAGGAAGACTAAAGTTACCTACATACTGAAATGGAAGTAGCTATCTGTCTGTCTATCTGCCTGTCTCTCCGCATACACCCATCTATCTGCCTGTCTGCCTGTCTGTCTATGCGTGTGTCTTTCTCCATGACCACACTATCGGGGGCTGTGGTACAGGATGATCCATGCGATTGTTCTGTACCTGGTTTACCCGTCTCTCCGCATCCACCTCATTCACTTTCTTAGCCTTTTGGGCACCGGGCGTGTTACACCGCGGCTCCTTCGCTCTTGGATCCCCCCTCCCCCCCCAAGGCGAGCAACTCACCTTGGAGGGGAACCAGTCCGGGGTTGCAGGTTCCCTTGGCTTCCCTGCTCTCAGTGCACTGCATGGGGGGGGGGGGGGGTTGCAGTGTGGAGCGGAGCAGAGGCCGAGCCGTGGCCGGGTGCTGAGGAAAGCAGCAAGTTTCAATTGAGTCCAGTAGGGAGGGATCTCTCTCCTCCCCCCTCCGCCCCCCCCCCCCAAACCTTGCACACGCGAGCTGCCAAGCTGCTCAGCATTCCGAAGTAGCAGGCATTTGTTACTCGGTTCATGCCAACAGTCATTGGCAGGTTTGGGTATTCACAGTAATTCTAGGCACAGATGTCCTTGTTTTAACTCTTTTGATATGAATCCTGTCAGATTGGAATGGCGGGTGGGGGTGGGGGGCTGGGGAATGGAAAGACAGACTGTCCAAGGGGCAGGAAAAAATCACCATGAATCGCCACCCCTCCACCTCCGATCCAGCCGAGGGTTAGGCACCAGGCTTTGAAATCCCCGGGAATTCATCTAACCCTGTGGACTTTTTTTTTTTTTTTTTTTTTTTTTGGTAATTGAAATGTGCAGATTCTTCCTGGAAACAACCCGAAAAACCTCCTTCATTCTCTGCTTTTTTAGAAGCTGCCTCCCATAATCCGAAGACATCTAATGTGCTTGTCTTGCCACGCGATTTTAAAAGGACTGACCCTGCTTTCCGCCCGAGAATCGTGATTTTTAGGGGGGGAAAAAGACCTTATAAACATCATAGATAGATAGATAGATAGATAGATAGATAGAAAGCATATTTATATAATCTCTCTATCTCCATACACCCCTCTATCTATATCTATACACAGAGATACACACACGTTAGATAGTTCTGGTAAATATCACTGATCTCCTCCCCCCCATTTAAGACTCATTGCAACAGTAAAACCCCCCTCCTCAAAAAAAACCTCCCTTACCATCTAGTTCTAGGGCTATTTTATTTATTTATTTAAAAAAGCAAAGCTACCAGGTCCTGTATCACCATTTTTTATGGTAGCTGCAATTTTGGCAGAAATCTGTCTTTAATTTAGCTGTCCATATAAAAATCCACACTGTATAATAATGAACAGATGCCATGAAATTTAAACTGAAGCAATGACTCCTCCTCTCACCCCCCCCTTTTGGCTGGCACTGCCCAGTGGGCACACGGCGGCAGTAGGTTGGCATACAGGAGTGTTTACATTCGCTGCTTTTTTGTCATGGAAAGGGGGGAAAAACCTACCAGAGAAACGCGGTTCTCTTTGGCCACCGCTGCTTTGAAAAGACAGTCAGGGAAGCCGGGGGGGAAATAAAACTTTTAAAATGAAATAGACTTAGCTGCGAGTCGGTCACTCTGGCGACCGACTAGCAGGAGCGTTTTAAAAAGCGTTTAAATTGTGTTCCTCGGATTTGGAGGGAGGAATATTCAGAAGTCAGTTGCGGGAGGAAATCTCCGTTTTGAACAATTTGGGCGGATTTAAGAGTGGGTCTAAACCCTTTTCCTAATTTGAAATCCTCGGGGCTTTCTTTCTTTCTTTCTTTCTTTCTTTCTTTCTTTCTTTCTTTCTTTCTTTCTTTCTTTCTTTCTTTCTTTCTTTCTTTCTTTCTTTCTTTCTTTCTTTCTTTCTTTCTTTCTTTCTTTCTTTCTTTCCCTCCCCATTCTATCTATCTATCTATCTATCTATCTATCTATCTATCTATCTATCTATCTATCTATCTATCTATCTATCTATCTATCTATCGTCTTCTGTAAAACCCTCCATCCTCTCTCAATATTGATGGGGATTAGCCTAATCTACCCTATGCGGGGAAGTTATTTTCATCCTGCCATGACCGGGAAATCTTTGTCCCCTTTTCAGTACGACCAAGGTGACACTGAACCAAGCCCTGTCTTTCAGCCAGCGAGCAAATATTGTTTCTATGTTCACATTTTTCAGCGGTTTCCACGTGGACCGAGTCCGGATGGTTGCGAAGAGTCGCTGCTTTTAAGGAGGGCGGAATGGGCGCAGAGGGGGGAGGCGGGGAACGCTCCGAGCGTTTTATTTAAAAATGCCAAACTCTGGTGCAAACGGAGACCCTGTTGGATTTTTCAACTCCGGGAATTTGGCAGAAGAAAAAGAAGAATTTGAGGCGGGAGGGAAGAGACTTAAAAAAATTAGAGACGCCTTCACACATTTGCAAAAGGCTCCTATTTCCCAACGCACCCCCCCCCCCCCAGCCCAGCTATGTAAATACACCCCCTCTCTGGTCCCTTCGTCTGCGTTACCCTCCCATTCTCCAGGTCTAGGGGCTTTGATTTTGCTCCGGCAAAGGACGCAGGCTGAGGTGCGCCTCCATACCGGGGCCTTTCCCTTTAAAACGGCGATCTAATGAACAGATGTCCTAGAATCCGGCTAGCTGGCTAACCTCTTCCCTGCAGTGCCCCTTGGCTGGCAGTTGGCACGGAGGCGCGCCTGGCATGATGCTCCAAAAAGAGAACCACTCACTGGTTTCCCACCGCCGACCCCAGTGAACCAGCCTGCCCGCGAACGGGAACGGTTTCCAGCTAAACTCGCTTGCCAGGGCGCCGGGCAGGTTGGCCCTTTGGAAACAGCCAGCCCCAGGGGCAAGAGCCAGCCCTAGTGAGGAAGAGGGAAATGGGTAGGGGTTGAAAATGTGATTCTGAAAATCCAGGCTCTGCTTAGGCGCCCCCCCCCCCAGCAAGACTGAAAAGTGAGCACAACTTTTTTTTTTCGTCTTTTCCAAACACTGTTGCTGGGGGGAAGGGGGGGGGGCCGAGTTTTGCTCCGTGTCTCAGGTATTATTTCTATTAACAGTTGCGTCTTTGGGGGGGGGGGTGTCTTTCGCCGGCCCCTGTAGGTCCTAAACACATCAAACAGAAGGGGAAGCTTGAAGAATCGTTACGGGAAATAATTGTTCGCCCTAAAGACTGCAGCTCCACTGGGGAGTTGACATACCGCGGCCGGTGGCTTTGATCCGCTTCCCATAGCTCTAGCGTGGATCTCGATTCGAATTAGGCTGGACTCTTGTTTTTTTCCTGCTCTGACACAGCCGAGCTCTCCGCTTCGCTGGGCATGTGTAAACGGGGAAAGGGATGGATCGTAGGGAGGAAATGCCACCGCAAACCCCGCGTTTTCCCTTTGGAAACCGGCAAGCTTGGAAGCCAAGAGGCGAAAGCTTTTAACTGGTGTGTTTTTAGGGACAATGCTCCTGAATTCCGTAGTTGCGGCACGTTTTTCTTAAACCGCTTACTGGGGCGTGGGGGTCATTTCTAGATTCCCTGAGGAAAGCAGACCTGGACAGAGGAGTTAAGAAAAGAACTTCGCAAAACGGGGAAACTTTTGTGTGTGAGGGGCGGGGGGCGTTGAGGAGAAATTATACCCCGCGGATTTCATCCTACCCCCTTCTTCCGTCGCCCCTAAAATTAGCCCCTCTTCTAATAAACTTCCCAACTTCCGAGCTGGCTGGGGCCGCTTTTCCTCCCGATTCTCTGCTATGTTTCAAACCAACGCCGGTTAAGCCCGGGTGACTGCGAATCGAATTGTCGGCGCGGTTGGGCGAAGGTTTGTCTGTTTCTAGCAGGGATATTTTGTAGGGGTTCAAAAGTGCAGAGAGGCGGCGGCTGGATTCACTTTCCCGCTGTGGTGTGGGCTGGTATCAGAGCTTCTGAATGCTAAAGTTCTCTGCTCCCACTCTTTATGGGGCGAG
The DNA here is from genome assembly GCF_052426305.1 of Pelodiscus sinensis. Lineage (NCBI taxonomy): Eukaryota > Metazoa > Chordata > Testudines > Trionychidae > Pelodiscus > Pelodiscus sinensis. The sequence continues at coordinate 4,244,249 of NC_143080.1, forward strand.
GGGGGTTCCTTACTCCCTTCTGGGGGAGTTGAAAAGCGAGTTCCGCTTCAGAGCCCGTTTCGAGAACTTTGAAAATCCGAATTAAAAACCACATTCTTGGCGTCCTGGAGGACAGAGCTTTCTGGGGATAAAAGCCCCCCAGTATTTCCCCCACGGGGGGCCCTCGCCTGTTCTGCACACCTTCAGCGAGAAGGTTGGGGGAGGAGGGGAATCAGCCAGTTGTCTCTGCACCGAATTAGCGCGAATTTAAAGGTGCCATTTTCTGTGCTCCTCGAATTGGAGCCAGACCCGATTCCTCATGTGTGCCCCCTTCCTTCGGCCACTCCGCCTTTCCCAGTGCAAGTCAGAACTCCGAATGATTTTCCCCAGGAAAAAATCCCTTTTCGTCTCACCCAAACATTATCTGTACCCCGACTTTGTGCAAGCGATTCCTCCCGAGGGGTGTCGAACCACCGGTCTACACCGGGCATTTATTTCGAAACAATAGTTTTTTCGAAAGAATAACGCCAGCAGTCACTATTTTGAAACAATAACTCCCGAAATACTGATGTCCAAATAGCTATTTCGGGAGTTACTACTTCGAAATAATTCCATAGCGTAGACATCCGAGTTAGGTCGTTGGATTCGATGCTGGTAGACGTAACAGAGGGGTCATAGCCGAAGTACCCCTAGAAGCGGAGCCGCCCAATCTACACAGCTGTACCCCTGGGTCGCACGCGTGTGTGTCTCTAGGGAGCAGCCCTTTCGAGTGGGTGCTTCGTGGGAAGGTTCACGGTCCCCTTTCTCTTCTCTGCGGTGTAAGGGTGCAGGTCCAGTGAGAGAGTGTCTCTCATTATAGGAAGGGAAAAAAAACCCTTCAATTAGCCTTCAAAGAAAGGTGCGATTTATTCCCCTCCCCCCTTCTCGGTTTTTAATGGCAGGTAAGTTCACGGTCACCTTTCCACCCGCCCTGGTGGCTTGTTCTTTTCCTGGAGGAGGAGTGGGGGGCAAAACAAACCCCGCAAACCGAATAGGAATTGGAGCCAAACTCCGCGGCGCGGCAGATTGAAACTGGCGCGTTTTGGCTCTGCCCGGGCCTCCCCCAAAGGGAGCCAACAGCCTGGGGAGACAGGTTTATAGGGGGCCTTTGCCTGCCCTTCCTGCGATTGTCCAGATCGCTCCCTGGCTGGCCACGTCTCCCCTCCAGCGGGCCGGGTGGTGGGGCGGCAGCCTGGTGTTCCCGTGTGGACAGGAACCCCTGCGCCCCCTAGTCCCGACTCCGGATTCCCGCGCCAAGGAGAGGGGTGGGGATGAAAGGACCAGGGTGGATGCAGGGTCGCCAGCGGCTTGCATTGGTGCTCGGGGCCTGAACTTCCCTTTGAATAGGAAGCGTCGCTTGCCTGCGAAGCTGTTTGCTCAGCACCAGGGAGCTCTGGACAGCTCCCAGCCTGGGCACACGCCGCCCGGCTCGCAGACAATAGCAAACCGTGGGGGCGTGTGGGCGTGGGGGGGACCAAAAGCTTGGCCTTTGCCAGCCCCTTAGTGTCACTTCGGGGGCCATCATGAATGACTCAGACCTCTGCCTCCCTCCGAACCAGCTGGATGGCCCGGCTGCATTTAGGTAGGGGTGATATCGGTGCCCCCCATCTCCACATCACCTTCCTGGTAGACAGAGGTTTTATATCAGTGCTGCTGGGGAGGGGTGTTTTTAAAAAATAATAATGATATATTTTTAAAAAATTCTGCAAGCAGGAATATTAACCTACACGCCCTATGCGCCTTATCTCAAAACGTTTTCTTTTTTCTGTTTGGCAAACCATACATGCATTGCACCAGTATTTCGATTTTTTTTTTTTTTTTGGTGGTTGTTCTAATTTTATCGCGCAAGTACAGTGCAGAATAAAGGAAAGGAAAAAAAAAACATTGTTAAAAAGATTGCAAGGAGATGCCAGCTGGATACGAGACAAGGAAACTGCATTAGGCTTTATACAATCTAACGTGACTCTTCCAAAAGTCCCTATATATTTTTAAGCGTGTTGCCAATCGACAGCTGCCTTGAAGACAAGTTAAGCATCTGGGAACGGAGTCGCTCTGAAATCTCCTTTGCCCCTTCACTCAAAAAAAAGTACTCTGAGAATGCTTAGGCTGAAAGAATGGGGTCTCGTGTATATATATTTAGCATGAGTATTTCAAGTAAACTAGTAAACATGACAGAGTCAACATTTAATATTTATTAATTGTCGTCTTAGGACGCTTGTTAATTACACTTTTGAATCAAATCACAACTGACGGCTGCTCTTAACGTCAAATGAGTATACTGGTGCATTTCACAGAAGAGATCAGCTCTAGTGGAATTTTCCACTGTGAGTAATACTTAAAACATCCAATTGAATACGAGTTTAGAGTCTGGAAAAATATTTCTTTTTTATACTGATGCATGCAATTTATTTATTTACTTTGTAAACCTCTCTAGCTTGTAAGCACCCCCCACCCCACACACACACACTAGTTTCTGGTAAGTTTCTCAGCCTCTGTTTCGTTTGCTTACATTTTTTGATCTCACTTTTGAAAGATAGTGTCAGAAAGATGTAAGGGAAAATAAAAATGTTGATGCTTTTTCTAAGCCTTTAAGATCTGCCTTAGGATGCTATCGAAAATGAAGAATAACTTTGGGGCGTATGGAAAACCGAGAGACTTTGTGTGAATGATTACAGCAAACCAATACTGATTAAAAATTACATCATTGTAAGAAACTGTCTTTTCTTTTGCATATCATTTGACATAAATATTTATTAATCTTAATTAAACGGAACAGAAACACAAAAAGCACTTCTGGTGTCTGATAGACATTTTCACCTTTGCTACAATTTTTTTTGTAAAACTTTTTTTAAAACATTTATCAGAAATTCTCTTCCTCTCTTGTATTTAAAAATGCTGGTATGTTTAAAGGTGTTGTAGGCAGGTTTAAAATATTTCATAATGTTTCCTGATTTAAATGATGCGTTAAAATCGAAATAACTAATAATGAAACAACTTAGACTGATGCACCAAAAATAATTCCAGGATATATCAGTTTGGGTCTTGAGATCATATTTTTATACGGATGTATTCCTTACACAAATTTCCCCTCCCTCCCCCCAAAATGCATTACATAAAGAAATAACTTAAAGATTACTCATTATAGGAAAAATAGCCAACTAAAATATATAGCATAATAAGTGCTTTCTTCACACCACCTTTATAATTTGCATATTTGCATTTTTTTTGCTCCTACCCATGCATAACAAAACATTTTTGCCATTTCATAGAAATCTTTTTTTCCTCTTTTTTAAAAGTTTTTAAAACAGGTAAAAAACATCATGACACACAATTTGGAAAATATGTTACTTGTGGTACAAGGGTGTTCAAAAACGCGGAAGTCACTGATTGTTAACAATGAAAGGAACATAAACATTCCGTTCCCTTCAAATCAAAAAGTGCACCTTTTTAACCTCAACAAGTTGCTTGGTCCATAGTCTAATATTCCATATGAATTCTTTTGTGTTTTACTTTTCTAGTTCAGTACCTACTTGCATAGATATATATATATAGATTAATCTTCTGTTTGCCTCTTTATTGCTTCTAAAAGTTCTCACTGCATTGAAATGCTGATTTGAAGTTGCAAACATTTTTTTCTTAGTTACACTTCCGTGGGATCTTATATTTAATCGTCGGAAAGAATACAGAATTCCCCCTTTCTGAGATAACCCCTTCTAAAAGCATCTTGAATTTAAACGAAGGAATTAATTAAAAACCCAAATGGGCTGGCCTGGTTTAAAATGTACTTTGATGTGTAGCCAAACATATATTTTATGTGGGAGGGGGGAGGAAAATTTGCTTTATTTCTCCACTTTTCTCCCCATTTTTTTACTAGCAACATTTTGCTCTTTAAAAATGATCGGGGGGAGGGGGAGAGGAGCATCATTTTCCATTTTTTCTCCCTGAAACCTTCTTTCCATTTGTCCAAAATAGACATTGTTTCAATCGACTGCAACCCCGAAGGTTAGCTTTTTTTTTAAATAATAAACATTTTTTACATCATATATATATATTGCACCAAAGTAAATTTTCTTTTCAGTGTATACTCTGTTCTGGTCTGCTCTCTGGGGGGATAATTAAAAGGGAGACTGGTTCACAGACAGCTTTAAGTTGAGCTTTGTGTGTGTGTGTGTGTGTTACAGGGAGACACCTAACAATTGTACGTTCACAGTTTTGGGGTGAAGGAGGCAACATTTAAACCCTAGGACAGAATGGAAGTGGGGGGGGGGGGTTGCTATGTGCAGTGGCGGTGAGGGGGGGCGGTCGGGGTGGTCACAAGGGGGGTTAATTGTGGAAGAAGGCATTCAACTCTTCGTACATGGGGCCTCGCTCGTGGTGCAGGTGCATGTCGTAAGGCAAGATGTTCTCGGAGTGCACCCCAGCGCGCATGGCGGAGGAGCCAAACACCAAGTTGTGGCCGGCCGGCCGGGAGCTGGGCAGGGCGGAGTAATGCATAGAATAGTGGTAGTTTTTCTCGTGGTCCGGGGACGAGTCCTGCTTGAGGGAAAAGTTGCCATTAATGCACAGGGGCGGGCTGAGGGGGGCGTCGTACTCCGAGCTGTTGTAGTCGGGGGACGCGTTCCCATAGAGGGTCTCGTAGGTGGCGCAGTAGGCATGTGTCCGCAAGGCGTGGGAGCTGGCCATGGTGCTGGATTGGCACTGCGCGCCCGACAGCCGCGCGCACGGGTAGGGGTAGGGGTGCAGCGCAAAGGAGGAGTTGGGGCCGTGGTACCGCCCGCCCTCCTGGCCTTGCTCCGTGAGGAAGTTCCGCGAGTTCAGCTGCAGGCAGCCGGCCACCAGGTTGGTGGTGGGCTGCGACAGGCCCTTGCACAACGTCTGCACGTAGCTCACCAGGTCGGGCCGCTTGCCCGAGCGCAGGATCTCGGAGAGCGCCCAGATGTAGTTCTTAGCCAGGCGCAGCGTCTCGATCTTGGAGAGCTTCTGCGTCTTGGAGTAGCAGGGCACCACCTTGCGCAGGTTGTCCAGCGCCGCGTTCAGGTCGTGCATGCGGTTGCGCTCCCGCGCGTTGGCCTTCTGGCGCCGCAGCTTGGAGCGCTCCAGCCGGGCCTTGGTCATCTTCCGCTTCTTCGGGCCTCGCTTCTTGGGCCGGTCCCCTTCGGCCTCTTCCAGCCCTTCCTCCTCCTCCTCCTCCTCCTCCTCGTCCCCGCCTAGGTCCCCTTCCTCTTTGTTTTCGCCCAGGGAGCCTTCCCTCGCCTCCTCCTGCAGCGGGCAGCTCTTCCCTTTCCTCTCCTCCGGCTCGCTGCCCTCATCTTCGTCGCACTCCTCCGCCCAGCCGGGAAATTTCTGCACGTCGGGGAGCAGGCTGGGTTCGTTGAAGAGCCTCGTCAGCATGATGGCTGGAGGGGGGGGAGGGTTGCGGGGCGGGCAGGGGGAGGGGAGGAGAGAAAGGAAACATTTTAGCGACGCTCCGGCCAAAATGCCCTTGGTCACCGTCTGGGCCGGACCCCCCCCCCCCTCCCCAGTCTGCGGTTCGGATCCCCGGCTCGGTGGCAGGAAGCGGCCCGGCCCAGTGTGTGGGGGTGTGATTCGCTGGCTCCTAAGAACACTCGCTTTGGGGGGAGGCAATTGAGGACCCCCCCCCACGGCTCAATGGGAAGGAGAGGGGGCAGTTGGCAATGGCAATGAAGCTGGAGGGGGTTGCTAATGTGATGGCCTTTCTGCCCTTGAGCGCAGCCCCGCTTCCAGCGGCACCGCCTTAGGCACCTCCACGCCGGGAGCTCAGTCCAGATTCACCCCGCTCGGCCGTGGATAGGCGGTTCGCTCCCAGCGAGCGACCCGTTCGGCAGGGGGGCAATGACCCGCCTCCCCCCCTCGCCGGCTGCTCAATCCGGGCACAGGGGCTGACGGGGTCGAGGGATTTGGGCGGATCAGTCGGGCACCCGATTTTTAGCCCTAAATCGTTGGTGGCGTTTCCCGCCGTCTTTAGTGTCGCCCCGTTTTGGATCAGGAGCGGGGGTTTCAATGTTCGGACGCAGATTTCTCCCCACGCGTGTCTGTGCCTCCCCCCCCCCCCAGTACCGGCTTCTCCCCCCTCGTGTCCATTTCTGTTCCGTTCCTTGCTCGGGGCTTCAACTTTTCCTTCCGTGGGGTCAGACCCGTTCCCCCGGCTTTCGCCCGACTTGACACAGGCCGCCGGGTTCTTGTGAATAACTTCGAGCCCCCTTCTCTCTTGAGGGGCCCGATCCGACCCACCGCACCCCCCCCGGCCCCGCTTGTCCGACGTGGCAGGCGACCGCCCCCCCTCCCCACGCCACGTCTGGGTGGGTTTGATCAACCCCCTTGGACGCAGCCAGACCGAATCACACTCCAGCTGCGGTTTCAGATCAACCCCCGAGAGGCTAAAAACAAATAAATGCACGGAACGGGGGCGGGGGTAATTTTTTCTTTAAAAAAATCCAAATTAACTATTAAAAAAACGAATCTTCCCTGGCCCCCAGCCCCACTTCCAGACACCGGAGCGTCTTCGCTGCCACTCCGGAGTTAGCACCGTTCCCCGCCGGCTAGCCCGGTTCTCTCCAGCCAGGCGACCGACCGGAGCGATCGCGGGTCAATTTCCTTCGCCTTCTCTTTGTCTGTGTGTCTGTCTGGGCGGGCAGGGCGGCTTTGGCTTTTGGGAACCGGCAACATTGGAAGCCGGAGTCTTCTGGCTTCGAAAGCACCTTTCCTCCATTAAAAAAAACCAGCCCCAAATTCTTCGCTTCATCTTTGTTCCTCCCCAAATGCGTGGGCCGAGAGATCTACGGTACCTCGTTCCCTGGTGGCACCGCGTCTGGACCAGAGTTGATTTGGTCTATTTTCGGGGGGCATTCTGGCGGCGCTAGAGCAAATTCAATCGGGGGAGGGGGGGGATCGAAATCAGACCCCTCCCCTGTCGAGATCGGGGCTTACCAAAAAAATAAAATCAAGCCAGTTCTGGAGGAGAGAAAAAATAAATAAATAACCACGGAGGCGGCTTTTTTAGCCGGTCAAGTGGCTAAGCCCCCGCCGCCCTCCGCGGCGTCCATAACTTACCTTCCGCGCTACCTGGAGAGATGCTTATTTCATTGTCCCTGGCATCTTCTGGGACCAGAGCAAGGCTCCTCAAGGCACCGCGGCTGCCTTCAGCGCGCTATCCAAAAGGAGCAGAGTGTGGCATGCCTACCCAGCAAAGGGGGTACCAGTTCTGATGCCAATGCCATATGGTTGGCACGTCATCGGCAGGAGCTATCACATGAGAGCCAGTGATTGACATGCGCCTGCATTCAGGGAGATTTTTCTCTCTGGGGAAGGAGGAATCGCCATCTGTCACTCTGTACTCAAAAAAAAAAAAAAAAAAAATCCAAATCTACAGATCTGCCCACACGCTGCAGAATGGGACCGCGGTCTCCCCAGACAGGGCTCGGGTTGAACAATGAGGAGGGGGCGAGCCGGGGCAGCCCCCCCGCTGGAATGTGGGGGGCAGACTCCTGTCCGGGGGAGGAATAAGGGGTACGGGGGGGACCCAGATCTAGCTCAGGCGGTGAGCAGGCTGCAAAAATTAACCAGCCCGGTTTCCTCCCCAGAGCTGCTACCAGCGAGCCAGGGAAGGAGCCCGGTAGCAGGGGGTGAGGGGGAGGCTCCCAAATTGACGGCCCCCCCCTTCTCAGGAGGGCCGAGCCAGGTGCCAGGGAAGGTTTCTAGCAGAGGACGGTCCTTGCTGCTGGATCCAATCCACACCGAAGCTGGAACTGGGCGTGGGGAGGGGCTGTGATATTGATTAGATCCCCCCTCCCCACACTAAGCAGGTTAGAGGGTAGGTAAATGTCTGGGCATTTGTCAATATCACACACACACACACACACACACGAGGAGCCAAGGGCCCCAGGCCTAGGTCCTTCCCACCCTAGAATCAGCTAAACCCAGACCCAGACCCCCCTCCCACCAGAGCACGTGGGAGAGGCCGGTTTCTCAGCACTCACCCCTCACCCCTTGTGGGTCCCTGGGCTCAGCTGGCTGCACAGCAAATGCCAGGCCCTGACCCTCATGCGCCCTTGGACTCAGTGGGTTGCTTAAACAGCACTTTAAGATGCCACCGTCATACGCCCCCCCCGAGTCAGCACTTCCCTGTCCCCGCTTGCACCCCACAGCCCTGCGGCTGGTCTCCCGCGTGACGCGCAAACCCCACAGGAGTTGTGGGTGCTACAGGCACCTTGAGCTTAGGGACAAGGAGCCGGCTGCAGAGGGAATGGGGAAGCCAAAACAACACCTCAATGGGGGGGCGGGGTGAAAAGCAACCAGGTTACCCATGGAAGTTGTTTATTTCCAGGTAGTAACCAGAGAAGGGAAGCCAAATAAGCACAACAGTGGCAAGAACTCTCAGGCAAATCTGATGACAAGCATTAGGGCTGGCAAAGCAGAACTGATCTCAGAAGGCAGGGTCAGGAGGCTGTACCTAGAGGGGGGAGAGGGAGAGCGAGATCTCCCCACGCCGAGACGCTTGAACTGAGCAAGGTTCCCAGATGGTGATGGTAGCTGGGGGGTCCGGAGGGTTGGAGCGGGCAGAACAGAGCCCCCAGCACGATCAGCGAGGAGAAATCCCAAAGGAACAGATGCAGCCTTTAGATCCAGGTGTCAGAACCCTTCACCCCTGGCTTCGTGCGGAAATAACAATCAAGAAGGACTCTAATGTGGGTACGTCGCCACCGCACGCTTATTTCGAAATAGCACGTTTACACTGCAGGGACGCCCCCAAAGTAGGCGGAGGCAGGCTTCCCTAATGCGGAAGGCTCTGGGGAGGAGCTATTTCGAAAGAGCAGCAGTGGCGCGTCCACACTCCGGCTATCCTGACCTAGCTCTTTCGGAATGAGCGTTATTCCGCGTGGAATGAGGTTTCCAGATTTCGAAAGAAGCCGTCTGTTATTTTGAAATTATTTCGAATTGCTGTGTAGACGCTCGCATTGCTATTTCGAAATCACGGTGCTGTGTAGACACACCCTCGGTTTGCTTGTGGGTCAAGGGACTATTCTGAAGTGCTTTGATTGGATCATTCCTGGCTATGGGCGATGTTCCTTCCCAGGAGCTGATCATGCTGAGAGGCAGTTTCAGTATTTTGGATACCAACACAGTAGGGGTGGGCAATAATGTTTACAGGGGGGCCACTCAATGAATTTTCATTCGGGGTCATGGGCCGGATCTGCCCAAGAAGGGGCGGGGCCTGGGGCAAAAGGGGGTGGGGCCTGAGGTGGAAGGGGCGGGGCTGGGGACCAGCCTCCCTCCAGATTTGTCTGGGGCCAAAGGCTTTGAATTAAAAACACAGCGAAGGGGCTCGTGGCTCCCTGCCCTGCTGCTACCACGTTGACTTGCACCTGCCTAGGGCTGCTGCAGCTCTCTGGAGGGCTCACGGCTCCAGCCCCTGCTGGGGTAGCGCTGCGACTGGGAGCCGTGTGGGCCGGCCCGGGTTCATTAGCATCTAGAGCAGAGATTTCCCATCAGGCCGTGCTTTCCTGCTTTCCGTGTCCCAGCCTGCAGTGGGGTTCTTGCTTTGGACTCTCTGGGCTCCATTCTACATGGTCATGGAGACTTCCTGCCCCATCTTCCACGCAAATGAGGCTGGTGGTGTTTCCTTTCCCCTGTCACCCTGTGTGTGTGGGGGCCGGCAGGGGCATTGGGTGGGTCTGTCCTGCCTTTTCATTGCTTTGGGTACTGGCTTTGGGGCCAGCAGAGGCGGGAGGAGAGGGAAGTTCTTCCATGAGCATGATGGGCTGGCTCCCCAAGAACACAGAGCGGGTAGGTAACAACACACGCACGCGCGCACACACACACACACACACACTTTCTCTCTCTCTCACACACTTTCTCTCTCTCACACACTCCTTCCTCTATTTCACACACATGCACACACACGCATGTGCATGCACACACAAACACTTTCTCTCATGCATCCCTTCCTTTATTTCACACACACACACACTTTCTCTCTCACACACCCCTTCCTCTATTTCTCACCCACGTACACACACACACACACACACACTTTCTCTCTCTCTCTCTCTCTCTCTCTCTCTCACACACACACACACACACACACACACACACACACACACACACACACACACACACACACTTTCTCTCTCACACACACACCCCTTCCTCTATTTCACACACATGCACACACACGCATGTGCATGCACACACACTTTCTCTCATGCATCCCTTCCTTTATTTCACACACACACACACACACACACACACACACACACACACACACACACACACACACACACACTTTCTCTGGCACACACCTCCTTCTTGTGTTTCACACTCCACCCTTCCTGAATTAGCAATCGAAGAGCACAGTTCTGTGTTTTGTTTCCACCTGTAAATAGAGGGGTATGATCAAGATACTCGGCTGCTCCCCGCTGACCTATCCGTTATGTTTGTAAGCTTGCAGTGGGCAGTAAGGGTGTGTCTACACTGCACCTGGAGCTCGGAATAAGCTCACCACTGGAGCTCCACCCATTGCGTAGCTTATTTCGAGTCATTTCTTTGGGGGAAAAGAAAGCTTCCTGTCGCCCCACACCCTGCAGGGGCTTGACCACACCACCGGGCACTCACAGCGTCTGCCCGGTGCCCAGGGAGTTGGATTTATTTATTTATTTCGCTCCCCAGCTCCCCGGTTGCCGAGTGACTGGAAAAATGCTCCGTCCCCTTCTGCTCGGCTGCTTCCGTGTGGTGGAGATTGAAATTGATTTTCCTCGTCTGGGCGTATTAAGATCCAAAGTGTGTTGCTCGACCCCTCTCCCGAGAGCACGCGCTGGCAGAGGGGAGGGAGGCGGCAGCTTGTGAGGGCACCAGACGCAGCTGCACAGCTCTGGGGTGGGACGCCGACGCCCTTGTCACGGGAGCACCGGCGGAGGCTCGTTGACGGAGTCACCTTGCCCACCAAGGTGGGGCTTGGTCCTGCCACGAGGCCTGGGGTCGACCTCCCCACGTTCCTTCGTTCTAGGATTCTGCTGTAAGAGCGTAAGGGTGTAAGAGCCAGGAGTAAAGTCAAGCCCCAATTCCCCGGGGCGACCCTGGTCTGCCATTGAAACCCAGAGTGGAGGAGGAGGGGGTGTACCCCGCTTGGCCTTTTCTCCACACCCACCTCCTGGAGGGCTCAGGAGCGACCGTGAACCAAGGTCAGGCCTGGTGTCTCCAGCCCGAATCTCCGACGTGGTGCTAGCTGGCCAGAGGCTGGGCCACATCATGCGACTTGCATCCTTCCCTCGCCGGCCTATCAAATCCCTTGACTGACTCTGGCAAGCCGCCTAGTGCGCCCTTCCTCATTTTACAGTTGGGGAAACTGAGGCGCAGATGGGGAGTCATGGAGGGCAGGGGCTTTCAAGCTTTTTTTACTCATGACCCGGTTGAAGAAAATGGTTGATGCCGTGACCTGGCACAATGTGACTGGCGCGGGGGCTCCGGGTTGGGGCTGAGGATGGGGGCTTTGGGCAGCTGCTCAGATGCCTGGAAGGGGGTTGAACAAAGAGCATAAGGAGATTGGTGACTGGGAGTTGCTTCATCAAAAGCCCTCAGGAAGAAACTCTTCTTGTTTCATTTACTTAGACGGAGGAGGGGGCTCTGGCTTTGGGGGGAGGAGTCAGGGCTGGGACAGGAGGGGGGCTCTGGCTTTGGGGGGAGGAGTCAGGGCTGGGACAGGAGGGGGCTCTGGCTTTGGGGGGAGGAGTCAGGGCTGGGGCAGGAGGGGGCTCTGGCTTTGGGGGGAGGAGTCAGGGCTGGGGCAGGAGGGGGCTCTGGCTTTGGGGGGAGGAGTCAGGGCTGGGGCAGGAAGGGGCTCTGGCTTTGGGGGAGGAGTCAGGGCTGGGGCAGGAGGGGGCTCTGGCTTTGGGGGGAGGAGTCAGGGCTGGGGCAGGAGGGGGCTCTGGCTTTGGGGGGAGGAGTCAGGGCTGGGGCAGGAGGGGGCTCTGGCTTTGGGGGGAGGAGTCAGGGCTGGGGCAGGAGGGGGCTCTGGCTTTGGGGGGAGGAGTCAGGGCTGGGGCAGGAGGGGGCTCTGGCTTTGGGGGGAGGAGTCAGGGCTGGGGCAGGAGGGGGCTCTGGCTTTGGGGGGAGGAGTCAGGGCTGGGGCAGGAGGGGCTCTGGCTTTGTGGGGAGGAGTCAGGGCTGGGACAGGAGGGGGCTCTGGCTTTGGGGGGAGGAGTCAGGGCTGGGGCAGGAGGGGGCTCAGGCTTTGGGGGGAGGAGTCAGGGCTGGGGCAGGAGGGGGTTCTGGCTTTGGGGGGAGGAGTCAGGGCTGGGGCAGGAGGGGGTTCTGGCTTTGGGGGGAGGAGTCAGGGCTGGGGCAGGAGGGGGCTCTGGCTTTGGGGGGAGGAGTCAGGGCTGGGACAGGAGGGGGCTCTGGCTTTGGGGGGAGGAGTCAGGGCTGGGGCAGGAGGGGGCTCTGGCTTTGGGGGGAGGAGTCAGGGCTGGGACAGGAGGGGGCTCTGGCTTTGGGGGGAGGAGTCAGGGCTGGGGCAGGAGGGGGCTCTGGCTTTGGGGGGAGGAGTCAGGGCTGGGACAGGAGGGGGCTCTGGCTTTGGGGGGAGGAGTCAGGGCTGGGACAGGAGGGGGGCTCTGGCTTTGGGGGGAGGAGTCAGGGCTGGGGCAGGAGGGGCTGACTTCAAACAGCTCCTGGTCAGCGGTGCAGGGAGGGGAGGGGGTGTAAGGCAGCTTCCTGCCTCTCCTGGGGGGCAGCGCAGTCTGTGGTGCCAGGACAGGCAGGGAACAGGTCCCCCCCTCACCTGATCCCCCTGCAGCCACGAGCCCCAGGACCCGACATTCCACCGCCCAGTGGTGCGGCTCAACCCGCCGTCTAAGAGCCACTGACTTAGGGTGTCAATGGTGGAGTCCGGAGTAGAACCCAGAAGTCCTGCCTCTCCAACCTCAGTCTTATTACATCCATCCTTCCTATGCTACATGAGAGCTAAGGCAGCCTGGGGACTCTAGCTCCACCACTGAGTGATCCTGGGTGAGTCCCTCCCATGCCTCAGTTTCCCTTCCTATCCTTTGTAGCTCTAGGGTGTTCAGATTGCAAACTCTGTGGGGCAGGACCTGTCGCTGTGTAAAACCCCGAGAGGGGGTCTGAAAATGACAAAAGGCCTGATTCATAGTGATGCCAAGGTCCCGGTAGGTGCCTTGAAGTGAGTATAGCGTAAGAAGGCCAATGACCAAGGAAATCACCGTTCCCGGGGGCAGATTGGCAGGAAAGGAGGCGACTTTAACAGCCCCGGGAAGCAGCGTAGGCGCTAAGTCGATGGCATTAAACCTCCCGCCCTCTTCTGCCAACCTGCCCGTACTCTCCAGGGGGAGGCCACCAGAAACAGAACCCGGAAGCCCTGTGGAGGCTACTGACCTGGAATAGGAACCCCTGGGGTTTGCGAGAGGCCAGCAGGCCCAGCCGCTCGGCGAGAGGAGAAAGTGGAGAGGACGAAAGGGGAGCAGCGAGATGAAAACCGAAATGCGTCTTAATTGTGCAGTGGACTTTCTGTACTGGATGGCTCCCCCCCCTTCACTGGCCCCCTCCCCGAGCCATCCTGGGAGTAGCAGCTGGCAGCTGGCCTGCGATGCAGATGCCGCCCAGGCAGGGTGGCTGTGCCACCGGATGGGGTTTTGCGTTGGGCTGTCCTTTGTATAATTTCCCCCCCACCCCGACACATGGGGCTGAGTGTCAGAGGTTCATTCCTCCATCCTCCCCCTGCTGCTCCCACCCAGACCTTCAGCCGAGCCCCGCTGCTCTGGAGACATCCACAGACGGGGTTGGTTTTCCCCACCCCTCAAAGCCGAGGACAATCTGCTCGTGGGTGCACAGAGATTCTGCACCACCCCGGCTGGGTGCTCTCCCGGACTGTCTGCCTGTCCTCTCAGGTGTCAGGCTTTGGGGGAGCAGTGAAGGGAAGCAGGGGTCACCTCGCTTGACCCCGTGCTCTGTTTGCATGCCTTCAGAAGATCACCCCCTCCCCCACGCCCCCCACACGGTGCCCTCAGTCGGCGGCAGATGCCCAAAGGAAGGAGAGGTTTGGGGCAGGCTGGTCGCTGGCCCAGCTGCAAGCGACGGGCCCCTGGACCCATCTCATCTGGGCCCGGGCGAGGAACAAGGAGGGAGCCCAAGGGAGCTATCAGCCTCCTGGCAGGGGCGCTGTGCACCTCCCGGGTGCTGCTGGTCTGGGGCTGGGGTGCCCGTTTTTCGTTGTGTGGCGGGAGCCCCAGCCTGGAGCCAGGTGCTGGCGCCTGTGTGGGAGGATTTACAATCGGAGGGGCCGGGACAGTGGGACCTGCCCTGTGTGGACCAGGGTATCCTGCACTGTCCCCACACAGCGGCCAGAGGTTTAGGCGCCCGGCTGTGCTGGGTCAGTCCCTCGTAGGCAGCCCCTCATCACAGGCGGCCTAAGGGGCAAAGCCCCCATTCCCCATGGGGCACGAGGCCGCCCCTCATCACAGGCGGCCTAAGGGGCAAAGCCCCCATTCCCCAGGGGGCCCGAGGCCGCCCCTCATCACAGGCGGCCTAAGGGGCAAAGCCCCCATTCCCCAGGGGGCCCGAGGCCGCCCCTCATCACAGGCGGCCTAAGGGGCAAAGCCCCCATTCCCCAGGGGGCCCGAGGCCGCCCCTCATCACAGGCCCTTGATGGGAGAGGAGTCCTGCTTCCAAGAACGAGGCAGGTGCACCTAGTTTGGGCCTAGCGAGGGCGGGGCAGCAACTCAGCTGAGAAGCCTGGGGGCAGAGCAGGGCAGGGCAGGGCAGCCTTATGGGGATGGTCCCAAAGAGCTCAGGGCAGGGGGAGTTAGCAGCTGTGGTTCTTACCCTGGGAGGGGCCAGAAAGAGAATGGCTGGGGAAGGAAGGGCAGCAGAACAGCCGAGGGGCTGTGACCCCCCTGGGGTGGAAGGAGAGCGTCTGGGTTTGCGGTTGTCTCTGGGGCTCTGAGGATTTTACCTGTTTGATGGCAGGGGGGTGAGAGGCCAGAGTCAAGGGCTGGGCTAGCCGAGGGGGGGAGGTGACACCCGTGTTCCCTGCCTGTGTGGTCGCTCGGGAGAGATTCCAGTGCTGCCCAGCTGATTAGCTGAGCGCCCACAGCTGGGGGGGAGGGGGTTTCTCCTGGTGGTGCACCCACAGTGGTGCACATAAAAAATTATTCCGTGCACAGATGGAAAAAAATCCACACGTGGGTGGGAAAGATGTGAGGGCGCATCGGAGGGCAGCTTAGGACTGAGGGGCTCTAACAGCTGGTGGAGGGAGCCCAGGCTTGGGATGGGGGGGAGGATGGGTTAGGATGGGGATATGGGGCACTGGCAGATCTGGGAAGGGGGCCAGGGCGGGGATGGTGGGGGAGGGGGATGATTTCATTGGGATGAGGGGTGCTGGCAGATCTGGGGAGGGGGCCCAGGGCGGGGATGGCGGGGGAGGGGGATGATTTCATTGGGATGAGGGGTGCTGGCAGATCTGGGGAGGGGGCCTAGGGTTGGGATGGGGGGAGGGGATGGGTTAGGACTGGGATGAGGGGCACTGGCAGATCTGGGGAGGGGGCCCAGGGCGGGGATGGCGGGGGAGGGGGATGATTTCATTGGGATGAGGGGCGCTGGCAGATCTGGGGAGGGGCCCAGGGCGGGGATGCCGGGCACCGTGGGACTCTCGTTCGGTGCCTTCGTGGCCATTCCCCCTCTGCGCGGTGGCGTCCGTGGCCTCGCCGTGTGACACGAGGCCTGTCGAAGGCTCTGCGGGTCTGTGGCCCATCTCGCTGCCTCAGACCATTTCAGCCCTCGGGTCACAAACCCGCCCAGCTCAGCCGTGTGGGGAGACTGACCCCCCCCCCCAGTGTCTCTGGGACACCCGCTGGCTGGGGCTCTACTCGGCTCCCACCTCGCCAAAGCGCCCGCTGGCACCGACGGGCCCGTGGCCTCGGCAGAGACCAGAGACCCTTTGGGCCTGGCCAGGTGAGACCCGCTGCCCGTGGGGCTGGGGGCGGGGGAGTCACGGCCAGCTCTGCGTGCACTTGGCGTGAGGCAGAACAGAGGGGCTTGGGCTGCCACCGGGCCCTGCCCGCTGCTGAGCAGCCGGCTCCACGGCTCTGCCTGGCTTCTCTCTGCCTGCGCCCTTCCCTGCGAGCTGCAGTGGGGGGGAGGGAGGGGAGCCGAGGCAGTGCCAGATGGAGCTGACGCCACACGGCAATATTTCTGGGAGGTGAAGGCTAGAGATAGATCGATGTGATAATGCGTGTAATGGAGCCACCGCCAGGGAAAATGGCAGGGGGGGGGGGAGAGGAACCCCCCCCCCGACACCCATCCAGCCCTCTCCCCCCCAGCTCCGGATTCCTCCGGTGAATCCCTGCAGGGTCCGATTCTTAATGTGGCTCCCCCCGATTCCCCTTGACACAGATGTTCCTAATGGGCTTCAGTCCTATTAATATAGCGACGGCTGTGCTCTGTCATCCTGCGGGGCCGTAAAAATAGATGGGAGATGCACGCCCGGGTGCTGAGTCGAAGGGGAGCTGGCTATCGGCCAAGCTGGGCACGGGAGGGGCTGGTTCGCGCGAGGCAGCGTGGCCTGGTGGGTAAAGCATGGGGCTCCTGCAGTGGTCCCACCTCTGCCACTAATCTCCGGATGGGCTCATACCCATGCTGGGCCTCAGTTTCCCCATCTGGCAGGCAATGCTGCAGACCTGCCTTCATGCTGCATTTGGA
The DNA here is from genome assembly GCF_052426305.1 of Pelodiscus sinensis. Taxonomy (NCBI): domain Eukaryota; kingdom Metazoa; phylum Chordata; order Testudines; family Trionychidae; genus Pelodiscus; species Pelodiscus sinensis. The sequence goes on from NC_143080.1 coordinate 4,260,995, forward strand.
AAGCCATGGAGATGAAGGTCCAGCGACCGGCTTTCTTCATCCGTAGATCGCACGGGGCTCTCCTGAGGGAAGAGGAGTGTCATTCTACAGATGGGGAAACTGAGGCACGGCGCTGGGAAGGGGCTTGCCCAAGGCCATCCAGCCAAGAGACTGGAGGCAGGGCCAGACGAGGACCCAGGGTTGCTGAAGTCCAGGCCAGTGCTCCATCCACAGGGCTGCAAGGTTGGGTCTGGCTAGCTAGTCAAACGACTGACCATCCGCTTGCTGGGGGACTATGCAGTGTCCAGCACAGCGAGGGTCTGGCCCATGAGGGAGCTCCTAGGTGAGCCCTATGATAATTCTCGTTATTCCCAGGCCAGGGGCTGGTTCCCAGGGCAGATCCAGGCTGGGAGGCTGTGGGCTCCGGGGAGCAGTCTTGCAGAGAGGTGCCGCGACCTGCCTGGCTTGTCTACAAAGCAGGCGAGGGTTTATTTTGGAGCAAAATATCTGGGGGGAAGGGATTGTGCACGTCTCTGAGCCGGCCCCGGACTGGGCTGGGTTTTGTTTTGCTGAAAACTTGGGGTTTAAAGAGGTGCGGGATGTCAGGTCCAAACCCCCAACGTTTTCCTAGGGGAAATGATTGACTAAATTGAGGGGTTTGTTTGTGGCTGAAATTTTCCTTGGGGAGGAAAAACCTCACCCCACCCCAAACTGTATAAATCAGCAGTGATGCGGTGTGAGAGTCACACCTGAGGCCCCCAGCTGAGAGCAGGGACCCGGGGCGCTCGGCGCTGTACAAACCCGCAGGCGGGGGGGAGGGCGTTGTATTCGGCACTGGACACACCCGCGGTGAGACACAATCTCGGCCCTAAAGTCTCTAGAATTTAAAGCGACAAGACGGTCAAAGGAAGGCTCCTCACCCCCATTTTATAGAGTTGGGGAAACTGAGGCAGGCCCCTCAAACCCAGAGGTTCCACTTGGGCCCACCCAGAAGTCCTGTTGGAGTGGGAGTTCTCTGAGCAGGCCCAGATGGCTGATTCTGAGTTAGTTGGAAGGCTCAGCGGAGGAGGGGGATCGCAGAACATCAGAGCGGCCAGACTGGGTCAGACCAACGGTCCATCCAGCCCAGTATCCTGTCTGACGACAGCGGCCAATACCAGATGCCCCAGAGAGAGAAAACACAACAGGGAATCCTCATGTGATCTCTCCCATCACCCATTTCCAGAGAAACAGAGGCTAGGGACACCATTCCTATCCATCCCGGCTAATAGCCATTGATGGACCTAACCTCCATGAATCTATCTAGCTCTTTTTTGAACCCTGTTAAAGTTCTAGCCTTCGCCACATCCTCTGGCAAGGAGTTCCACCAGTTAACTGTGCGCTGAGTGAAGAAAAACTTCCTTTGGTTTGTTTTAAACCTGAAAGAGTTTGACCGATGAGAGGGCAGCGGAGGAGAGTTATCTGGGGAAGGGGCAGCACGGATGTAAGGAAGCAGATGAGGCACTGCAGGGGATGGATAAAGGGGATACGAGGACCAGGGGTTAAATACTGGGCTCTGGAAAGTGGGATGGGAGGAAGAGCCAGGTTCCAGGCAGTGCTGAGTTTGTGGCTAGGAGCACTTCCTACTGCTAACTACACCCCTTCTCTAGCCCCCAGGCTGTTGCAAGAGGCAATGCTGCCTAGTGCATAGATCGCTGGATCAGGACTTGTGAGAACTAGGTTCTGTTACCGTTTCTGCCACAGACCTGTTGGGATGGCCTCGAGCAGGTCGCGCCCCCGCCTCCTGCCCTGCATGCCTCAGTTTCCCCATCTGTAACACGAGAACGATGAGACCGCCCTCCTGATGCAGAGGCCTGAGGGCTTCTTCTTTAGCTCCTTGCATGCACAGCTCCCAGAATGTTTCCTTAAAGCCCGTCGCTACCATTGTCCTCCTGTCCTGCTCGGGGAAACTGAGGCACGGCAAAGGTGAGGCACGTGGGCAGTGCCTAGCGCAAGGGTAAGGCCCACAGGGGCGCAGATGGCCCCACGCCCGTTTGCTCTGCTGACTCGCACTCGGCTCCGCCCCTTCCCCTCCTGTGCTGCTAATTCCAGGTGTCTGTATCAATTTGGTGGCTGTCTCGCCTCACTCTGATCTCTATCTCCCCGCTGCTCCCGGTCGTCAGTGCCGCGCGGAAACGCCTGCGAAGCCTGCGCCTCCATCGGGGCCGCTCTCCTGGGCCTCCCCATGTGGGGTGTGCAGGCCCGCCCGGGGCTGTTTGTCCTTGTTTTCAGGCCCGGCTGGGTCCCATAAAGGCCTGAGAGCAGCTCCGGACTCAGCAGCCAAATGGGCCCTCACCCAGGCCAAAGGACGGGAGGGATCAGAGGGGATAAGCCAGATTCCCTTCCCCTGCCCACTCGTGAGACGGCTCCTCGGGGGAGGCTGGCAGCCAGTCTGCCCTCCTGGCTGGCGACGGGCCCCTCCCTCTGTTGCTGCTCAGTGTCTCAGGTGGGGGTGGCAGCTGTGCCTGGGTGGGGAGGGGCTGAGGGGTCATCAGGCCCTTGTCTGTCAGGGAGAGGCTCCTGCTGCCGAAAGAGCCTGCCAGGGGGCTGAAAGGGAAGGGAGCTTGGGAGCAGGGCGGTCAGAGCTGGGCACCGTGTGAGTCTCAGCGGGCAGCCCCCTGCTATCTCCGCCCTGGGCTCTTTCTCCCCCACCCTCCAAACTCTGCTGAATCCTGATTCGCGGCCCCCTGGGGTCCCCCTTCCCACAGCTGGGACAGTGCCCTTCAGCCCTGCCTCATGGTGCATACTCCTGTGCACCCTCCCCACCCCCGGCTTATGGGAGGCAGCGACGGAAATCCCAGGAAGCAGCCGCAAATCTGTTTTGTGCCCCCTGCAGCTTCAAATGGGGGACTCTTTCCCCCTCTCTGCAGGGGGGGCCTGGCTGGGAGGCCATTCAAAGAGCCAGTCACTCCCCCTGCATTCTTTCTCAGGGGGGACTTTATATTTGTTCTTTCTTTATTGCATTCCTTGCCTACCAAGCAAAATCCCAAGCAGCCTGAACCTGTTCACTGTATGTGGGAGGAGTCATGGAGACTGCCTGCCCTTGCGTATTACCAGAGCCCTCCAGCTCCCTCTGGGAGTGTGCAAGAAATTCAGTTCCTCTACTCAGCACCTGGCATGAAAGGGCGTTGGGGAGTCGCGATGGTAGAGAAACTGAGGCACAGAGAGACAAGTAGGTCAGTGTCAGAGCCACGGGTGGCACTCGGGAGTCCTGGCTGCCCAGTTAATGTCCCGATGGCTGGCTTATGCCGTCTCTCCTCTTTTCTTTCCCTAAGCAACAGGGACCCTACGACGGCACACAGGAAGCGGAGGACAACACAGACTGAAAACAGGATCCAAGGCCTCCGCAGGTTTCCTGTTGTGCCTGCTGTCATCTCAGCTGCAGCATCTCTGCCTCCCTTCCAATCCTGGTTTGTGGCCACCTTCCAGGTCAGTTTAACCGGGGCTGGCTCCCTCCCTCGAGATCACGTGCTGTGCAAGATGGCATTGAAATCGCCCTGGTGCCTGGGCTTTTCCTACAATCTTCTAGACCAGAAGAATCTAGTAAATGCTGGAGTGAATCAAATCAAGAACATCAGAATGGCTGTACTGGGTCAGACCAAAGGTCCATCTAGCCCAGTAGCCTGTCTGCCGACAGTGGCCAGCACCAGGTGCCCTGGAGGGGATGGACCGAAGACAATGATCAGCCTCCATGAATTTATCCAGCTTCTCTTTAAACTCTGTTCTAGTCCTAGCCTTCACAGCCTCCTCTGGCAAGGAGTTCCACAGGTTGACTACACGCTGTGTGAAGAAGAACTTTCTTTTATTAGTTTTAAACCTGCTACCCATTAGCTTCATTTGGTGTCCTCTAGTTCTTCTATTATGGGAACTAATAAATAACTTTTCTTTATTTGCCCTCTCCACACCACTCATGATTTTATAGACCTCTATCATATCCCCCCTCAGTCTCCTCTTTTCCAAACTGAAAAGTCCTAGTCATTTTGACCTCTCTTCAAATCAAAGGATCATTTAGCCCAGTCATCTGTGGTACACGGAGCAAGCATCCCAACAGTGACTGGGTTGAGTGCTAAGGCAGTGATTCTCAAACTTTTTTTATGACGTACCCCTTTAAAAAAATTATAAGTACCTACAGTTTTCAGACACACGCATTTTTTTCTACCATTGCAACCCTTTTGTTTAAACAACTTAATCATAAGTGGGCGGGCGATGAAATTTTTGGGTGTAAAAAGTACAAAAATAACAAAGCGCTGTAAAACTTACAGCAAAAATTCAGTTTTCTCCAAATTTCGGTTGTGTTGACGTACCCCCCAGACGTCTCTCAAGTACCCCTAAAGATACTTGTACCACTGGTTGAGAAACACTGATCCAGGGGATCTTCCCTCCTGACCCTTGTCTGCGAGAGGTTGCTCAGTGCCCTGAAGCATGTGAGTTCGTAATGCTGCCAAAGCTTTTGGTTGTTTTTAACTCTTATTATTAGAACTCCATACAAATGTCTGATTTCCCCCCGCCCCACCTCACTCTCACTAAACTCTGGAGCTATGTCTATACTGGCAGCTTCTTGCGCAAGAACAGCCGTTCTTCTGCAAAAACTTGCCTGCTGTCTACACTGCACGAGCGTTCTTCCAGAAGTAAATGTACAGTATAGCGTTGTAAAACAGGGCTTCTTCCGGAAGAGTTATTCCTCTCCCCACGAGGAATAAGCCTTCTTGGCTACATCTACACTGGCATGATTTTCCGGAAATGCTTTTAATGGAAAAGTTTTCTGTTAAAAGCATTTTCGGAAAAGCGTGTCTAGATTGGCATGGACGCTTTTCCACAAAAGCACTTTTTGCAGAAAAGCATCCGTGGCCAATCTAGACGCGCTTTTCCGCAAAAAAGCCCCGATCGCCATTTTCGCGATCGGGGCTTTTTTGCACAAAACAAATCTGAGCTGTCTACACTGGCCCTTTTACGCAAAAGTTTTGCGCAAAAGGGACTTTTGCCCGAACGGGCGCAGCATAGTATTTCTGCAAGAAGCACTGATTTCTTACAGGAGGAAGTCAGTGCTTTTGCGGAAATTCAAGCGGCCAGTGTAGACAGCTGGCAAGTTTTTCTGGAAAAACAGCTGATTTTCCGGAAAAACTGGCCAGTCTAGACACAGCCCTTGTGCAAGAGCTCTTCCAGAAGAGGCCAGTGTAGACAGGCAACATGAATTTCTTGCGCAAGAAGCCCCTATGCTTAAAATGGCCATCAGAGCTTTCTTGCACAAGAGAGCATCCACACTGCCATGGATTCTCTTGCACAAAAGCACATGGCAGTGTAGACGCGCTCTTGTGGAAGAGTTTTTGCACACGAACTCTTCCACAAAAGAGTTCTTGCGCAAGAAGCCGCCAGTGTAGACGTAGCTGGGACTTAACACGTGGCAGTGAGTTTCACAGGCTGGTTGCACGTCACATGAGGGAGCATCTCATCTGTTTGAAATAGGCCACCTGGCCATGCCATCACTCTGTCTGTTACACTGTGAAACCTGGCCTGAATGTTGCCACCTCTGGACTTCCATTAGCATGCCCCTGCTGATCGCAAGCACTTTTGTTTCTCCGGTATTGATCACTTGGAGCAGATCTCAAACCCCTCGGGCTGCTTTGTTTGGCAGAATTCATCTAGTGAGACCTGGGTAGCCCTTCCCAGGCCTGGGCGCGATGCAGGGATTTTTAGTTTATTTTTTTCGAAATGAATGAGTTCTGCTAATTGCTTTTCCCCTTGTGAAGTCCTAGCAACCATGCCCAGAACTTGGACTTGCTTTAGCTAGCCTGAGAGAGTTCACAGCCTCAGTTGGGAGCAAATCGAGGGCCGGTCCGTAGTCAAGGCTGTGGTTCATTATTAGTGTTTATTATAAATCGAGTGCTGTCTCGTGACACTGAGGGTGTGTCTAGACTACAGGGTTTTGTCGACAAAACTAAACCTGCGTCTACACTTCCGCCGAGTTCTGTCGACAGTAAGTCGACAGAACGCGGCAGCTTTGTCGACGGCGGTAAACCTCATTCTATGAGGAATAACGCCTTTTTTTGACCGTTCTGTCGAAAAACGGGGCTATTGCATCCACATTATGCTTTTTCAAAAGAGAACGTCTAGATGCTCTTTTTCGACAGTATCTGTCGACAAAAGCCTGTAGTCTAGACATACCCTGAGGGTATAGATTGAACTCAACCTATTGTTCAGAGATCTTTTTAAAGTCCATATATGCAACCCATTGGGTACCCTCTTAGCATCTTGAGGGCGTTAGAAAAATTAGGGCCTAGAGCATCCACATGACTAATCTGAGGTCCCCTGGAGAGTCTGTGGTTGAGATGGGAATAGAAACCGGCTCTCCCAGTCCTGTGTCGGCACACTCTTTGGCCGGGCTGTGACCAGAAGCCACCTCACCTGGCGCCGCGTGAGTTGAGCTGGGAGATGCGTGTCTCTCCAGCCGCAAGATGCTTTCTTCCCAGCCCACGCCATTCCGACAGCGGTTATGTTTGTAACTGGACAATTCCCAAGTGATTATCTGCATAATTAATACCGACTGTGTCTTTAAAAATTGTTTACAAGTCCCCGGGTGAGTCGTGTAATTGACGAGTCTGGGAAAGAGCAGGTCTCTGGGTCTGGCAGTGCTGGGCGGGGGATGGCTCCCTGGGCTTGAGAGAGGGCCTGCAAAGGGTGTGGGGAGGGGGAAGGAGAAGATATGCACTGCTTGGGGGGGGGAGCAGGCGCCAGTGAGAGAACATGAATGAAAGAATCAAGAAGCACATGAATGGATGGCGCACAAAAAAAACCTTCCCGATTCTCTTAAAGTGAAATACCAGTCGCTGTTGTGATAAGAACAATGCTGTCACCCTTTCTGCTGACGCTAGTATCCCATCGCTGACACCATTCTTGCCCTATGCCCAGGAGTAGCAGGTGACCTGGGCCTTGCAAGTTGGCTTTCCAGTGGAGGCTAAATCAGTGTGATGGAGCCAGGGTTTGGTTTGTTCGCACGCTCACCAGTCCTGGACTGACCTGGCCCCCCAGCGTGCTGGCAATCCCCGGCCTCAGGGATCTCAGCTCAACAACGACAACTCTGGCCTCAGAACTGGCCCTGACCAAAGTCACAGTGTAAAGTCTCCTGCTGCACATAGGGTTCCCAAAGCTGCCCCTGCACAAAACCTTGCTCAACCCAGCGCTACCAGCTTATCTCCCCAACTGTCTACACTTGCTTGCACACCAAGAAAAAGTACAGTGAGTAACAGCACCACCTAGTGGTGGCAGCTGTAATCATGTCCAGGGCTGCCCAATAAACTCTGGGGAGGGGAAGGGAAAAGTGCAGGGGGAGAGGAGGAGAAAAGATATCTTGGAGAAAAAGAACAGTGCTGGCCACAGAGAAGGATCCTGGTGCAACTTAGCTCTAGTCCATATTCAGGGTTTACTGAGTGTCTGTGTTGAACAGGGCAGAGCGGGAGCTAAGGAAACCCATGGGGTGTGGCTGGCTGAGTCCAGCTCCCTTTATAAAATAGCCCCCTTTCTATTCATCGCAGCCCTGCCTTATCTCCAATTCTCAGCCCCGGAATCTGCGCCGTGGGGCAAGCCCGTGACATCACAAGCACCGGGCTGGGGTCCCAGAAGTACGGGGCTGTGATGTCACACATGCCGCGCTATGATGTCACAGCCAATTGGCTGCACCAGCCTGAGCTGGAGCGGGTCGCATCTCCGTGAGATGCAGCATGGGGCTGAGGAGGGCGGCAGGAGGCTGACCTGGGAAGTAGGATACAGCATGGACAGTGCTGACCTGGGCCCTATCGCAAAGGGAAGGCCAGGGAAGCGCCCCTGATGTTCCCAGCCCCCTTGTGGCTACCGGAGAGCTCGGCGATGGAAAGCTACTAGGGGAGACACATCCCCCCCCCCTTCTTTGCCCCCACTCCTCGTCCATGGGGCTCTGATTTCCAGGGCATTTCCCTGCCCCCCGTGGCGGGCTCCTCCCGGAGACGGCAAGCAGCCGGGCGGGATGGAAAGGCTCCAGGTTGAGACCCAAGTGCGCCGTTGGCTCCCGCACACCCACAGTATGTCATGGATTAACGAGAGCTCTTCTGGCACCAGCCACGGCGGGTCTGCGGGGAGCCAGAGCAAGTGCGAAGGCCCGCTCCCCTCCCCCCGCCTCCCTCCCCAGATGGTGCCAGTGCAGTCCCATTTCAGAGAACAGCGTGTGAGCGAGCCGGGGCCCAGCCCTGCCAGGGCGGCAGAAGTACGGCCCTCACCCGCTTTCCGGTACCCTGGCTGGTGCCGCACGCTGGGACGGGAAAGTGACCCCCCCCAGTCCCCTGCCTCCCCCCTCCCCATGTGCCGCTTCATAGCTGGATCCACAAACTCCCCCCAACCCCCCGCCAATTGCTGCCGGGGTCTCTCCGAACCCACGCGGCGGCACATGGAATATTACAGAACTGGCCGGCTGCCATGGCATTTGGAGCAGACAGGAAACGCTCCCGCAAGCTTTGGAGCCTGTGGAAATGTACTGAGTCACGGCGCGCCTTCGCATCAGACTTTTTGGAGGGGCGGGGGTCCCGCACTGCCAACACCCCCTCCCCTCACTCCTTTCAGGGGAGCCCAGGCCCGAGGCCTGGGGAGCTGGGATGGGGTGTGCGTGCGAAAGGCAGTTATTTGTGGAGGCCGACCGGGCCTGGCGCTCCCCCATTTCAGGAGCAGCAAGATAAGGGGGGGGTCTGGCTGCATTTTTGCCTCTATTTATCCCCCCCACCTCGTGAGTGCTGCGCAGAACGATCTCCTGCCGTTTCCGCCCTCCCCACCCGGCGTAACAAATGCACCCGGAGCCCTCCACCCCAAATACCTCCTGCCCCCCCCCAGCAGCACAGCTGGAAAAAATGTGGGGGGGTCACCCTAGCTGCATCATGGCGGGGACCCCAGACACCTCAGGGCCACCACCCTATAAGAAGGGGCGGGGGAGGCGTAATCCCTGCGGCTGACAGGCCCACCAGTGAGACACCTAGGCGACAGCCCCACCGATGGAGGTGAGAACAGTCACCATGACGATAGTGCGGGTGAGGACAGTTGCCATGGCAAGGGTGTGTGGCAAGGCCAGTTACCATGACGATGGTGCATGGTGAGGGGAGTTGCCATGGAGATGGCCCATGGTTAGAACAGTCATCACAGCTGAGGTTGCCTGGCAAGGGCCATGGCAAAGAGACGGGGGCATTTGCAAAATCAAAATGGCTGCCTGGCTTTGGGAATCTGCCCAGTGGGGCGGAGCGGCGACCGGAGCTGGGGCCAGGGGTGCTCGTGAAGGGAAACCCATGAGAAAACAGCCTCCCGGGGCTCTTCGAGGTCCCTTCCGGCCCTGCCATTCCCCACGTCTCCCTCACGCTCCCCTAGCCATGATGGCGCCCCGGTAACAAATCGCCCACCACGACAGGCAGGTTAAAAACGGCCCGGCGAGGTTGGCTCGAAATGACCCCCCCTGCCCCCGCAGCCTTTCATCCGCAAAGGCCGCAGCGCTGGGGGCGGCGGGGTTGGGGTTCAGTTCCCCCCCTCAGCCCCGTCCCTGCTGCACCAGAAAAAAGGCTGCTGCACCTTTAACGTGGCACCGCTCTTAATGCAAGGCCTTGGTTAGAAAACAGCTTGCACCATCCCATTACACATAGCTTAGCTACAAAAGGGAAACATAATGCATAACAATAAGGTTTGATTCCAGCAAACTTGGACCGGTGCCATCGGAAGAAATAGATGAATAAAAGGGATGTTTCGGGGGGGGAGCGGTGAGGGAAAGGAGGGGGCGCTGGTACACAGGCGGCTTTGATCTAGTGCATGCTGCAGGAGTGCGAAGCAAGTTGTATTTGCACCCCAAGCTGGGTGTAACCCCCCTACCCTCCCCCAGCGATTGTGCCTCCCGCACACCCACCCGCCTAGCTTCCTAGCCGAGATTGTAATGCCGCGAAAGTTCATTGGCACGAGCCTTTCCAGTCCAGTTCACACTAACATCTGACAAGCCCAAGTTCTCATTTTCAGAGTAATCACTCCACTGCGCTAATTGCACATGCAAATATGCAAATTCGTATTAATTAATTACTATACTAATTAGTTCTGTGGTATTTGCGAGTAATAAATCATTCGATGGGAGCGAGGAAGCTGGAGACCTGGCCCATTTACTCTTCGCATAAAATTTTAATAGGCGCTCCGGCTGATCCGGGACAGCCGCGCACTTGGGTAGCATCTTAAAGGGACGGCGCCGGCATTGGGGGGCTTTTTGTTTGTTTATTTGTTTGGGGCTGGGTGTGGGGGGGGAGAGGAGCTGAGAAGTCCCCGGGAACAATCCCTCCTTCCTCTCGTCTAATTCTAGGACTCCTCCCCAGACAATCTAGTCTGGGCCTAGCTTTGTCTAGAGGAAGACCTATTGGGGCAGGTCTCACGGGGAGCCAGGCAGGGGGGCGGGAAGGCAGCCATGGCGTCTGGGGGAGGGAGAAAGAGCCAAGGAGGTGGGTAGACGTGGAGAGAGAGCAGGTGGAAAGAAACGAAACAAACAGCAAAGGGAGAGAGATGGAGGGAGCGAGGCAGAGAGGTGGCCTAGCCCTTTAATAGGGAGGGCTCGCAGGACCTGGGTGAGAAGCCCAGGCTGGTGGAAATGGGAAGCTCTCCCTTGGCTGGGGGGGTTCTCCGGCGCCCTGGCACTTCCCCAGTGCAATCCCCACACGGCACCGCTTGGCTGGCAGCGTGCAGAGGCTGCAGTGGCTCCGTCGCGCCCGCCCTTTGCCATCCTGGGCTGGCACCACGCCGGGCGTCGCTGGCGCAGGCAGGCTCACACTAACCAAGGGGGCCAGGTGCCAGAGAGGCTGCGCACTTGGCTGCTGACCACCCGTGCGCCTCGTGCTAACAGCTGATTTTTAAGCCGGCCTCTCGCGAGTTCATCCCAAGGTCTCGCTGAGATTTCCACGGGTTCAGGAACGGAGCCTTTCAGACCCCTCAAGAAGGGGGGGCATGTGTTGGTACTATCACCCCCCCCATTCTGCAGAGGGGGAAACTGAGGCACGGGGCAGGCAGGGATTGCACAGGAAATCTGCGGCAGGAGCCCTGCTTCCCAGCTCATCAAGCAGCGACGGGCAATGGAGGCTCGTGGAGCGGCCCTCCTTCCTCCCAGTGGGCCGCAAGATTGTCGGAACCAAGCTAGTCTCCCAGGCTAGGGCGGTGGTGGAATTGGCAGCAGAGCGTGGTGGAATTGGCGCCCGGTTCTCACAGTCCATGCTGGGTGCAGTCACCCCGCCCCTGCCGTCCTGTGCCCTGGCTCGACATGCATGTCCCTTTCGTAATATCAGTCGGAGGAAAAACCTCCACAGACAGAAACCAATGGAACCTGGCAACCTTGCACTAGGGACATAAAATCCCGTTTCACAAGTTAACCCATTAAACTGTATATTTAACCAGGCTCCCAAGCTCAGCTGGGCCTGCTGAACCACACCTGAGGCTGCTCTGACCAGCCCAGGCTGCTGGTTAACTGGGTATCCCATAAGCATGCTGGGCAGGCAAATGCTCACTGGGTATGAAGTTAACCCTTTACATTCCTGTCCTGCACATGGGCAATGGTTAACAAAAAGTCTTGCAGGCTACACACAGAATCCCAACGGGCCGCTGGTTGCCCACCGCTGTCATAGATGCTTGCTCTGACCACTAGACCCCACTGCTTCACAGAGCCAAGAATAGGCTGCAGGAGCCCCATCAGCCAGCTGTAGCTGATAGACTGCACTTCCCCAGAGAGAGGAAGAGAAACAGAGGAAGAGCGCAGCCCAGTGAATAGGGTCCTGGAGAGAGCCATGGGTTCCTTGGTTCCCATTCCTTGCTACGTGACTTTGGGCAAATCTGAGTGTCTCTGGTTCCCCTCTCTATTCAGATCTCCGGGGCGGGGCTGCCTTTGAGCATGTGTGTATACAGCATCCAGCACAACGGGGCGCCAGGCTGACCGAGCTAAGAACAGAGCAGCTCTGGCTTGCAAGTGGCTTGGGACAAAGTGAACAGCAAACTCCTCCCTCCTGAACAGCTGACTCCAGTCCCAGTCCTCTCAGAGGCTGCTGGGAGTGGGAGGAGCCGGGGGCGGGGGTCTATATAAGTCAGGCCCAGCTGCAGGGGCAGTTGAATGGAGACAAGCAAGCAGGCAGGCAGTTTGGTGAGAGCTTGGCCCATCTGGGGACGGTTTGCCTTTGGACTTGCCTGGGAAGTAAGTGAACTTATGGTGAAATGGGGCAAATGCTGTTAGGTGGAGATGATGAGCTAAATACAAATACACCCTAAGGACTCGGTTCTCTCTAGCTCCCTGCTGCTTCCCAGCATTTCCAGCAGGGCTGGTTCTTTCTGGCCTCGTGGCTCTTATTGCCAAAGGCCACAAACTCTGCCCCCGTCCTGCAGCTAAGCAGAGCTCATGCCCCAGAGCTGTGGGCACGCTGCTCTCTCCCTGTCAGGTGTTTCTTCAGGGGCTTTCTGTCACACCGAGGCCACCCCTGCCTCATGGTCACCGATCCGTCCTTGCCTCCTAGTGGGGAAAGTAGCCACGCCCCGGAGGAGCTGTGGCACGTAGGAAAAGTGGGAGTAGGTCAGTGGCACAACTGGGACCTGACCCCTGCACCACGTCTTCCCAGCCCCCTAAGCTGCCCAGAGACCTCGCTCTCCTGTGAACACCCAGCGTGGGATGCGAGCTTCTGCTTTTACTCCCGACAGCCTGTTTGTGGGACCCACAGAGCCAGGACTGCAGGGTGCTCCTGGCCTAAGGCTTTTCATCTCCTCTTTGTCTCTTCATGTTCTCTCCGCCCTGTGGATGGCTGTGTTTCTATTTCATGTGACCTCCTGGCTCTCTCTTAGCTTGCATGTTATCTGTTACATGGGGGTGGGAAACCTTTTTTGGGTCAGGAGCTGCTGACCCACAGAGAAATCAGGGCCACACACAAGTGAAAAGCAAATAAATAAATAAACCCCAACCAAAATCTCAACAACCTACACTGGGATTCCATAACCGCCCTGGGCAATTTATTCCAGTGTTTAACCACCCTGACAGGTAGGAAGTTTTTCCTAATGTCCAACCTCAACCTCCCTGGCTGCAATGTAAGGCCCTTGCTTCTTGTCCTGTCCTCAGAAGCCAGGAGAACAATTTTCCTCCCTCCTCCTTGCGATGTTCTCTAGACCTTTCATCGGTTTTGTTGCTTTTCTCTGGACCCTCCAATTTCTCCACCTCTTTCCTGAAATGTGGTGCCGAGAACTGGACACAATATTCTAACTGATCAGCGCAGAGTAGAGCAGCAGAATGACGTCTCCTGTCTTGCTCACAACACTCCTGTTAATGCAACCCAGAATCATGTTTGCTTTTTTTGCAACAGTGTCACACTTGTGACTCATATTTAGCTTGTGGTCCACTAGGACCCCTAGATCCCTTTCTGTAGGGCTCCTTCCTAGACAGTTGCTGTCCATTCTGTGTGTGTGAGACTGATTGTTCCTTCCTAAGTGGAGTATTTTGCATTTGTCCTTATTGAACTTCATCCTAGTTACCTCAGACCGTTTCTCCAGTTCATTTTGAATTATGACCCAGTCTTCCAAAGGCCTTGCAACCCCTCCCGGCGTGGTAGCACCTGCGCACTTTATAAGCGTTCTCTCTATTCTGCCATCTAAATCGTTGATGAAGATATTGAACAGAAAGAACCAGTCCCAGAACTGATCCCTGCAGAACCGCCCCCTCCTTGTTCTGCTCTTCCAGCATGACTGTGAACCATTGATCACTACTCTCTCGCTACGTCTAGACCGGCACGATTTTCCGGAAATGCTTTTAATGGAAAAGTTTTCCGTTAAAAGCATTTTCGGAAAAGAGCGTCTAGATTGGCACGGATGCTTTTCCGCAAAAAGTGCTTTTGTGGAAAAGCGTCCATGCCAATCTAGACTCTCTTTTGCGCAAAAAAGCCCCGATCACCATTTTCGCGATTGGGGCTTTTTTGCGCAAAACAAATCTGAGCTGTCTACACTTTTGCCCGAACAGGAGCAGCATAGTATTTCCACAAAAAGCACTGATTTCTTATAGTAAGAAGTCAGTGCTTTTGCGGAAATTCAAGCAGCCAGTGTAGACAGCTGGCAAGTTTTTCCAGAAAAGCAGCTGATTTTCCGGGAAAAACTGGCCAGTCTAGACACAGCCTGTGAGAACAGTTCTCCAGCCAGTTATGCTCCCACCTTATAGTATCCCCGCTAGATTGAATTTCCCTGGGCTACGTCTACACTGGCATGATTTCCGGAAATGCTTTTAACGGAAAAGTTTTCCGTTAAAAGCATTTTCAGAAAAGCGTGTCTAGATTGGCAGGACTCTTTTCTGGAAAAGCGTCCGTGGCTAATCTAGACGCGCTTTTCCGCAAAAAAGCCCCGATCGTCATTTTCGCGATCGGGGCTTTTTTGCGGAAAACAAATCTCTGCTGTCTACACTGGCCCTTTTCCGGAACAGTTTTCCGGAAAAAGACTTTTGCCCGAACGGGAGCAGCATAGTTTTTCCGGAAAAGCACTGATGATTTTACATTAGATCGTCAGTGCTTTTGTGGAAATTCAAGCGGCCAGTGTAGACAGCTGGCAAGTTTTTCCGGAAAAGCGGCTGATTTTCTGGAATAACTTGCCAGTGTAGACACAGCCCTAGTGTATTTCCCGGTGCAGCATGCAGTCTCCTGTCTCCGCACTGAGTTCTTTAGTAAGACCATTTCCCTCTCCCCTTGCACAACCTCATGAGCGGCTTCCTTCTCCAGTGTGTTTGCAAACAGTTCATTCTCCTGGGGAGCCGTGATCTAAGTTTAGCCCAGGTGTCTTCCTGCTTTGGCTGTAAGGTCTGGCTGGAGAACAGCATTCTCGGGTCTGGGGAGGGATGGAGCTGGACTGCCCTGCACTCACAAGAGCTCAGTGACCTTTCCTTGCCAGGCCCACGTTGTCTGTTTATTGTCCCTAAACAATAGGGAAGAGTTTAGCTCTGGTCCTGGCAGTCCTGTGCTCTGGGCCTTTTACTAGCTTGTCCCATGGCTTGGCCTGTTCACATGCCCCTTGCACATCCCAGTGGTGGGCAACTTGCTTCCCGCGGAGCTCCTGGATTCCTCCCCCCCTCCCTTCCCCGTGCACTGGGGCGCCAGAGCCCCGCTCTTCCCTGCTCCTCCCCCACCCTCCCAGCACTTTCGGAGGAGCTGCAAAGCAAATCGCCTGGTTCGCACTCCGTCCCCACGCCTCCCTCCCCGAGTTGGAACACCACGAACAGCTGATTTGTGATGTTCCAGCTCTGGGAGGGAGGGAGAGGAGCAGGTAAGTGCAGGGCATCAGTGCCCTGGTACACAAGGGAGCTTGTGGGGCTGCAGGTGGGACCCCAGTGCACCGTGGGCTACTGCAGCCTACTGAGGTGGAGGGCCACTGATGCCCGTCTCCCCATTCCCGGTTGTCCATCCCTGTTTTATTGTTGAATCCCTTTCATAGACTCATAGAACACTAGAACTGGAAGGGCCCTCGAGGTCATCAAGTCTAGTCCCCTGTCCTCACAGCAGTACCAAGCACCTTCTAGATCACGGGTTCCGAAACTGGGGGGGGGGTTGCGGTGAGCCAGCCCCCCTACTTTTGTTTTTTGGCCCCCCTTTTTTTCCTCAAGTTTTGCTGCTATGGGTAGGGGGGACGTGAGGGTTTCTTAAAAATCAAAAAGGGAGCGTGATGCCGAAAAGTTTGGGAACCGCTGTTCTAGATCATCCCTGCCAGGCGTCTGTCCAACCTGCTCTTCAATATCTCCAGCGATGGAGATTCCACAACCCCCCCTTGCCAGCTTAGCCCTTGACAGAGTCGAGCTAATTGGAAAAGCATGTTGGGGGCGGGAAGGGCGGTGAACGGCTTCCTCGGATCTGCAATTTCCTCAGAAGTTTGAAATACCAAAATTGCAGCTGGCTCTAGTTGTTTAAAATTGGGGGCCCCTCCCTCCCTTTCATCAACCATTCTGAGACCCAAGATTTCAAGCAGCGGCGCTGACGAGCTGCCACTGGAGCTGGCTGTTCAGTAGCTCTTTAGACTCACGCACCCGAGCTGGAAACAGGCAGCGCATTCGAGAGCGGAGAGTGGTGTTGGCAGGGGCTTCCCAAGAGCAGCAACCTTGGTAGTAATGTCCCACGGAGAAGAATTGGGCAGCATCCTAGCAATTGTTTCAGGCTCTCTGCAGACTCTGGCAGCTGTTGCACATTGTCAAACTTCTCTTCACATCCGTTAAGTCTACCAACAAGTGGCATCAGATGCAATCACATGATGCTGGAGATGGGGGGCGGGGAGAGCACTGCTGAAGGCCCCATAGTGTGTGGGCCGGAAGGAGAGAACCCAGTGGAAAGCCCAAGAGCTGCCTTTTCCCCTTTGCCGGAGAGATGGTGCAGGCTCTGGCTGCCGGCACACCGGGCCCTCACGCAGCAAGTTGCTTCAGCGCACGTTTGAAGCTAGCACACGGTTACGTCCCACATGGGGCAAGCCACGGGGTTCAGTGTCTGGCAGATGAGCAGCCCAGCTCTCCTTGTGGCACAAGAGCATTACAAATAAACTTGGTTTCTCTCTCTCCTGTTTCCCCGGCCCCACTTGGATCCAGCTCCCTGCTGCTTCTGTGGCTTTTCCTCCCCTCTAGAGGGCTGCACCCAACCAGCCCAGGTCTGAGGCTGAGCTGCAAGAGCTGTGTCAGGCGGGAAACCACAGCACCCAAGGGAGCTCCTGGGTCCATCTGTGTCCGGCCGCCTCCACAAAGGATCTTTATGTTCCAGCTGCGTCCTCTATTTTCTGTTTCACCAGGAGTTGCTGCTCATCCATTAATCCTGGTTGGGGGGGAAATCGATCTGAGCCCGTGGTGGGCAACCTGCAGCCCAGCAGAGTACTCTGGGTGGCCCGTGGGCCGTTTCGTTACCGCTGCCCACACGCACAGTGGCCGGGTTCGGCTAGTTTCCAGCCATGTGGCTTTCTTAAAGGGACACGCCTGTAAAACCAGGGCACGTGAAATGAGGGGCGGGCTGATTGCACCCGACACCAGCTGAGAGCCAGCCGCACCCTCTGCAGCCAATCCCAGCGCGGCGACGGGTCAGTCGGCACCGCCCGCCTGCAAGCGCCATGAGTGAAACTGGCCTGTCTTGGTTACAACTTGTGGCCCCTGGAAAGGATGGAGGGTCACTTCTGTGGCCCACTCACTGGCCTCCGTTGCCCGTCGCTGAGCTAGGCCCTCCTTGCAGCATGATGTTCCACAGGTTGATTTTTTTTTTTTTTTTATCCCAGGAAATCCTGCAAGTGTATCCCACGCTCCTGCTGGATGTAGTTCATTGTCCCATGCAGTGGCACTTAGAGCAGACACAGAAGGAGTTTGCTACAGCCTTAGCTGAGCACTAGCTGGCTTTCAGCTCAAGCTGTAGCAGGTCCTGTACTATGCGCCAGAGCAGCGTTTCTCAACTACTGGTACCCTTAGGGGTACTCAAGAGGCATCTGAGGGGTACGTCAACACCACTGAAATTTGGAGAAAACGGAATTTTTGTTTGTTTTACAGTGCTGCATTATTTTTGTACTTTTTACACCCAAAAATTTCAGCGCCCGCCCGCCTATGTTTAAGTTGTTTAAACAAATGTGTTGCAGTGTTAGAAAAAAAATGTGGTGTGTCTGAAAACAGTAGGTACCGAGGGTTCTTTAAAAAAAATTATAAGGGGTATTTTATAAAGAAAGTTGAAAAACACTGCGCCAGAGGTCCCCAGTTCAGGTCCGCCCAGGGGCGGATGAGAGTGCCGCTGGGCCCCGGGCAGCAAAATTTCACGGGGGCCCCCCTTTGACACAGCGCATGCACCGTGGTGCCAAGGCGCATGCGCGGGGCCTCGGGAAGCGCGGGGCCCGGGGCAGCCGCACCGCTTGCCCTGTTCTAAATCCGCTGCTGGGTCTGCCTGGTGACGTTTCACAAGCACTGGCTAGTCTTCTGTCACCGTGGGAAGAGGAGCATGGGGAAAGTCCTTCGTAGTGTGCTACAGCAGCCGGTCTTAGGGGGCCTACAGACCCCAGATACGAGGCTGTCAGTTCCGGAGCGCCATTCATTGGCACGTTACCTAGTAAACATGAAGCACTCTTGTAACAGCTGTGAGCATGTAACCAGGAAGGGTTAGGAAGGATGGCTCAGTGGTTAGGGCATTAGGTGGGGACCTGGGAAACAGGCAGAATTCTATTCTCTGCCACAAACTTATGGGGTGACCTTGGGAAAGTCACTTATTTTTGTCCGTGCCTTTGTTTCCCCATCTGTAAAATGGGGAGAATAGCCTGCCTCACAGAGGGATTGTCGGGGGGGGGAAATGATGTTAAGAGTGTGAGGTGCTCAGGTAGGACAGTTCTGGGGCCATGTGGCCATCTTAAGAGTGCGTCCACATGGGATCAGGGATTGCACTCTACGTAGACCAACCCAAGTTGGCTTTATTCCAGCCTCCTCACTGCCAGCAGCAGAGATACACCTAGGTAAACGCTGATCCAATGTTCTGGGTCTTTGGTCCAAAGAGGATCAACACCTTTTAGAGTTTCCTGCTACCGCCGCCTAGGTGCCGAGATTCAACGGCCGGGGTCTCCATCTACAATCCTGCTGGCAGATTGGTGCCAGCCTTGTCCTTCCCTGCCCCACCGTGCAGCCTTTAGCAGCAGGCGCTGCGGCGTTTCCCCTGCAGCCCCCTTCGGGGATTTTGCAAGCCTTTAATTGTCGTAAGCGCGGATTAATTAAGCAGCGATAAACACAAACCCATGCATTATTGATGAATAAGGGTGAGTCCAGGTTGGTGCAAACGTTGTAATTAAATATAAACCTCAATCTGCCCATTGTTAACTTACAAATTACATTACTATTGTGACATGTGGTGTTGCACCCAGCTGCTGGGAAGGGGTGAACCAGGCAAAAGAATTTAACCCTTCTAGGCAGACTGAACGAGGGCTTGGGGCTTTCTAAAGCCTCCCCCGGCACAAAAGCCACATTGAGATTCTGGGTGAGGCAGCTGGTGTCTTAAATGTGAACACCTCCCCCCCCGCCCCAGTCCTGAATCTGCATCCGGAATCTGCACTCAGACCCTGTCTTCTGGTCGGGGGAAGGAGGTTGGTTCGCTCTCGTGGCTCCTTGGTCTGTGTCCGGATGGGTCCATGCTGGGTCTTGCACATTAAAGCAAGGAGATATGGGGTTCAGTGGCTTGATCGCACACCCCAGTCTCTGGGTGGAGAGTGGCACCTTCGTCTCTGTGCTGCAGGGCGCTTCCAAGCCCTGCCTTGCAATGGGGGGAGGGGGGGGGAGGTTGTTTGTCTTAACTGGCAGCCAAGCCCCCATTCGTCACAGCAGCTCCAGGCAAACTGGTTCTGCACCCTTCCGAAATCACAAGTCAAAGCCCTTCTCCAAATCATGAGATTTTGTTTCCCCCCCGAAAATGTCTTTTTCTTTGCATTTTTCCAGGCTTCTGGTGGTGGTGGTGGGGGGGCCCATGGTCATGTGGACCCTAGAATCCTAGGACTGGAAGAGACCGTGAGAGGTCATTGAGTCCAGCCCCCTGCCCTCAAGGCAGGACCAAGCACCATCTCAGCCATCCCTGATAGATGTCTGTCTAACCCGCTCTTAAATATCTCCACTGATGGAGATTCCACAACCTCCCCTGGCAATTTACTCCAGTGCTTATCCACCCTGGCAATTAGGAAGCTTTCCCTGATGTCCACCGTAAAGCTCCCTTGCTGTAATTTAAGCCCATTGCTTCCTGTCCTCTCATCAGAGGCCAAGAAGAACAATTTTTCTCCCTCCTCCTTGTTAGGCCTTTGTAGGTATTTGAAAGATGCTCTCATGTCCCCTCTTGGTCTTCTCTTTTCCAAACTAAACAAACCCAGTTCTTTCAGTCTTCCCTCATAGCTTATGTTTTCTAGCCCTTTAATCATTTTTGTTGCTCTTCTCTAGACCCTGTCCAATTTCTCCACTTTTTTACATAAGAACGGCCATACTGGGCCAGACCAAAGATCCATCTAACTCAGGATCCTGTGTGCCGACAGTGGCCAATGCCAGATGCCCCAAAGGGAGGGAACAGAACAGGGAATCCTCACATGATACTTCTCCTGCCATCCATTTCCAGACAAACAGGAGCGAGGCACCCCCATTTCTACCCATCCTGGCTAATAGCCATTGATGGACCTAACACCCATGAATTCATCTAGTTCTTTTTTGAACCCTGTTAAAATCCTAGTCTTCGCAACATCCTCTGGCAAGGAGTTCCACAGGTTGACTATGTGCTGCATGCAGAAAAATTTGCTTTTGTTTAATTTAAACCTGCTGCTTATTAATTTCACTTGGTGACTCCTAGTTCTTATATTATGGGAGCAAGTAGGTAACTTTTTCTTATTCACTTTTTCCACGCCAGTCATGATTTTATATACCTCTATCATATCCCTCCTTTAGGCCACTGTTGGTAGACAGGGTACTGGGCTAGATGGACCATTGGTATGACCCAGTCTGGCCGTTCTTATGTTCTTACTCTCCTCTTTTCTAAGCTAAAAAGTCCAATTTTTTTAATCTCTGTTCACATGGGCCCCGTTCCAAACCCCTAATCATTTTTGTTGGCTGCCTCTGAACTTTGTCCAATGCCAAGATACCTTTTTTGAGATGAGGCAACCACATCTGTACTCAGTATCCAAGATGTGGGAGTACTATGGTTTTATACAGAGGCAATAAGATATTCTCTGCCTTATTCTCTATCCCTTTTTTAATGATTCCCAACATTGTTTGCTTTTTTTTTGACTGCCACTGTACATTGGGTAGATGCAGTCAGAGAACTGTCCATGATCCACTTTTCTTGAAATGTGGTGCCCAGAACTGGACACAATCCTCAAGTTGAGGCCTAATCAGTGCAGAGCAGAAGAATCACTGCTCGTATCCTGCTCACAACACTCCTGTTAATGCAGCCCAGAGTCATGTTTGCCTTTTTGGCAACAGTGTCCCTCTGATTCATATTTAGCTTGTGGTCCCACCCGGATCCCTTTCTGCAGGGCTCCTTCCTAGACCGTCACTGCCCATCATGTGTGTGTGAGTCTGATTGTTCCTTCCTAAGTGGAGTATTTTGCATTTGTCCTTATTGAACTTCATCCTATTTACCTCAGACCATTTCTCTAGTTTGTCCAGATCGTTTTGAATTATGACCCTGTCCTCCAAAGCCCTTGCAACCCCTCCCGGCTTGGCAGCATCTGCAAGCTTAATAATTGTTCTCTCTATGCCATCATCTAAATCGTTGATGAAGATATGAACAGAACCGGTTCCGGAACTGGTCCCTGCAGAACCCCCCTTGTTTCTTGCTGGAAGGCATAACAATAAAGCCCCGGTCTTAATTTTTGCAGGGATCTGTTCTTTTGGTTACAATCCTCATCTATGGTCTCAGTGGTCTTTGGATAAAGCCACATTCTAGTCACCGTTGTCTAGGCATGGGAATAACAGAGGGGCAGCTGGATCACGCCAGGGAATAACGTCTCTGCGAGTGCTGCTGATTATCTCAAAGGAGGGCTTGATTCTGATCCAGAAATTGGAGCCAGTTCCAGCTGTAGATGAACGCCCCCGGCGCCGGATCTTAATAAGGCAACCGGCAAGGCTGAACGACTCTCCCTGTGCAATGAGTTGGCGGGTCTCAGCCCACTCGGCCATTGAGGTGGCCCCAGCGCAAAGCCACCCAGTGCTGCCCGGCCCCCACTGACCGTGCCCCGGGGCCAAAGACTAGAACTGCCCCCAAGATGGGTGAGAGCCTCTGGCTCCGGGAGGACAGGGCTGTGGTGAGGCAGCCTGCTTTGCTGGGGTGGCACCCAGTCTGGGGTAGATAGATGAGGACTGTTTCCAGGGCCCCTGTTCCCTCTTCGTCCCGTAGTGCAACAAATGGCTAGCAGGTTTAAAACTAATAAAAGAAAGTTCTCCTTCACACAGCGTGTAGTCAACCTGTGGAACTCCTTGCCAGAGGAGGCTGTGAAGGCTAGAACTATAACAGAGTTTAAAGAGAAGCTAGTTAATTTCCTGGAGGTTAGATCCATAAAAGGCTATTAGCCAGGGGATAAAAGGGTGTCCCTGCCCTCTGTTTGTCAGAGGCTGGAGAGGGATGGCAGGAAACAAATCGCTTGATCATTGTCTTCAGTCCACCCTCTCTGGGGCACCTGGTGCTGGCCACTGTCGGCAGATGGACCTTTGGTCTGACCCAGTACGGCCGTTCTTATGTTCTAAAGCCAAGGTTGCACGAGTAACTGGAAGCTGCACACAAGATCTGGGGCTTGTGCGAGGCATTCTCTGCCCTAAGGAGCCGGGCATGGAATACGAGGTCCCAGCCTGGTGGTGTAACCCAAGGCAGCAGGCTAGTGTTGCCGGGTGTGTCCTGTGTGCCCCATGGGGGTGCCCCGGCTGGTGGACTGTGTCTCTCTGGGCTGGTTCATGCTGCTCGGTGTTTCCAAGGCCCACTTGCTGCGAAACATTCCCCCTCCCCTCCAGATGGGAAGGGGCTGCGGCAATCAATTACTTCCAGAGTGCTTGGAAGACATTCAAGGCTCTGCCTGCACGTGCTGTTTGTCACCCACACACATGCATACAGCTGATCACAGGTACACAAGCACACAACCTCGCAGTCTCCTAGTCACACCCCTGCGCAAACCCTGTCTCCGTGCAACACACATGTGCATTTGAGTGCACATACACACACTATCATAGAAGTGCCACTCATCATTTCCAAGTGCTTTACACGGGAGCTAGAAGGGGGAAACTGAGGCACGGGGCCAGCATTGCACTGAGCCAGTGACAGAGCCAGGAAGAGAACCCAGCCCACCATCCAGTATGGTGCTTGCACACCAGAGACGTGCTGCGTGTGTAATAATGGTTGATACCCCGTACACAGATACCTGTCTATGTAGAGCCGTGCAGATACAAAACGGGGTATTTGCCTATGCCAAAATGATCCACGGAGAGTCGCACCTGCAGGTGCGGCTGTCAAGTGGGTCTACGCAGATTTGCATGCGCACCCAGACTTTCAGACAGAAGCACTGTACTACAACACGTGGCTGTGAGTGACACCCACATTCCTTAACAGACAGCTTCTGGCATGTGGTACCTTGCCCTGACAAACACACGTATCTATGCCCCAAGTCCCCCTTTCTCCCTGCTCTCTTCGCATGCTGCTAATCCTGAAAGAATCCTGCTTCTTCACTTAGGCTACGTCTACACGATGAGTTTCCTCTGCAAAAAAAATGCTAATGAGGGACTCATTTGCATGAGTCGCAATCTCATTTGCATATTTCCTGCCGATCCGGTTTTTCGCTAGGGTTTTTGCGCATAAACAAGCAGTGTGGACGTTTTCTTTTTGCCCAAAAAACCCCTTTTCCCGCAAGCTCCTTATGCCCCAAAAAAGGAGGTGTACTGATCTTGCGGGAAAAGGGTTTTTTGCGCAAAAAGAAAACGTCCTCACTGCTTGTTTATGCACAAAACCCTAGCGAAAAACCGGATCGGCAGAAAATATGCAAATGAGATTGTGATTCATGCAAATAAGTCCCTCATTAGCATATTTTTTGCCGAGGAAACTCATCGTGTAGACGTAGCCTTAGGGTATGGCTCCACTGCCGTTCTTCTGAAATAGCTTATTTTGAAATAGCACGTCTACACTGCAGGGAAGCCTCAAAACGAGTCCACGGCAGGCTTCCCTAATGTAGACGGGCTACCTCGATTTAGAGCCCCAGGAGGCACCGGGGAGGAATAATTTAGAATGGCCCTGGTGAGGGGCTATTTCGGAAGAGGCGTTATTCCTCGTAGGATGAGGTTCGCGGATTTCGGAATAAGCCGCCCGTCATTTCGAAATGATTTGGAAATAACGGCCTGGCTGTGCAGACGCTCGCATTGTTATTTCGAAATGACGCTCGTTATCTCGAAATAATGGTGCAGTGGAGACTCCCCCTCATTGAGCCCAGTCCTCGATGGTGGAAATGGACCCAGCTCCGGTGGTCTCAGTGGCCAATTTGTATCTGGCCCGTCGGGTTTCGATCTGGGAGCTCCCTTCGGTTTCGGAGGCGAGTTTGATTTTATTTTCTCCACGTCGGCCAATAATGAAGTAGCCTCCCCATCTTTTGCTCCTAACAAAGGCCTAATGTCTTAACAGAGCCCTATCCATTTGGGAGTCCAATTAAACAGGCGACGTGCCCCCCCCCCATGCCTTCACACACGCAAAAAAACAACAAACAAACAAACAAACAAAAAGCCCCTACGAATAATTTCATTCTGAAAAGTAAGTGCTTTGCTTTGCCCATATGTTCCGTCCCTTTACCGAGATTTGCATTTGAAAGTCTCCTTCCCTGAGATTCCTCTGTGTGGAGCTAACTTAAAAGTGCAATTTCTTCATGAAAGGACAAGATTGTTTTCCGTCAAACTCGTTATCTGAACTTTTCTTTCTTAGCCCCCTCCTGCTCCTCCACTTTTTCTGCCTTTGTTGTCCCCTTTTTCCAAGGCAGCGAACCTTTCGAACGAGATTTTGCCATCTAATCAAAACCAGGCTCCGCAGCCCAGGACTCCCCCCAGCGTCCAATTCGGGGGGTTTATTTTTTTCAGGGCTTTACAATTTTTGGAGCTCTCGGGAACAGCAGGCGCTGAGAGGCTGAGCTCTGTGTGTGCTGGTGATAGACAGCCCTGATCCAAAGCGGGTGGTAGGTGTCTTGCCAGGGCTTAGCAGAGTGGTATAGAAATCTGATCGTTTCCAAGTGTTTTACATGGGAAGGGGAGGTGTCACAGAAGGGGGAAACTGAGGCATGGGGCCAGCAAAGGGTTGACCAGAGTCAACCCAGCATAGCTTTATTGACTTCAATGGTGTGTCACAGACTCATGCCAGCTGAGGGTCTGATAATGAGATCCATGGGCCCCCACCCTCGGCCCCTGCCCTATATCTCATTTCAACCCACAGAACTCTTCCCCAAACGCTACCCTTCTCAACTATAGAAAGGCCCAAATCCCGACTCCAAACTTAGTTGGGTTTTGGGATTGTCCGGATCTGGGCTTTCCAGCTGGACCTACCCTCCCTCCAACCTCATGGGGGGCGCAACAGGGTCCCCAGCGCCACTGGCCTTTGGATTCCCAGCTGGATCCCAACACTCCAGGGCCGGACTGTGCCTGCTGCCCATGAGGCAGCTGGTTCTGTCTAGGTCTAGTTCAACCCCCGCTCCTTGCCCTCTCCTCTCAGCCCAGGAGATGTCAAGCAGGCCTAGAGCCGAGACACGTTCCTGGCAGAGTCGGGTCTGAGCAGTCGAGTCCATAGCTGGGTTTCCTCAGCGAGCAGGAGGGGGTTAGAATTAAAGGCAGCCTCTGCGTTTGGGGATCCTGGTCTGAGGCCCTGAAGGCCTGGCTTTCACCCCCGGCTCTCCTAGGTTGATTTCAGTCACAATGTTCTATTTTGGCCCCCCCCCCATCTCCAGAAGACAAGCACTGGCCCCAATAATCTGTTGTTTTTTTCCTACTTACAAATGGGGAAACCGAGGCACGGTGAGGCTAAGTGACTTGCCCCAGGGCAGGCCAAGACATGTGTGGGGAGTGCACCTATGCTAGGGTTGCCAGGTGTCTGGTTTTGAACCGGACACTCCCGTATTTGAGGTTTCTGTTTGGGAAACAAATTGAGAAAATAGAAATGTCGGGTATTTTCTAAATAAGATGGAATGTCGATTGTGATGTAAGGTCAAGTGTGCCCGGTATTTTTGTTGAAACAATCCAGCAACCCTAAGACTACACAGCGGCCGTGATTCCGAAATAACGATGCGAGCGTTGACACGGCAATTCCGTGATTTTGAAATAACGGGCGGCTTGTTCCCACCTCTGTAAACCTCATTCCACAAGGAGTAGCGCCTCTTCCGAAACAGCTGTCGTGTGGACGCGCCACTGCTGCTATTTCGACATAGCTCCTATCCAGGGCCATTCAAAGTCATCACTCCCCAGTGCCTCCAAATCAAGGTAGCGTGGCCACATTAGGGGAGCCTGCCTAGGACTCATTTCGAGGCTGCAGAGTCGACGCGCCATTTCGAAATCCGCTATTTCGGAGTATTTCTTCCGGAATAGCTGATTCTGAAATAAGTGTGCAGGGTAGACCTACCCTGGCAGAGCAGAGAATCAACCCCAGGCTAGCCCCAGCCCCCTGCTATCCTCCCTATAGTGACATGGGTGTGGTAGGGCCTGTTGTTTTGGGTTCCTCTCTGATCTCCAGAAGCAGATGCAAAAACGGAGGCTGCCAGCATCAACGGAGCAAGCCGAACCAACTGGCCGTAAGAAGTGGGGGGAGCGGTGTGCTGAAATGACCAGCCACCCCTTTCATGTGTAATGGGTTTCCTGACCCAGCCTAGATTAAGGGGGTAGAGGCAGAGGCGAGGGCAATTTGAGCGGCTTTGCTTTAGGGAGCAGCCTGCTTTGTCTCCCTCTGCGTCCGGGCTCCTGGGCGTGACCAGTCTGAATTCGAAGGGGCAGCTTTCCAGCGACAGCCTTCCATGTCTAGCTTCTCTGGGTGTGGGGTCGGGAACACAAAAGGAACCAGCTGTGAAGCTGCCATCTGCCCAGGGCTTCTGGAGCTGAGCTCCCCACCCAGACCTTGCAGGAGGA
Source organism: Pelodiscus sinensis (assembly GCF_052426305.1). Classification (NCBI taxonomy): domain Eukaryota; kingdom Metazoa; phylum Chordata; order Testudines; family Trionychidae; genus Pelodiscus; species Pelodiscus sinensis. The sequence continues at coordinate 4,287,621 of NC_143080.1, forward strand.
ATAACAGGTCGTTCGATTTAGGGGCTTTCATTCGAAATACCGGATCCCTGCCACGTGTAGATACAGGCAGTTTGTCCGGACTTGTAAATTTCAAAAATGGAGACTGGACGGGAAGATGGAAATCAAGCGCGGGATATTTAAATCCTGGGCTTGATTTGCAACTTCGAATGCCTCCATTAGCCACCCTAGTTCGAACTAGGGGGCTAGTGTAGACGTACCCTTAGGCTGCGTCTAGCCTGACAAGTTTTTCTGCAAAAGCGCCGGCAAAACTTGCCAGCTGAATACACTGGCCACTTGAATTTGCGCAAGAACGCTGATGATCTAATGTAAGATTGTCAGTGTTCTTGCGCAAATACTATGCTGCTCCCATTCGGGAAAAAGCCCTCTTGTGCAAATGTAGGGCCAGTGTCGACAGCTAAAAACTGTTTTGTGCAAAAAAGCCCCGATAGGTGAAAATGGCGATCGGGGCTTTCTCGCGCAAAAGCGCGTCTAGATTGTGCTTTTGCGCAAAAGTGTCCGTGCCAATCTAGACGCTCTGTTCCGCAAATGCTTTTAACGGAAAAACTTTTCCGTTAAAAGCATTTGCGGAAAATCATGCCAGTCTAGACGCAGCCTTAATGTTTTAATGCAGGGGTGGGGAACCTAAGACCAGGGGGCCGGATCCGGCCCCCAGCTTGCCTGGATCTGGCTCCTGAGGCTCAGGGCTCCCCCTCCCAGCATTGGGGAGCCCACGCTGGAGCTCAAGCCCCTCTGCTGTCCCCCTGCAAGCCTGGAGCACACACAATCTAGCCTGGGCTCTGGTGTGCAAGGGGAATGTGGGGAGTGTCTTTCACCTCAATTGGGGGCCATGTTTGTTTGCGGGGGTTGGTTGTTTTTTTGCTTCTCACTTGTGTGGACCCCAAGTAATTTTTCAGTGGGTTAGCAGCCCCCGACCCCAAAAAGGTTCCCCATCCCTGCTACATTGGCCGAGCCCCTGACACAGGCTAAAATCCAGCAGGAAACTAGCAAGGAGGAGGAATGCAGCTTGTTTGTGTGTTGTTTACACCCACCTCCACTTATGGATCTAGAAACCCTCCCCTCCTTTCACCTTTTGCAACTGGATTGGGGGGAAGGCCAAAATCCACAGGAATAAATACACAGGGACGAGGAGAGTGTGTGTGTGCGAGAGAGAGAGCTAGAAAAACCATCCAGATTAATCTGTTCGTCTCTGCCATCCCACAGTGCCCCTCTCTTGAGCTGAGGGGTAGTGGATTTGGCAGCTGTTAGCTATTTATTAACCAGTCATGGTTAAATTGGTTTATAAATTAACAGCTGTTTTAACTTTATTCTTTCTTCTGGGAATGCAGGCAGCAAACGGATCTGGGAATGTAGCTTAGGCCGGGTGCTGTGGAGAGGAACTTTTCCCGTGCCTAGGCTGGCCACCAGCCCTTTCTCCGCTGCTGAAATGGAAGGATTCCTCTGTGGCAGAAGTCTAGTCATTGTGGGGCCCGCTGAGTGTAGGATCCAAGCCCCTCCCGACTTTCCGTGCATTTCGCCTCCCCTGGCCTTTGGGCGGCAGTACCATTACCCCGTCCGGAAGGAGAGCAGCCCAGACCGGGAAACAGACCAGCATCGCTAAAGGCACACCTAGCTCCTTTTCACCAGTCGATCTCAGAGTGCTTTACAAAGGACCACAGGCTCCTAATGCAGTGTTTTTTTACAAATGGGGAAACTGAGGCACAGAGCCGGGACCTGCCCTACACTATGGTCACACAGCAGGCCCGGGGTGGAGCGGGGAACGGAACCCAGGTTGGCCGGGGTCCAGGCTGGTAGGCACAAGTCTACACTGTACGTAGTGGGGCTGCCTTGTGGGAACGCTCCATTCTGGTAGTAGAGTAACTCCTCCCATCTTTTCCCTGTGTAGATGCGCCCATGGAGATGTGCCTGAGGTCGCCTGGGTGTTTGGGTTTTGGTTCTACTTGCCGCACGGGTGCGTACCGCCTTCGCTTATATCATGAACCCTTTCCCATCTTCACTGGCCCACTCACGCAGTCAGGGAGTTGAAGCCACTTCCGCAAGGTGAGTGCTACGGTCACTGCACCGGCTCTTCCTCAACTGAGCCGGGATCTCCATTGTCACAGACACTAGTGGGGATGCTAATTCAGCAGAGGAGGGTGCCCATGGCTTGGGAAGGGGTAGAGCTAGGCCGCAAAGAGCTGCATTTATACCAGCATAGCAGCGTGGTATGTAATGCTTGAGCAAATGCCGCTTTAGTATATGAGCCAGTTGGAATGGGATGCAGAACAACAGGCAGGGTGGGGTAACTCAGCCCTGAAAGTCCCTGTCTACTCGGTGCCCCTGTAGCCATGTAACACTATTGGTATCACTGAACGTGCTTTCCTGTGTGGAGAAAACCGCATTGCCTCCTGCAGCCTCATTCGGGATAGTCACAACTCCAGGAAAACTTTTTCTAATGGGATCAGGCCTTTATGAGAGGTCTCTCCTTGCACAGGGCTTTGAGATTTCTCCTTCCCGGGAAATGACAAATGGGAAAAGGCAGTCGGGTCTCAGCTATCCTCTTCCCTTCTGGCCAAGGCAGGTTTGCTCCCTGGGGAAGTAGATTCATAAATGTGAAGGCTGGAGGGAACCTCTAAGATCCCCCGGTCTGAGCTACTGTAAAACACAAGCCAGAGAATTCTTCACAGAGCCCACTCCAAAAGGATGCATGAGGCGCCGGCTCAAATGTTTTGTGCTGAGAAACAGCCAGGTTTTTTTTTTTAAATGAAAAATTTCATCCAAAATGTCGAAGAGCCTCAAAAAAGATATTTTGGCCTTGGAAAGAGTTCAGAAAAGGGCAACTAAAATGATTAGGGGTTTGGAATGGGTCCCATACAAGAAGAGGCTACAGCAACTGGGACTTTTCAGTTTGGAAAAGAGGAGACTGAGGGGGGATATGATAGAGGTCTATAAAATCATGAGTGGTGTGGAGAGAGTGAATAAAGAAAAGTTATTCATTAGTTCCCATAATATAAGGACTAGAGGACACCAAATGAAATTAATGGGTAGCAGGTGTAAAACTAATAAGCAAAAGTTCTTCACACAGCGCACGGTTAACCTGTGGAACTCCTTGCCAGAGGAGGCTGTGAAGGCTAGAATTATAACAGTTTAAAGAGAGGCTAGATAAATTCCTGGAGGTTAGGTCCATAAAAGGCTATTAGCCAGGGGGTAGGAATGGTGTCCCTGGCCTCTGTTTGTCAGAAGCTGGAGACGGATGGCACGAGACAAATCGCTTGATCATTGTCTTCAGTCCACCCCCTCCGGGGCACCTGGCGCTGGCCATTGTTGGCAGACAGGCTAGTGGGCTAGATGGACCTTTGGTCTGACCCAGTATGGCCGTTCTTATGGGAGTTGGTGGTGGGTTTTCATAACGTTTTCCACCTTTTTTCAGCCCAATGGAAAATGTTCCTTTCTCTTCTCCCCCATTCCTTTTTCCAGAACCAGAGGGATGAAAGAGGGGAATAAGGAACCCCAAACCAGGAAAACGGCCCCGATACTCTTTCAGAAAGCTGAACATCTGTGTTTAAAACATGGGGGAAAACTAGGTGGGGGGGGAAAGGTCTTTCCAACAGTTATAATCCCAACTGTTTCAAAGCAACGTCTCCCTTTAGACACATTCTTTAATTAGCTCTGTTACTGTTGTTGTTTACATTTTGCATTGTTGTAACATGGCCCAGGATTTCATGGTGTTAGGGCCGGTACAAACAACCAAAAGATGGAGCCCCTGCCTGAGCATCTGGGAGACTGTTTCTCCATCTCTTCAGGACGCGCAGAACCTCAGCGCAAACATCCCCTGAATTTGTAGCGTCTGCGAAGTCCGGATCTAGCTATGACTCCTGGTTTCACCTCTGGCTGTGTGGTTAACTTGGCTGCACCCTGAACTCATGGTGCGTTGGCTTCGCGGTGGCTTTGTTTGAGCGAGGGCTCCGTGTTGGGTGCTGAGACAGTGTGTGTGCGTGTGGAGTGTGGAAATATGGCCCCGTTAAGCGAAGCGAGGCTGTTCCCGCATCTTCCCCCCCCATCACAGAAGGTCGTCTGTAACGAAACCAGATTGTCTCAGAGCTCCTGCTGCCTGCCTTCCCTGAAGCCTGATAGTGCCCATCCCACAATGCTTTGCATCGCAGGCATTTCCATGGCAACTATTTGTGAAGTCAGGGATAAGCTATGACATCAGGGTGAGACTGCCTGGGGAAATAATTCAGAGGTAGAAAAACTAGCAACTCAAGTCCTTGGTTGTTAATGAACAAGATACAAGGATTTTTTTTGACTTGGATACAGGATTCATCTTTCCTTCTTGTCCCACTGTGAGTTGTGTAGTGTTCCTGCATGGCTGTTAAGCAGCTGTTGCGCTCCACCCCAGAGATGGCTGCATTTCAATAGTAGAGGAAGTGAAAACGGTGGGAAAGCAACACAGATTTTTTTGTTTTGTTACATACCTTCAGGCCACTCAGTAACCCAGAAATGTCATTTTCAACCAAATGGGCATCTTTAACTTCAAACAGGCAAAATGCTAAACAAGAGTGTTTTGATGCAAAATGATTTTTCTCCAAAAAAATGGAATGTTTAAATTTTGCCTCAAAAACGGTTCTCTATTCCAAGAGGGAAATTGTGAAATTATTGATTAGGAAGAAATTGGAAGATTTTCCACAGACGTTTGCTTTGGGGAAAGTCAAAGCAAAACCGCTCCAGATAAATACTGTTGTGGGTTTTGCCTTCTGTTGAAAACTTCCATTCAACCCCAAGACTGGGAATGGGGTTTGGAGATAATTCACAATTCAGGGGCTGCACACCTGGAATTTACTGTTAGTTTAACAGGGCCCATCGCTATATGGATCCCAGGTCTGCATTTCATGCAGCTTCCAACTGGTGCAGCCATTTGGACAAAAGTTCAGTTCAGTCCAAAATAAGGAACTGGGCCATTTGCTCAGATGTGAATTGGCCTTTAAAATGGACACACACACCCCAGAAATTAACTGTGGCTGCAGCAGGATTCTCAATATCTAGCCACACCAAACCAATGTAACGTGTACTAACTATAGGCAGTACATATAGTTAAGATTCCCTGATAGTTTCCATTATAAGAACCTGTTTTCAGTTACTTGACAGCATAGGGGCTGAAATTTACCATGCTGGATGTCTGCTGGAGATTTAATTTTTTTGGGGGGGAGGGGGGGTGTTTAAGCTATTTCCAAAAGTGAATGTAGGGAACAATACATAATCTTACATCCCTTTCCTTAAGAAGCTCTAGCAAGGCTGTGATGGAAAGCCTTGAACTTTAGCCAGAGGGTTGATTGCTCAGGGATCAGAGATGTGCCTTGATTATCCCTGTGAAAATCTGCCCAAAGTTGGCCAAATTATAACCCTCCTCCAAAAAACTCAGCTTGCAGTTTAAATGGACGGTAAGATGGATAGAAAGATGGCTAGAAGGCCGGGACCAGCGGGTAGTGATCAACGGCTCAATGTCAGGATGATGGTCGGTTTCTAGCGGAGTGCCCCAAGGTTCGGTTCTAGGACCGGTTTTGTTCAATATCTTTATTAATGACCTGGATGAGGGGATGGATTGCACCCTCAGCAAGTTTGTGGATGACACTAAGCTGGGGGGAGAGGTAGATACGCTTAAGGGCAGAGATAGGGTCCAGAGTGACTTAGACAAATTGGAGGATTGGGCCACAAGAAATCTGATGAGGTTCAACAAGGACAAGAGTAGAGTCCTGCACTTGGGACGGAAGAATCCCAAGCATAGTTACAAGCTGGGGACCAACCAGTTAAGTAGTAGTTCTGCAGAAAAGGACCTGGGGGTTACAGTGGATGAGAAGCTGGATGTGAGTCAACAGTGTGCCCTTGTAGCCAAGAAGGCTAATGGCTTATTAGGTTGCATTAAGAGGAGCGTTGCCAGCAGATCCAGAGATGTCATTATTCCCCTTTATTCAGCTTTGGTGAGGCCACATCTGGAGTATTGTGTCCCATTCTGGGCCCCCACTACAAAAAGGATGTGGACGCATTGGAGAGGGTCCAGCAGAAGGCAACCAAAATGATTAGGGGGCTGGAGCATATGACCTACGAGGAGAGGCTGAGGGACTTGGGTCTGTTTAGTCTGCAGAAGCGAAGAGCGAGGGGGGATTTGAGAGCAGCCTTCAACTTCCTGAAGGGAGGTTCCAAAGAGGATGGAGAGAGGCTGTTCTCAGTAGTGACAGACGGCAGAACAAGGAGCAATGGGCTCAAGTTGTGGTGGGAGAGGTCCAGGTTGGATATTAGGAAAAACTATTTCACTAGGAGGGTGGTGAAGCACTGGGCTGGGTTCCCTAGGGAAGCAGTGGAGTCTCCATCCCTAGAGGTGTTAAAGTCTCGGCTTGACAAAGCCCTGGCCGGGTTGATTTAGTTGGGATTGGTCCTGCCTAGAGCAGGGGGCTGGACTTGACCTTCTGAGGTCTCTTCCAGCTCTATGGTTCTATGCACGCGCTCAGTAGAGACTTGTCAGGGTTTAGCAGCTAAACTATCCAAAGATTCCATCTGCACTGAGCACGCTCCAGCCTCTCGCGGCTCCTGTAGGCTAACCATACCCCGCCGGTGCCCTTCACGCTGCCTGACGGAGCACGTTCCAGTTCAGGGTCTGCCAAACCTTCCCTGCAATTGCTCCTCCTCCTCCCGCTGCTCCCATTGCATGATCTGGTCGTGGAAGTATCTCTAGCCTATAAACTCTTCCGGCTAGAGCCTGGCTCCTACTTTGTGAATGGGCAGCACCTAGTACAACGGAACCTCGATGCTAATGAGGGACCTTCCCTGCTACCGTAATATGTGCAATAAAAGAGTAGGCCAAATTCTTCCTTGTATTTGAGCATCGCAGCGGGGATGTGAATTTATCTCAGGCGGTCCCATCATTTTCTCCTGCGTGCCGTCTGCCTTTTAGGTGCTGAGGACCAGGTGGTAACTGGGGATTTATCAGTGGGATTAGGCCAGATCCAGTCCAGCACTGCCCTTTTAATACAAGGACTATGGGGACAGTCAGTGAAACTGAAATGAGGCCCTGAGAGAAAGGGAATGCTTTGGGTACCCAAGGTTCAGATGGCTTGAGGAGCTCCCTGCACGGAGATCTGCAGCGAGGCCAAGCGATGTAGCAGGACTGTTGTTAAGAGGATGAGATATTGACACGGAAAAGCGCAGCCCTGGCTGGCTATAATAAACAGGATGAATAAGGGATAGTTACACCATCATTGTCCATTTGGATGGGGATTCTTGCACTGTTCTGAAGCATCTGGGGTGGCTGGGTCGGAGATGGGACCTGGGGCTACATGACTCTTGGGCTGATCCGCTCTAGGAGCTGAGAACAGAACATTGTAACTTCAGTGCCAAGCCTCAGGTGGAGTTTGAGCCCAGGCCGCTTAGCCCCCTTCCTGCCTCCCCCGCCTCCCGGAACAGGGGTCGCATTTCTCGGCTGCTCCGCACTTTTACCTCCCATGTCAATTCATGTATTTTTATGCCCCCTGTTGGGCAGTCGGGATCCTTACCCCCATTTTGCAGTTGGGGAAACTGAGGCACCGCACCGCCTTGCAGCAGCTTAGTAGCACTGCTTGAAATCGAACCCTGGCGGCTGCTGCCCGGCTGTCACTGCTGAACACATTGCTGCTCCGTAGACTTCCCCGGTCACTCTGATCACTTAGACCTGCTCCCATGCCCCTGGAGAGCTAAAAATAGACCCCAGAGACAGCCTGACTCGCAGCCCGGTCTTGCCCCATCTCCTGGGAGGAGATAACTGGCCTCGTTATACCAGAGGGATTAGTTTCCTCAAGGCTCAGCTGCTCACACCACACTCGGTCCTGGCAACGCCACCTCCCCATCACAGCCCAGCCTCTCCATGCGCTGTGAGTGGGGCTGTGCCAGGGTTACCCCCTGGGAACTCTGTCCCGATCACACCCCTCTCCCCGGTGGTATGATTCTAAGGGGTCCTGTGACCCTCTTTGTCCAGAGCTGCGCTCGCCCCCCCTGCTCCCATTCTTGCCCTCATCAGACGCCCACAAGGAGGCGCTGTTGGCTCGGAGGGTGTGAGGAAGTTGCCCAAAAAAAGCAAATCTGACTCTGGGAGGCATTCACAGGAGCGTTGTGAGCCAGACACGAGAAGTCGTTCTCCTGCTCTACTCTGTGCTGATTAGGCCTCCGTTGGAGCGCTGTGTCCAGTTCTGGGCACCACGTTGCAGGAAAGAGATGGAGAAATTGGTGAAGGTCCAGAGAAGAGCAACACAAACGATTAAAGGGCTAGAAAACAGGACCTATGAGGGAAGACTGAAAGAACTGGGCTTGTTTAGTTTAGAAAAGAGAAGACCAAGAGGGGACATGATGGCGGCTTTCAAGAACCTAAAAGGGTGTTACAAGGAGGGAGAAAAATTCATTCTCCTTAACCTCTGATAGAACAAGAAGCAAAGGGCTTAAATTGCAGCCAGGGAGGGTTCGGTTAGACATTTGGAAAAACTTCCTAATTGTCAGGATGGTGAAACACTGGAATAAATTGCCTCGGGAGGTTGTGGAATCTCCATCGCTGGAGATATTCAAGAGCAGGTTGGGCAGACGCCTGTCAGGGATGATCTAGATTCTAGATGGTGCTTGGTCCTGCCGTGAGGGCAGGGGACAGGACTCAATGGCCTCTCGAGGTCCCTTCCGGTTCCAGGGTTCTCTGATTCTGTGATCATGCTGGGGGATGAGAGAGGGCAGCTAAAGCTGATGCTCACCCTCTCCCCTAGGATTTTGGCTCCTGTGCAAGTTCCTTGTGCCCCTGCCATCTCTGCAGCGGGGCTGCTGTAATGTGGTCCTGGCACATGGTGCGGCAGAGGGGACCTGAGCCCAGCTGCGGAGGCCTCCAGGACCTCCCAGTACTGTCTCCACCCTGGGGAGGAGCAGCAAAGTGCAGGCTTTTCACAGCAGGGATGCTCCTGCGGCTGGACGTTCAAATCCCAGCAAGGGCTGCTCAGCCCTTCCCTCTGCTGCGGGGGGCCCAGGCAGGCTCCGAGCGCTGGGGAAGGGGCTGAACTGTCCCCCTGTAGCATCTTCTGGCTGGAGATCTCAGAGCAACATCTGCAGCTAGGTGCACAACAGGGGTTGTTCCTTTCTGCGCCCTCCGGGAGGGAACACAGGGCGAGGGGATCACCGTGCAGGCAGGGGGCTGGGCTCTCGCGGCCCGTTCCAGGATTCTATGACTTTTTAGGCAGGTAAACACAAGGGCTGTGTCTAGACTGGCAAGTTTTTCCGCAAAATCAGCCGCTTTTCCGGAAAAACTTGCCAGCTGTCTACACTGGCCGCTTGAATTTCCGCAAAAGCACTGACGCTCTCCTGTAAGATTGTCAGTGCTTTTGCGGAAATACTATGCTGCTCCCATTCGGGCAAAAGGCTTTTTCCAAAAAACTTTTGCGCAAAAGGGCCAGTGTAGACAGCAGAGATTTGTTTTCCGCCAAAAAGCCCCGATCGCGAAAATGGCGATTGGGGCTTTTTTGCGGAAAAGCGCGTCTAGATTGGCCACGGATGCTTTTCTGCAAAAAGTGCTGTTGCGGAAAAGTGTCCTGCCAATCTAGACACGCTTTTCCGAAAATGCTTTTAACGAAACACTTTTCCATTAAAAGCATTTCCGGAAAATCATGCCAGTGCAGACATAGCCAAGGTTGCATGAGGAGCTGGGGAAAGAGCCCAGAAGTTTGGCGTCTCCTGCCCCCAAAGCACTAGACCCTTCACTCCCCTCCCAGAATCAGGAAGAGAACCCAGGAGTCCTGCATCCTATTCCACTCTCACCACTAGGCCATGTGACCTTCCCAACTCAATTCCCCGCCGCTGAGTTTTTCCAAGCCTGAGCGGCGCCCACAAGTCCAACCTGCTGCTCTCCGGACACCCAGCCAAATCCCCGGAAGGCTGGATTGCCCCCAAGGGCAGCCTGGCACCCCACTCTTTGTGTCCAGAGATGGGGTGTTTGCCGGGAATCCCTCTGCCCTCCCCCCGGCCCCCCGGTGAGGGCTGAAATCTGACGTGTGCTTGCCACAGATATTCAAAGGGAATCAGCCGGCAGAGCCGACATCCCCAGGCGGCAGGTAGAGGGCCCCCTTGGCCCATGAATTCGCTGGCAAAGCCTTTCTCAGCAAATGCCACCCGCCAGGCCTCACACTTTGCGCCCTGCTTGCGGCTCAGATGCTGGCGCCAACAGTACCCTGGCAAACGGGGGGCAGCGAGGCATGGTGGATCCGGCCTCCCAGGCTCACCGGGATCAGAGGCAGGGCGCTGCCGGGAGAGACAGAGAGACACAGGCCCTGTTAGAGGACAGGCTGGGAACGGACCTTGCTTGCCCAGGGAGGCTTGGCAGAGCCGGCCAGCGACAATTTGCCAAATTTGCTCCGATCCAGCCTCTGCCTCTGATCCGGCTCCCCGGCGCCAAGGTCATTGAGCTCATGCCCAGTTCTTAACTCGTCAGGCACCAGCCGTGCCAACCGGCTGGAGGGCTCTGCCTGCCAAACCTCCGGCCTGCTGCAAACAGTGGCTGAGGGCTGACCCCTGCTGGCCGTCGGGGGGCTCTGCCGCACTCGGACCTTCGCTCTGGCAGGGTCATGAACAGCAGGGCCTGGCGACCCGTCTGCGGCGGGGCTGCAGCTGGAGAGGCCGTGGGGTCTGCATTCGTTCTCCGGTTTGCAGCACAGTCTGGAGTCCCCCACCACAATCAAGACCCCGAGGGGCTGGGCGCATAGTCCCTGCCCCTAGCAAGGTTACAGGCCTGATAGACCAGGTAGGTGTGGGGGGGAAACTGAGGCACAGAGCAATGACCGGTCCATGCCCATCCGGCACAGCTGGGAACAGAACCCGGGTTCTTAATTCCCAGCCAATGCACTGTGCTAGCCTGCACAAGAGAAAGAGGCTAATGGACAGGACTCCTGGGGTTGAATTCCCAGTTCTAGGTCCTTCTCAGAGTTATTCCCTCCCCGCCTCCCTGTGCCTCAGTTTCCCCACCTGAGCGAAGTGGGGGATAGGATGGCAACTGAGTGCTAGCTCCTGGGGAAAGGGCAGATTCTCCCTCACTGGGTGGCTTCGTGCCCAGAGCGGCAGCTGGTCTTGGATTAGGGGAGATTGTCTGCCCTGAGATTGACAGGGGTTCAGGCTGGTGGTGCTAACGCTCCCTTCTGGCCCTATTGAAAGCTCATGCAGGGTCCCTGGCTGGGGCAGCCCCACGGCAGCGTGTGTGGCAGGGAGGCCGGTCTCTCTGCAGTGTGGCCAGTAGAGGGGGCGCAAGAGCCACACGAGGCCCGTGCGGGTTCCCAGCTGGGACAGGAACGAGTTAAACTCACCCCCCCCCCCCCTCGCCTCACCCTCCCACGCCTGGCACCCACGCGCCACTTCTTCAATGCGCTCCCCACCCACCCCTGTTCCAATGCAACGCAGCCTCCTCCGCAGCGCTGGGAATAGACCCCTTTCCCGGCCTGCCGGGCCTGTCACGTATGCACGCGCCCGGGGGGAGCGTCAGGTTTGCTAAGAGGGACCCTGGCAACTGAGCTAAGGGGCAGCTCAGCTCACGCTGTGGAGACCCGTGTACCTGGCAGGCCTGGTGTGGGTTGGCCTGTGCTTCCCTCTGGCCCTGGTGCTTCAGAGGAAGGTGGAAAACACTCAGAAAACTGTGATGAAATCCCCTTCCTGACCCCTGCAGGCAGTGGGCAGGCTGGCCCTGAAGCATGAGACTGGTCCTCATTAACGCCCTTCCAGTCACTTCCAGCTGATGCCACCCAGTGGCTCCAAGCAGCCCCAAGTGTATGGCGGTCTCAGTCTCCAGGAAACCCAGCAGAGGGGAAACTTCGGGTTGCCGGTCGTGTCAGCAGCAGAGCCAGGAATGAAACCCGGAAGCCCTCCCAGCTCTTCTCCCTCTGCTCCTGGTTCTAACCACTAGACCCTCCCACCCAGCTCTGCTGCCACTTGAGCAACCGACGGCTGGGATCCAGCCCGGGGCCTACGTGAGGTGCAACGGCGAGGGTGGTTTGGGTTGAGATTTTCCTCCCCAGCCTCTTTGGTGCCAACTTCCTCATCCAGGAGCGTCTCAGTCCTGCCAAGTCTAGCAGCTGCCCTTCTTAAAGGGACGGAGCAGGCCAGCAACAGGGAGCCGTCTGGAACGGACCGCCCAGCATCCACGGGAGAGCCTCTGAGCCGGGCAGTGGCTACTGACGTCCCTGCGACACGTGCAGCTCCTTCCACGGATGCCGGTTCCCGCTGCTGCGGCGCCGCTGGCCCAGCAGTGCGGAGACACGGGGGCTGGAGAGCGGCAGAGTTTCTGCTCATTCTTAGATCAGGGGTGTGGCTGGATTTGTGGTTGTCCCGGGCCTGCTTGTGGAACTGGGATGTGCCAGGAGCCAGGGGAGATTTTGCCCATAGCCTGTGTCAACTAGAGCTGGGTTGCAGAGACAAGCCCTAAAGCCATGTGGTACCCTTAGTGTCCACCCTGATCCTGGGGCCAGAGGAGCACAGAGACTTTTGCCAGCACTGTGCCGCCCAGGGAGCAGGTGGGAATCTGGGGGAGGGGGGATTTCTATCCACTTTGAGGCCCCTTTATGCTGCGGGAGTTGATTAAAAGGCCCTTAGCATAAGCATCAGACCCCTGAGATCCGGCTGCAGGTAACACATGGCGCTTTGCACCTTCAAGGCACTTTGCAGACAGACCCCTGATGAACCCGCCATGCCACAGCTGGATGTAAGAAGTGACGTTTCGCTCTGACCCCTGGAAGTTGGTGTCTCCCCGATTCGGACAGCCAGGCCTGGGCTGGGTTGAGAGATTCATAAGCACTAAGGTCACAAGGGCCCAGTCTAACAATCTAACCTGATCTGCATAGCACCAGACACCCTCCTGCTACTTCCAGCCCATACCTTGGCAGTGAGCTAGTCCGTGTGTCTCTTAAAAAGACAGCCAGTCTTTAAGACTTCAAGCAACGGCGAATCCACCGCGACTAGGTCAGCGGCTCCAATGGTTAAGTCCCTGCAAAAAAAATTGCACATTATTTCTAGTCGGAATGTGTCTAGCATCCCCGTCCAGCCACTGGCTCCTCCTGCCGCTGTCTGCTAGATTACAGAGCCCTCTGCGACCAGAAATTTCTTCTTTATGTGACACCTTGTGCAGGGTGATAAAGCCACTTTTTCACCTTGGCCTGGATACACTAGATAGAGCTTGTCCAGTGTCTTTCTTTCAAGCAGGCTTTCCAGCTCAAAAGTGTTTGTGGCGCTCGCTTCTCACCCTTTGCCTACCGACTGACCTGCTCCTTGAAGCATGGCCACGAGAACTGGAGACAGTCTCCAGTAACAGTCTTGTTAGTCGTCCGTTCCTGCTGCCTGGATGGCTCTGGTCCTGCCTCCCCACCCCCCCAGCTGTACTGTATCATAGAACCCTAGAACTGGAAGGGACCTCGAGAGATCGAGTCCAGTCCCTTGCCCTCAAGGCAGGACCAAGCACCGTCTAGATCATCCCTGACAGGTGTCTGTCCAACCTGCTCTTCAATATCTCCAGGGATGGAGATTCCACAACCCCCCCTAGGCAATTTATTCCGGTATCTAACCATCCTGGCAGGTAGGAAGTTTTTCTTAATGTCCAACCTAAACCTCCCTGGCTGCAATTTAAGCCCGTTGCTTCTCGTCCTAGCCTCAGAGAGCAAGGAGAACAATTTTTCTCCCTCCTCCTTATAACACCTGTTTAGATACTTGAAAACCGCTATCACGTCCCCTCTCAGTCTTCTCTTTTATAAACAAACCCAGTTCTTTCAGTCTTCCCTCACTGCTCATGGTTCCTAGACCTTTCATCATTTTTGTTGCTCTTCTCTGGACCTTCTCCAATTTCTCCACGTCTTTCTTGAAATGTGGTACCCAGACCTGGACGTAATGCTCCAATTGAGCCCTAATCAGCGCGGAGTAGGGGGGAAGAATGACTTCTCTTGTCTTGCTCACGACTTGCCCATGAATGCATGCCAGAATCACGTTTGCTTTTTTTGCAACAGGGTCGCACTGTTGACTCATGTTTAACTTGTGGTCCACTAGGACCCCTTGATCCTTTTCTGTCATGCTCCTTCCTAGACAGTCGCTTCCCGTTCTGTATGTGTGAAACCGATTGTTCCTTCATGGCATCTCATGCTGGCACAGCGGCTGGTGGAAATCTGGGTCCCTTTCATTGTCGTCCTTGCTGGTGGTACAAGAGACCCGGATGGTCCCACCGATACCAGAGTTCTCCAGCTGGTCAAAAAAATCTAGGGCAATGATTTTGAGACAAATTTCAGATTTGTTTCCTTTTTGCCAGGCTCAAGGTGGACCCATTTGCTGGGTCAGGGGATGTCTCCCACCCCAGTTTCCATTAGAATGGCCATACCGGGTCAGACCAAAGGTCCATCCTGCCCAGTTCCCGTCTTCTGACAGTGGCCAATGCCAGATGCCCCAGAGGGAGTGAACAGAACAGGGAATCATCCAGTGATCCCTTCCCTGTCGCCCATTTCCAGCCTCTGACAAACAGAGGGTAGGGACACCATTCCTACCCATCCTGGATAATAAGTATAGAGGAACCCAACCTCCATGAAAGCATCTAGTTCTCTTTTGAACCCTGTTAAAGTCCTGATCTTCACACCATCCTCTGGCAAGGAGTTCCACAGGTTGACCATGCGCAACATGAAGAAAAACTTCCTATTGTTTGTTTTAAGCCTGCTACCTATTAATTTCATTTGGTGACCCTAAAGTTGTTCTTTACCAAAGAGCCATTTTTCAGCAAGAAAATGCCTTTTTTTGGTGAATGAAAAGGCTGGGTGAAAAACTGAAATGTAGAAATGTAGAGAACGCTGCCGGCTTTTCACAGAGCGTGTTGGTGTGGGGGAGAAAGGGAGGCCACTTGTTACACCCCAAAGTTGTCCCAAGTTTTCAGTTGGTTCTCACCAGGCTGGCTTCCACCAGGGAATCGAGGCTTTAAGGTCAGAAGGGATCGTGTCTGACCGCCTGCACCTTGCAGGTCATGGAACCTCTCCCTCCCCTCCATCACAGCCCTCTGGCTTCTGCCTGAGTTACTGAAGTCCACAAATCGCAAATGAAGGCCTTCCCGTTACAGAGAACCCAGCATTCACGCCACTCGACACCGGCCAGCAATCTGCGCTGCGGGTGTCGCTATTTCTGCAAGCATCCCAGGGCTGCTGCAGGAACTGCAGAAGCTTCCTAAAAGGTGTGGGGCCCACTGGCATGTGAACTGTGCCCCCCCGCCCCCTGGCATCACCCTTCCCCCATAGGCCATACCCACGGATCACCCAGTCCTCTGGTCCCTCTCCCGCCTCCCCTCCCCCCCGTTTGCTTTCTCCATCCCCTCCCTGCTCTTGGTCACCCTTTGGCTGGTAAAAAGTGGGGGGGATGCCCCCCCCCCCGTGCTGGGTCTTTCCACATCTCCCCCTCCTTCGGGCAGGATGCAGTCAGGTGTCCAATGGACTTGGCCCAGCCGGGCTGCCTGTCACGGGGTGACTGGCCCTTTAAGGGGAGATGGGCCTCAGCCCCACCTGTGACCCAGTTAGGCTGGGGCAGGCGGGACGCGGGGAGGGAGAAGGGCGGCGCAGGGGAGATGGAAGCGGAGGAAGGTGCCTTGCCCTGGCGTGTGGCCTGGCCCAGCTGGGGCCGTGGGAATCTCCAGGCTGTTGGAAACTGGAGACCTGGCTGGTAAACTAGGCCCCAGAAGGGGAGTCGTGTTTTAAACGCACTTGGGAGGGAGCTGGGGGGCTCACAAGGGGGATACTGGGGGTGGCATCCCCACTACGCCGCAGCTGCCAGGCCCCCCCTTGGGCAGCAGTGGGAGCAGAAAGGCTGGGGACCCTGGGGAGGCCCAGGGTGAGGACTTTGGGGCCCTCCGGTCTCATTCCCCCCCCCCATTTCAGCTCAGTTACAGAGGTTTGGGGGGCCTTGCGCTCGGGGCCCTAGTTCAGTTGTGATGAATGTCCCCTTCCCGCCCCCTCCCCGCCCTTCCCTCCTGCTGGCCAGCCCTGGACCCAGCCGTGTTCTCACCCCTGCGGGGGGTCCCAGCGGGGCAGGAGTACATGGGCAGGGCAGGGGGGGTAGGAGAAATTCTGGCCTCCGCCTCCCCAGGGCTCTCAGGAGAGGAATTGTGTAACCCCGCTGGGCACTTTGTCCCCCCCCCCCAGCTAAATGGCCCCAGGGGGCAGGCAGCCTCTTCCCTGAGGCTGGCGCGGGGCAGGGTGCAGCCAAAAATTGGCTTGGCTTGGAGGATGCATTAGTCCAGGCAGGCATGGATGCAGGAATTTCTGTGGGAAGGGGAAGGGGCTGATGGCTGCCCCCCCGCCCCCCCACATGACCCAGCCCCACCTCCCAGCCTTGGTGGAATCAGCACCAGCCTTCCCTGGCTGGGGGGGGGGGGGAGGGGGGCAGGCAATGTACCTCTCTGTTTTCCCTAGGTCGGCGGAAATCAGCCCCATGGCAGACCACGCAGGACACCTTGGGGAGGAGCGGGGTGTTCGCACCTTTGCTCCCCACTGCGCATGGGCCAGCCGAGGGGGGAACCTAAGGCCTGGGGGGTGGATGTGGCCCCCGTGGCTCAGGACTCCCCCCCTCAGCATTGGGGAGCGTATGCTGGTGCGCCGATCGGCCCCACGGTGGGGCTAGTCGCCTGCCCCCCCAGGTGCTGGTGTGCGAGGGGACTGTGGGGAGGGTCTTTCTGCTCCTCAGCGAGGGTTTTGTTTTTGCTTCTCACTCGTGTGCCGCCCTGACTGATTTTTTTTCCTGTTGGTCCCTTTCGGGGGAGAGGGGGGGAGGTGTGTGGGGGGTTTTTTTAGTCCCTTGGAGGCGGGGGGGTGTCACTCTTGTTTCACCTCGTGCTCTGGGTCTGAGACCTTCCTTGCCCCTTCAAGAGTAGACGGGGGAGCAAACCCACTGACCCAAAAGCATGACTGACATTAGCTCCCCCTGCCCATCGCTGGGCCCGTGAACACCCAGGGTATGTCTACACTACCCCGCTATTTCGAACTAGGAGGGTAATGTAGGCATACCGCAATTGCAAATGAAGCCCGGGATTTGAATTTCCCGGGCTTCATTTGCATAAGCTGGACGCCGCCATTTTTAAATCCCGGCTGGTTCGAACCCCGTGCCGCGCAGAGTAACGGTAGTTCGGAATAGGAAGCCTAGTCCGAACTACCTAGTTCGTGCTGCGTGTAGCCGCGCTGCACGGGGTTCGAACCAGCCGGGATTTAAAAATGGCGGCGCCCGGCTTATGCAAATGAAGCCCGGGAAATTCAAATCCCGGGCTTCATTTGCAAGTGCGGTATGCCTACATTACCCTCCTAGTTCGAAATAGCGGGGTAGTGTAGACATACCCCCCGTGACTATCGCCCGGCCCCCCACACTGACACGCACATGGGGGAGGGGATGATTGCCGGGGAGGTACCGACACTGAGGTACCAGCCTGGCCTTCCTGCATCTCCGTGCCATGTCCGGGGCCGGGCTAGCAGGTGCTGGTTTAATCCCTTCTCTGGGGGCGATTACAGTTCACGGTGTGATCTGTTGGGGGTTGTGTGTTTGGAGACTGCAGGAGGGGGCCCGGAGGCCTACTGGATGTGTGTGCGCGGGCAAGACTCTGGCCTCCCGGCCTGGTATCCTTGTGCTCGCCCTTCCCTGTGTGTTAACACGGGGCCGGGCTGACCCAGCAGGGGAGAGTGGAAAAGCCAGACACTGAGGCTATGTCGGCACAGCGCTAAAAGCCCCACGGTATGGGCCAGGCCAGGGATGTGGGGCTCAGACTGCATTTGTCCTTGCGTTTGTGCAAAGTGCTCCACTTAGGAAGGAATAATCCAATTCACACGTACAAAATGGGACGCGACTGTCTAGGAAGGAGTCCTACTAAAAGGGATGTAGGGGTACTAGGGGACCAGGAGATAAATATGAGTCAACGGTGTGACACTTGCAGAAAAAGCAAACATCACTCTGGGAGGCATTATGTGGGGTGAGCAAGACAGGAGAAGTCATTCTGCTCTGCGCTGCGCTGATTAGGCCTCAGCTGGAGTAGTGTGTCTGGTTCCAGTCGCCACATTTCGAGAAAGAGGTGGAGAAATTGGAGAAGGTCCAGAGAAGCACAACAAGAATGATGAAAGGTCTAGAGCAGTGTTTCTCAAACTGCTCCGCAGAGTCCCAGGGCTCCGCGCGGTTGACAAACCGGAACCATCGATAGGTACAACACATGCAATCAGTGGACCACTGGGGCTCCGCATAAATTTTTACGCATGGAAAGGGCTCCGGAGCCCAAAAAGTTTGAGAACTGCTGGTCTAGAGAACATGAGCTACGAGGGAAGACTGAAAGAACTGGGCTTGTTCAGTTTAGAAAAGGGAAGACTGAGAAGGGACATGACAACAGTTTTCAAGTACCTAAAAGGGTGTCGCAAGGAGGAGAGAGGAAAATTGTTCTCCTTGGCCTCTGAGGATAGGACAAGAAGCAATGGGCTTAAACTGCAGCCAGGGAGGTTGAGGTTGGACATTAGGGAGAACTTCGTACCTGTCAGGGTGGTTAAACACTGGAATAAATTGCCTTGGGGGGTTGTGGAATCTCCATCACTGGAGATATTGAAGAGCAGGTGAGACAGACACCTGTCAGAGAAGATCTCGATGGTGCTTGGTCCTGCCGTGAGGGCAGGGGACTGGACTTGATCTCTCGAGGCCCCTTCCAGTTCTAGGGGTCTATGAGGCGCATGGGGCGGGGCAGCGCCCCTCGCCCTGGGGTAGAACTGAGCATGTGCAGGTGAAATTAACCCAAAACTAGGCCTGGATTGTCAGTGCACCTGCCCCTTGGTAATCTGTGCTGCTCCGGGGAAGCTGCACGGGGAGGTTTTGGGGGGGCTGCTGTAGGGGAGCTGGGGAAATGGGGGACAATGGAGCACATGCCAGGATTTCAACTCCCCTCTCTCCATCTCCACGTGCCCTCCCTTTAGCAATAGCCTTTCCTCTCCCCATCCCCAGATTTCCCCTTCTCCTCAAGCCCCTCCCCCAAAGAGCTTGCCTTCCAAGCCCCTCCCCCAAACACCTTCCTGAGCCCCCCACCCCAGCTCCTGAGCCCCCCTCCTCCTCTTCCTTTTCGGGCCTCCTCCCGCCCTGGAGCTGAAGGCTTCTCTCAGCTGAAACCAGCCCCGTGATGTTCCATCAAAGCAAATCAAAGTAATAAAATGTAATTTAATTCCTCGCCGAGAGTGAGCCTGTAAGTGGCAATTAGCTGAAATGTTCTGCTATTTTTACTCGCTCTTTGCAAGAGAAATTGCTGTGGAGTCAAGGCGCCGTGTTTGCGCCAGCTCCAAAGCCGGGGCTGCTCTCTCTGGCCCCCCGGCCGGCCGGCGGGAGTCAGCGGACGAAAGGAGCAGGACCGGGCCCAGTGCCCGGGAAGGGGTTGTGATGTGGGGGGAGGGTTAGTGATAAGGGGGGTGCTCGTTGGTGTGACCATGCCTGTATGTGCATCTGTGTGCCCATGCGTGTGTTGGGATGGGGGGGGGGGAACAGGGCTATTAGGGGTGTGTGAGATGTGTGTTAGTTATGCATGTATGCGGTGTGTGAGGGTGTGTCCATGAATACGTGCCCATAGGTGTGAGAAGTGTTAGGGCATGGGGGGTGGGAGGGGTGTGTCTGACAGAGGTGTGTGAGGGGCTGAGTTTGGAATGGCTGTGTTAGCTGCGAGGGGGGTTGTTAGGGAATGGGGGTGTGAGGGGCATGGTTGGGATGGGGTGTGTGAGGGTGGGTAAAGGGATGTGATGAGGTGTTAGGAGATGGGAGTGTGATGGGTGTGGAGGGGTGTTTGTCATGGGTGTGGTTAGGGGATGGAGAGGGGTGTCGAGGGGTGTGTTGGGGGTGTGTTTGTGATGGCTGTGTTAGGGGACGGGGAGGGGTGTGTTAGGAGATGGGGAGGGGTGTGGAGGGGTGTGATAGTGATGGCTGTGTGGGGGGGGAGGGGGGTGTCGAGGGGTGTTTGTGATGGGTGTGGTTAGGGGATGGAGAGGAGTGTGGAGGGGTGTGATAGTGATGGCTGTGTGGGAGGTGTCGAGGGGTGTTTGCGATGGGTGTGGTTAGGGGATGGAGAGGGGTGTCAAGGGGTGTGTTGGGTGTGTGTTTGTGATCGCTGTTAGGCGATGGGGAGGGGTGTGTTTGTGATGGCTGTTAGGGGTGTGTTAGGAGATGGGGAGGAGTGTCGAGGGGTGTTTGCAATGGGTGTGGTTAGGGGATGAGAGGGGTGTCGGGGTGTGTTGGGGGTGTGTTTGTGATGGCTGTGTTAGGGGACGGGGAGCGGTGTGTTTGTGATGGCTGTTAGGGGTGTGTTAGGAGATGGGGAGGAGTGTCGAGGGGTGTTTGCAATGGGTGTGGTTAGGGGATGAGAGGGGTGTCGAGGGGTGTGTTGGGGTGTGTTTGTGATGGCTGTGTTAGAGGACGGGGAGCGGTGTGTTTGTGATGGCTGTTAGGGGTGTGGTTAGGGGATGAGAGGGGTGTCGGGGTGTGTTGGGGGTGTGTTTGTGATGGCTGTGTTAGGGGACGGGGAGCGGTGTGTTTGTGATGGCTGTTAGGGGTGTGTTAGAAGATGGGGAGGGGTGTCGAAGGACATGTTTGTGATGGCTGTGTAAGGGGTGTGAGGGTGTATGCGATGGGTGTGGTTAGGGGATGGAGAGGGGTGTGGAGGGGTGTGATAGTGATGGCTGTGTGTGGGGTGTCGAGGGGTGTTTGCGATGGGTGTGGTTAGGGGATGGAGAGGGGTGTGATAGTGATGGCTGTGTGTGGGGTGTCGAGGGGTGTGGAGGGGTGTGATAGTGATGGCCGTTTGTGGGGATGCCGTTGACACTTGGGAGACCCTGGGCCAGGATGGCTCAACCTGGCGACAGGTCCGACGCGGTGGCTCCCTGCATTTTGAATTCCCTGCCAGCGAGCTGAAAAGAGGCGCGGGGGGGAGGGGAGACTGGCTCCTCCTCATGGCCAGCAGCCTCCTGCTGTCCCTGGGAACATCTGTCCTCACTGGAACAGCACTTGTGGCTCGAGGATCGGCCTTACGGGCTGCCTGAGGGTCCCCGGCTCCCACGGAAGACGGTCGCACGCGGCAACGACCGATCGCCCGTCGGCCCCTTGGCCAAGGCCAATGCCCCTCACTTGAGATGGGGCGACCACGTCTGCTCCGGCTGGGGGCGTGCCGGGGGCTCGCAAAGCGGCAAGAGGATGCTTTCTGCCTCGCCTCCCGATTCCCTGGCGTCTCGTTGCTTTGTTGACGTGGTCGGAGCGCTGCCCACAGTGACTCCAAGGCCTGTGAGTGGGAGCAGCTGGTGTAGACCCAGTGCTTTTTATAGGCATCGTTGGGTTTATGTTTTCCAAGGTGCATCCTGCCCCCCTGCTATCCCTGCCCTGCCCCCGGATGCGCAGGGGTCTGCTAATACCCCTTCCTCCCAACCCCAACCTGCAGTTCCCCCTGCCCTGGCCACATCCCCAGAGTCCCTGCGCTGAGCTGCCGGTCAATCACCTGCCAGGTTTGCTTCCCGCAAGGCACGAGCAGCTGCATGTGCCCTCCACCCTGGGAGGAAACTGGAAGGGGGGGGGGAGAATGTGCCAGTGGAGGGGGGAGGCTTCTTGCAAACCCACGGCTCTCTGGTGGGTGGCCAGGAAACCGGTCGTGCTGAGCGCTTGCCGCGGAGAATTCACCAAGGAATAACCTCCTGCGGCTTAAAAAAAAAAAAAAAGTTCCAAGATTGTTTAACAACAATCGAAAAGGACCTGTTGCCATAACAACCTTCCACTCCACCATGCCAGCCCTCTGCCAGACCCTGCCCCGCTGCCGGCTTGGTGCCGGGGGACAGCAGCAGGGTGCTCACAGGGGAAGCGAACCCTACCCCCTTTGTGGGCAAGTCACCCCCTAGCTCTGCCATCCCAGCTCCGGACAAGCCCCGAAGTTGGGGGGGCTTTTAATGCAGCATGACTGGCCGGCTTGCCGAGGCGCGTGTGGGCCCGAAAGGCTGTAGGGGATCCCGGCTCCTTCCCGCACGGGCTCCAGCGCAGCTCGGAGCTCCCCGGGCACTGCCCGTGCCATCTACCAGGTGACGAGCCGGCAAACCCCATCCCTCCCCGGGGGTCGCCAGCTGTCGAGGGAGGCCCGAGAGCTCTGTCAATATCTCGTGATCTTTGGGTGATTCCTTTCAAGCCGGGGGGGCTAGGAATCGCCCCAACTTAGCTTTTATTTTAACTCTGAGCCTGCCCCTTGCTCTGCAGGGCCTCTCTTTGGGGGGGTTCCCAGCCAGCCCCCCCATACTCATCAGGGTCCCCCCAAGCAGCTGTCCTTTGCTCTCCAGAGCACAGCCTCAGGTCGCCCCGGTGGCCCCATCCCTGCAGTGGGGGTGTCCAATGCCCCAGGAGCAGAGTCCAGCTGCCTCCGGAGGGGCTGGCGACAGCTTCCCGCTCTCCCTAGAGCGGGGGGGCTCTCCCCCCGACGGCGCTGGTGCATTCCCAGCCCCCGGCCGGAGCAGGCCTGGACTCATCGCTCCAGTGCCCCTGTGCTAACAGTCGCCACGCAGGCCTGGCGGGCCCTGGGTGACTCACAGCTCTGTGTGTCACGAGCCTCCGAGCTGCAGCTACCACCTGAGCCCCAGTGGGGGCGGGCTGCGGGGGAGCCAGGAGCCTTCTGCAGAGTGACAGGGGTGGGGGGGGAGGGGAGCAGCTCCATGCTCTTCCTTTAAGCCGTGCAAAGGGGATTTGGTGCTGCCAGCCCAGGAGTTTCAGGGGCTTGGAGGGCCAAGTGCTGCATGATCGGTTTCCCCAGCATCGGGCCCTTCTTGTTCTCAGCGGCTCTGGGGGAGGTAGCATGGTCCAGTGGTGAGAGCACAGGCAGGCCTGGGGGTGGCAGGTGCGAGGGGGTGGTTTCCATGTTGCCCTAATTCGGCTCCCCTTCCAGCTGGTGGGAGTTCTAGCGTTTGAAATCCCTGCAAGCCACTAACTCGGGCTTTTGCGGTGATCCAAACGGACTCCAACCAAGTATTGACACAGGAAAGGCACAACCGAGTGGCAAACTCTAGCTGAGACGAAAAGCTCCTGCAGTGACGTGCTCACAGGTGTTAACGCCACGGCTCGCTTATCTACACTAGAACAATGCCACCTGCTAATTAGCTACTGTGTGACAAAACCACACCTTATGTCCTAGCAAAGACCGGCCACGACAAACCGTACGGAACAGGCGGGGCTCAGAGCTCAATGGGCGAAGTGAGCCGAGACGGGATTGTGCAGTGGTGTGGGTGCTCGCCAGAGACCGGTTTGAGTCCCTGCTCTGCCTTACACTTCCCGGGTGATCTTGGTCAAGTCACTTATAGTCTCCGTGCCTCAGTTTCCCACCTGCTGTAGCTCAGAGGCGTGTTGTGAGGAGGATGCCTGCTGAAAAGCATTCTCTGAGAGCCAGATATTATTAAAACCAGCGTCACGAACTCCCGGGCCTCACCACGGTGTCCGTTTTTAGAAGCGATGCGTTGCTGGTGAATCTTGTGCTCGAGGGCTGACTGGAAAAGGGATTTTTATTTCCCATCGGGGGAAAAAAATCGTGACACTTTTCACAGAACTTTTCAGCTTTTGCCTGAAACAAATCACAAAAAGATTCCCTCCCTCCCCTCCCCCCCAGTCCAAAGCCCAAAAGGGACGGTTTTTGACACAGGAGAAATGGGAAATGATGGGTGTTTGCTGAGGAAAACTTGCAAATAGTCAATGAAAGCCAGAATTTTCATCAGCTGTTTCTGGGAGGTTTTTACCAAAAAAGACCCTTTTTTTGTGTGAAAAAGCAATGCTGGTGTTAAAGTCCCCCGGGCGTGGATAGAACACTCAGCAGGTAGTGCCAGTCGTGTTGGAATGCTTCAGGCAAATGAGTTCTCTCATTGCTGCTTATTTCTATCCCTGTGTCCCCTGGGCGCTGCAGTGGTAGGTCAGGATTGGAGGGTGCTTGGTGCTGTACAAACACTGAACAAGAAAGATCGTTTCTGCCCCAAAGCAAGATGGAGGCCAAGAGGCCCATGGGGGAGTGCAAGTGTTATACACACGCCTAGTGGGTGGGGTTCACTCGCTCGTGTTGTGGCACTTGGAGGGAGAATGAGTTTGCTCTACAGCCTTCGCTTCCAGCTGGAGAGGCTCCTGCGCTAAGCTCCCAGAGGTCCCCGGTTCAGTTCTGCCCCAGAGGTCCCCGGTTCGGTTCTGCCTCTTGGCCTTACACAAGGAGACAGGACTGGTCAGCGCGGGAGGCCGTGTCTCAGCTCAGAACAGCGCAGTGAGTCTCTGGGGAAGTGTGGAGGAGGATGTAGCTTTGCGGATCGTTACCGGCAGCACCCTGCAAGCAGGTGGGGTGGTACCCTTGAATGCGACCAGCTCTGGGGTTTGCCTTCTGTCCCCAAGGGCTCTTGATCCGGCTAAAGGAGCAGGATGGTGAGAAACGGGCCAGGCAGGGGTTAGCAGAGCACGTGGGCCGAGCCGCTTGCTCGGCAGAGCCAGAGCGTTGCAGAATGACCTGCGCATGCCCCCTTAGGTGCTGCTGATCCAGGCAGTCAGGCCCTCGTTCTCCGCTTCCCCTCTGCCATTGGCAGCTCCTGAAATCAGCGGGTTGGTGTCCAAGGCCCCTCCCTTCCCTATTTCCTGGGGCTGTAGACGCCCCCTTCTTGGTCGTACCCTGTGGTGGCGAGAACAGCCTATTTATTGTGGCTCAGGCATGGTTCTCGGGCCAGGTCCTTGGCTGGTGGCAATCAACAACCTCAGTAGAGTCGCGCTGATTTACACCGGCTGGGCACCGATGTTTCCTCTAATCTTTTCCATCCATGTGCAGAATAAATTTTAAACACACTGAGGCATGTGAGGATGTGCACCACCTGCATAAACACACACCCAGCTGTGGGTGCTCTGTTAATCAGCTGGGCTGCATTGACATCTCTCCCAAGCGGCTTCACTAGCGGCCAGCTTACCGGGAGCACTACTGGGGATCCTGAGGTTTTAAGACGGGCATTTGAGAGAGAGAGTGCGAAGGCCAGAACGAACCCCATGACCACCGAGTCTGACCTGCTGCACAACGCCGGCCAGACGCCCACTCAGTCATTCTCACGGTGAAGAGAATGAGTCTCCCTTGCCACGTAAGTTCCACAGCAGAACGGGAGCCAATCTTTTAGAAAAGCCTCCCGCCAGGATGTTAAAGACTCCACATGCAAGGATCTTAAATAACTCCAAGTCTCCCTGGCGGGGTTTGATGAGTAGTGATGGAAAGTTTTAATCAAAGTTTTAATGGGGAAGCTGGAGCTGCATCAGTACCACCTGCTACCAGTGAGTTCTAGCTATCAGCACTCTAGGGCTGATGGAAACATTTCAAGCGAAACATTCCCCTCCCCCTCACCCCTGAAAATGGGGTGGGTTAAACAAATCTAGTTTCTCTGTGGGGCAAGATCAATGTTGGGAAAATTTTCCATGGGGAAAGTCAACACAAAATGGTTAGTTTGGGAGCGGCTGCCTAATAATCTTTGTGGCCCGGCCAAGTGGCTGCAGTGTCTCGTGGGAGTTGTAGTTCCAGCTCCCTTATGCCTGTTCCCCCCCTCAGTCGTCCTCCCTAGCTGGCCTTCACCTCCCAGGATGCACTGTGGTCTCCCCGCTGAGTGGCGGCCCTGCATCATGAGGACCCTGCGCTGGAAAACGGTGACATTTCTGAGTTAACGTTTTAGAATGTTTCGTTTCTAAATAAGTTCCCGTCTTTTGACCTTTTGCTTTGATTTGGGGCACATGGCAATGTCAACATTCCTCCGAGGAAAACCAACTCTATTAGATATTTAGCTGGTCTTTATATTCGTTCATGGCTTTTTTTTCCCACCCTGATACCTGTGTGAGGCAGGTGTGAGCCCTGTTTTACAGATGGGGAACTGAGGCTGGGGGGATATAAGTGACTTTGCTAAGGTCACACAAAGAGTCTGTGGCGAAGCCAGATCTCCTCTGCCCCTCTCTAGTGCTTGCATCCACTACCATCTACTAGCCTGGCCCTTTGAAATGCACCAGCTTCCAGGCTAGCAGGTGCTTGCTGGAGGACTAGTTTGAATGAGGTGTGTGTCAGTCCACAAGCACTACACACACGCACACACACACACACTGGCAGGCTTCCACGTTGCACATTCAAACAGAGTTTGCACACACTCACGTGGACACCACACCCACGCTTGCAACCAAGGCACATTTGGATGCACGTACACAAAACATAACTCATCGTGCCAATGTTTTCCGCCAAATGCACACGCAGGTGCACACAAACACTGGACACATGCCCAGAACCAATGCACATGCATGCACAGAGCACATGGTCTTGTGCACACACACGACAAGAGCAGTCTTAGGTACACATCCAGTGTAGCTGCCTGTCGAAACTTACAATAGTGGCTCCTAGATCTGTAGCATTTTCATCTTTCCGTCTCCGTGCTTTGCAAAGAATGAGGCATGTATCCTATCTAGGGCTCGGGGGAAGTGGTTAAAGAGTTTGACGTGAGAGGGGACATGATAACGGTTTTCAGGTCTCTAAAAGGGTATCACAGGAAGAAGAGGGGAAATTGTTCTCGGCCTCTGAGGACCGGACAAGAAGCAATGGGCTTAAACTGCAGTAAGGGAGGTTTAGGCTGGACATTAGGAAAAACTTCTTAACTATCAGGGTGGTTAAAGACTGGAATAAATTGCCAGGGGAGGTTGTGGAATCTCCATCACTGGCGATATTTAAGAGCAGGTTAGACAGACACCTGTCAGGGGTGATCTAAATCTAGCATGGTCCTGCCATGAGGGCAGGGGGACTGGACTTGACCTCTCGAGCTCCCTTCCAGTTCTACTGTTCTATGATTCTATGACATCCTCCCCGCCCCCCCATCTCAAATCGGGATACAAAGTTGAGATCTTTAAAGAATTCACCAACGGAAGAACCAATTTGATTTTTCTCCTTGTTTTGGACCCAATTGAAAACGGTCTGATCCTTTGGAAGGGTTCGGTTTAGATTTCAACCGTTCGCCTTGAAACGTCTTTTCAGTCAAATGAGCTTAGAGATCGGAATGAAAAGTTGATTCGTGCCAGAAAATCATGAATTTGTCAGTGGGATATTGTCACTGTTCTGAAACACTGAAAGTTTGGGGGGCCCCTGTGCCCCATTATGTTCATTCTGGGAAAACCCTGAAAGTTGGAGGGGAGGGGGGTTTCTTTGACATTGTTTTCAGGCTGGGAAAGTTGTTGTGCCCGACGCTGTTTCACTAACTGCCATTTCTCATTGCGGTCCAGCTGGAGGAAACTGAGGCACGGGGTGGCTAAATTACTTGCTTTCCGCTCAGTGGCAGAACCAGGCACCAAACCTAGATCTTCTGCTTCCCAGCCTAGTGCTTTCTCCCCTGGACATTATCCATTTGCTTTGGAAGGGCAGCTCCGCCTGGGCGGTGAAAGGGTTAAGACCAGATGCAGCTGGTTTTGTTTGACACCCCCCCAGCTCGCTCCCTGCCAGGGCTCATTAAGCGAACCCCCTGCCCCCTGCCCAGGGAGATTAATAATTCAGGCTGTGACTCCACAGAGCCAGTAGCAGTTTAGCTCCCCCCTCCTTTTTTTCCCTCCTCCTCCTCTCCCTGCCTCTCCCCTCCCTACTCCGGGACTCACTGTGCAGCGGGGATGGAGCAGGGCGCAGGAGCTGCCTAACTCTGCTGGCGGACAGGGCACAGGAGAGGAGCAGAGGGAGAGCCGCTGGGCTCAGCAAGGTCCACCCGGGCTGGTAGAGGGGGCAGCGCTCGGCAGGGTTCAGCGGGCGAAGGAGCCGGAGGGCAGGAGAGAGAGACTTGGACTGGAAGAAGAGGGAGCGAGCGAGGGCGCGATGGATCCCAAGGACCGCAAGAAGATCCAGTTCTCCGTCCCGGCGCCCCCCAGCCAGCTGGACCCCAGGGCAGTGGAAATGGTAACGGGCGCGCGGTGGGGGTGGTTTGGGATGTGGGGGTGACACGGCGGAGAAGTGCTGGTGGTAGGGCTGGTGCCTGTTTGCTAGGGTCACCTCCGCCTCCCCCCGCCCGCTCCTGGACATCCCCTGCCCGATAGCCACGTGCTCGCAGACACGCAATTCACACAGCCCCGTCCCTCTGCTGCCCGGTACCCTCGCACCTGCGCACGGCCCCAGCCCTCCTGCACACCCACTGCTCGCCACTCGTGTGCACCCCCGTTTCGCACGCGCGCCCGTGCGTGCCCTCGCATGCACTGTGGCGTGTGCACATTGCGGCGCCCCCAAGTCGCCCAGGGACACAACCTGCGTCAATGCAGCTCAGCGCACGGTCCCACACGCCCTCGATCTTCACACTCACGTGCCACCGGAGGTGGGTGTGAATCCGTGCAACTATAGTGACCCCAAAGGGGACGATTTGCACCAATTGAGTGCCAGGCCCTAGATAGACTGACTCCCCCCCAATCTGATCCCTGGCTAGCCAAGGGCTGACCGCCCCCCCCCCTTGAATGCACCTCTTCCCCTTTGCTCCAACTCCATCCCCCCCGAGATGCACGGAGCCAGGACCAGGCTGTCAGCAGGCTCAGGCTGCTGTGTGTTACGCGGAGGGAATGTCACAAAAGCCGCCTGCCCTGGGCAGCCAGGAGGGCAAACCCTGAGTTCTTTGCAGGACCAGGCCCCGTGGCGGGAGAGCAGCCACTTGGGTGCGTGTCAGTGGCCGCGCTGGGTTAAATCCGGCTGCAAAACCCTCGCCAGCCGCACAGGTGCGAGTGAGCCGCCTGGTGCCTCCAGCCAGGCTCCTAGGAAAGGGATTTCCTGCCTCCGGAGGTGCCTGGGCTCCTGCTCCCGTGAGCCCCCAGCAAAGATCGGAAGGGTGGTGGGGAGGGGGTCGGATCAAAGCCCCCTTCTGTCTTGGGGGGGTGGGGGGTGGCGCTCCAAAGTGAGCAGTGTGGCCGGTCGGGAGAGGACACAATCCACGCATGCCAGGCAGGAGGGCTGGGACAAGGTGTGTCGTGGGGGTGCGGGGAGCCAGCGAGCCAAACTGTGATCCCCTATAGATCCACTTCAAGATGGGGGGGGGCGGCAGCACCCTGGGGTCCAGCACCTGACACCTGGTGCAATTGCACAAGTGAGCCTGTTCCGCTTGCACGGTTCACCCTCGTGAGCGGTGAGTCGAGCCAACGTCCTCCGGGCGCACACGCCGCACGGTGCAGCTGGACACCCAAGAGAACTGTGGTGCTCGGGGTTACCGGCCAGAAGTGAAACGCGGGTCCCCTCCTAGGCATGGGCATGCTTTGACACGTGCAACGGATGGGGGGCGGAGCTTCAGTCAGACCAATGGGACTGTGCGGGGGAGGGCAAATCTCTCACCTGCCTGAGGCTTGCAATTTGGGGAGGGGTAACAACCCCCCCCTCCAAACGCTGCCCAGGGTTGTAGGGAAATTCCATTCCCAGGGGCCCGTCAAGTGACCATCTGACGCGTGGCGGGTGCCTCCGCGATCGGAGCCCACAGGCCTGACTGGTGGAGCCGTGGCCAAGCGACAGATGACGCCGTTTGCACCAATTGGCCCCCTTGATCGCACCCTCAGTAGGGAGGCCAAGGGGCTACGGGGACTGATTTCCCTTCCCTTCGCGTGGGGGTGCCACCCAATCCAGGGGTGAGGCAGCATGGGGCTGGCACCTTGCCCGGGTGCTTTTAATCAGGCCCATCACCCAGAGACTCCGCCTGTGCCCCCGGAATGACCCAGGCGCCTGTCTCTCTCCCTCCATCTCTCCCTTGCTCCTGCCGGGTGAAATCCACATCTGACTTTTTAGTCTGGAGTCGCCCAGAGCAGTGGCCCCCTCACTCTTTCCATCCGCGTGTGGAATAAATTTTGTTCCATGCACCACCACTGTTAACTCCTGCTGCCGGGTGTGGGGGCTCTGCTAATCAGCTGGCGGCATTTGAATCTCTCCTGGGGGGCCGCCTAAGCACTCAGCCTACAGGGAACTCTGCCCTGGGGCAAGTAGAGGTGCACCAGGTCTCATGGCCCAGCACAATTCATCCCCGTAGGTTGGAGCAAGCACCCGCTGCAGCTGGATTTTCTGGCCCAGCCTCTCCTGCCATCTCCTCACAAGGGGGTCCCTGGGCTTAGGAGCTTCCCTTTTCAACATATTCATGAATGATCTGGAGAAAGGGGTAAACAGCGAGGTGGCCAGATTTGCAGATGATACCAAACTGCTCAAGAGAGTTAGGACTGAAGCAGACTGTGAAAAGCTCCCAAAGGATCCCACACAACTAGGTGACTGAGCAACAAAATGGCAAATGAATTTTAATGTGGATAAATGCAAAGTGATGCCCATTGGAAAACCATAATCCCAACTATACGTACAATATGATAGGGACTAAATTCGCCATAACCACTGGAGAGAGAGAGAGATCTTGGAGTCATTGTGGAGAGTTCTCTGGCAACATCCACTCACTGTGCAGCAGCCGCCAAAAAAACAAGCAACGTTGGGAATCATTAAAAAAGGGACAGTGAATAAGACCGAGAATATCTTACTGCCTCGGTATAAATCCACAGTAGCCCACATCTCGAATACGGCATACAGATGTGGTCACCTCTTCTTCTATTGGCACTGGAAAAGGTTCAGCAAAGGGCAACTAAAATGATGAGGGGTTTGGAACGGGTCCCGTATGAAGAGAGATTTAAAAGACCGGGACGTCTCATCTTAGAAAAGAGGAGACTAAGGGGCTGATAGGCTAGAGGTCTACAAATCATGACTGGTGTGGAGAAAGTGAATTATGAAAAGTTATTTACTTGTTCCCGTAACACAAGAACTAGGGGGTCACCAAATGAAATGAATCGGCAGCAGGTTTAAAACAAGCAAAAGGAGGTATTTCTTCATGCACCACACAGTCGACCTGTGGAACTCCTCGCCAGAGGATGTTTTGAAGGCCAACACTGTAACAGGGTTCAAAAAAAGAGCTAAATAAATTCGTGGAGGATAGGTCCAGGTCCTACCCATTAGCCAGGATGGGTAGGAATGGTGTCGCTGGCCTCTGTTTGTCAGACGCTGGAAATGGGAGACAGGAGAGGGATCACTGGATGATTCCTTGTTCTGTTCACTCCCACTGGTGCATCTGGCATTGGCCACTGTTGGAAGACGGGACACTGAGTTAGATGGACCGTCTGGCCGTCTTATGGACCGTCTGGCTGGAAACTGGATGGGCCGAGACCTTGGCATCGCCCCATGTCCGAGCTCCTTATGTCTCTATCTCACACTAATACACAACACTGACACACCCCACACAGCCGCTCTCTCACACACACACTGCACCACTCACACGAAGGGTGGGGAACCTCAGGCCTGGGGGCCAGATGCGGCCCCTGAGGTTCAGGGGTCCCTCCGCTGCCACCCACCCACAGGGCTGGAGCACACAAAATCTATGAGCCTGGGCCCCCCTAGGCTCTGGGGGGTGAGGGGAATGTGGGGAGGGTCTTTCTCCCACTCAGTCAGGGTCTTCTCACTTGTGTGCGGCCCCCGCTTGATTTTTCTGTGGGTCAGCAGCCCTCGACCCAAGAAAGGTTCCCCCTGCCCCGACTTACACCCTTGATACACCACACTGGCGCACACCACACAGCCATTCTCCCACGATACACACTCGCACACACAAGTTCACTGACACACGGACACACCACTTCAACACCCAAACTTGCACACCAGGCATTCGTGTCAAATCACGGCACACTCGTGCAAAAGTGTGCACGCACACACACGCGCCCCATCCAAAGAGCTGCACGCCCAGAAGGTCCAGGCACCCTTGGAGAAGCACAGTCCTGTGCACCCCAACTGTCTGTCGAGGGGGCTTTCCCCCGTGACCCACCGTAGCAGCTGAGAGCTAATGCCGGGGCCGGACGAAATCCCAGAGCACTTAAAGCAAGACGGGGCCCCCATTCACTTCTAAACTGGCCACTCGCTGTGGATGCTGCAGATCCTGGATCCCTGATTTGGGGTGTCTCAAAGGGTCCCAAGTGCCTAGATGTTGGGGGGGGGCTAAGAATGAATCAGGTCTCTTTGATGCATTTCCTGGGTACTGCTGTGTCCCCTCACCCCCATCATACGGAACAGCAGAGCAGGCAGTGAGACCCTAACCACTAGGCAATCCTCCTTAGATTTCAAGCTGGGTGCCCAAATAGCGGTGCCCACCTTACAAATGTGGTTCCTGATGACACCCCACAGAACCCCTGCCACCCCACGGGCAGAGAGGGGAAGGCAATAGCCAACACAACAAAATAATCTGCCATGGGGGGGGGCTTTTTTCGCCTGCTGGTGCCTGAGCCTTCCCCTGAGCCACGTTTCCCGCAGCCACGGGCGTGGCAAACGGCCTCATTTTGCAAAAACGAAATCCCAGGTGTTTGATTCCAACGTGGCAGGAGAAAACTGGGCAGGTGGGCAGGCTGGCTGCTTGGGGATCTTCCCGCAGGACGGGCTAGTGTCCAGCGCTGCGTGGCAGGGTTGGAAACCTGCTCCCTCCCGTGGCGGGGATCCCCGTGGGCTGATGTTGCGTGGTTTCGACATGCACGCCCAGTGCTGCCCAGTAGAGGGCGACAGTGCTGCCTGCCACGGCAGAGTTTGGCCGCTGCGGGCAGTGGAAGAGAAGTGGCCCGAGTGAGTAGCCACAGGGCTGGCGGGCCTGTGAGGGGCTGGCGAGGGCTTGCGATGGTGCTGGTTTACCGGCGGGGGGGCGGGTTGTGTTATTTATTACATGTATTACCGTGGCTCACAGGCGCCCTAGCACTGGCTGAGGATCCCGTTGCGCCAGGCGCTGTACAAACCCAAACACGCCCCGAGTTGCTGGCCATCCAACCCTAACACAAGAGCCGGGGTCAGACGGGGTGCGTGGGACCGTATGGGTCAGCGCGGACGGCCGTGAAACCAGGGTCCCGCTGGCCCAACCTTACCGTGCTGTTTCTGGGGCAGGCGAGCTTCCTGGCTGAGCAGCCCGATGCCGCGTCTTGGGTGGCCCCCGAGGCCAGGCCTGGGGACCACAATGGCTCTGACGCCGGGGGGGGGAAGGAAGGAAGGTGAGGGGGGGTCTGGCGTATTTGCTCTTTCCCCCACTGCCCCGTGGGGTAATCAAGTGACGCTTAAACCTTTCTCCCCCTTATGCCCCCGTTTAGATCCGCCGCCGGAGGCCCACGCCCGCCATGCTCTTCCAGATGTCGGAGCACTCCTCCCCAGGTGAGGTCCGCTCGGCGAGGGGGCTGGGGCTGCTATCCCAGCCCGGGGGGCACGGCAGAGAGCAGGGGGCAGGCCAGGCACAGGGAGGTTTCCAGGAAGGCAGGGGCTCAGCCACCGCCGGGGAGAGGGCGGGGATGCCAGACCCATTGGCCGGCAGGATCTCTCCTGGTTGTGGCCAACAGCGGAGACACAGCGGGCGACGCCTTCCCAGGGAGAAGCAGGGTTGGGATTGAAGCCTGAGGACTCCCCAGGACTACACCCCTCGCCTGGTCCCCAGGGGTCCCTCCCAGCCCAAGGGGTGAACCCCGAACTGAGAGGCCTTGAGGGACAGCCGAGGTGGCTCTTGGTGCCCAGGACAGCAGGTCCAGCTCTGGGCTGCTCTGGCCTGGAGTCGGGCCCTTTGGGCAGCTCCCTTGCTGGTGTCTCTCACCATCTGGGCACCTCCCTGCCGTGGGACGGGGGAATTCCCACCGGGCGTGGAGCGGGGAAAAGGGGGCAGCTCCGGGCTGGCCTTTGGGCCCTGCACCGAGGCGGCGTTTGCCTTCCCTCCTTAGCTGCTCTGAGCCCGAGCGCTGGGGATCTGTCGTCCTGCTGCCCCGGCTCGTGGCCTGACTGTCTTTTCCTTCTTCCCGCCTCTCTCCCGCCCTCTGGCTCCTGCAGAAGAGGAATATTCCCCTTACCAGGTCAGTGGAGGCAGGAGGAAGCAGGCCCTGCAAGGAGGGAGGGGGGTGGACGGGCTGGGGAAATGGAGACGCAGTGAAACAACCTAGGATCTGCCCAGCCTGGCAGCCTCAGGAGCCCCCTCCCCAGGGTTGCTTGGGAGGGTGGAGGTGGAGGCAATGGGGCCGCTACAAAGGTCCCTTCCCCCGAGGGGTGTAACTGGCTCAGAACAGGCACAAACGCAGCCTCAGGGCCTGACCCGTCTCCCGAGAGACTTGTCCCAGTTCACCCTCCGGTGGGGGAAGCTGCGACCCTGGCAGCGCCCTCGTCCCCCGGCGAGCGTGGGCGTGGGGGCGAGTGTGGGGCATGGGCTGTGGGTCAGGATGGAGGGGCACCAGCAGAACTGAGGATTGGAATAGTGGGGGGGGGGAGAAGGGGCATTGGCATGCGAAGTGTACGCAGGTTGCCGACGGCGGCTGCTTTCGGGCGCTCACTTCCAGGAGCGCTGCAAGTCACTGCCGTCCCGCAGGATTCATTTTCCGGGAGAAAATGCCCCTGACAACGGCTGGGTGCCCCCCCCGCCCGCCCCGGCTCCTGGCCTTGGGCCTTTGCCTTGCCCTTGTGAAGCCAGCCCGGCAGCGATAGACGGCCTCGTGCAGAGTTACCTTGGAAGCGCCCAAACAACTTCAGCAGCTGCCAAGCCCGGCTCAGTCCCCGCGCTCCAGGAGCTCCCAGCGGGAGACGATCTCTGCCCACGTTTCCCATGACTTCTCCTTGATCTCGCATGAAATTAAGTTCCTTGCTGCGCAGCACAGGGCTAAGCTGGGATGGAAGATGAAGCCCTTAGGAGCCGGTGCAGGGCTTGGCTGCTCTTCAAGTCCACCCCGCCAGGCGCAGAATGCACCGTTCGCGACTGTAGCAGATTTGTGACTTAGCCCAGAGCTGCCGCAAACTTTCGCCGCCTGGCGGGGACCGAACAGCCCCGGCATCTCGCGGGAGGTCGTGGGCAGAGCCCTGCGGAGACTTTGGCCTCCGTGGGGCCAGTTCAAAGTCGGCCCCCGTCCGCATTGACGGCGAATGAAACGTGTCGCCATCAGACGGGGGTTTGACAGTCTCGCGAGCGGCGTGGACCGGCCTGTCTGAGGAGGGGCAGCCCACAGCCTGTTCTCAGACTCAGTCCACTCGCCTGTTAGAATCCAAACTCACCCGGCCTCCTCTCATCCGCCGACCACCATCGCTGCTCCTGGGAGTTTGGGGGATTGACAGGGAAGCCAAGTTCAGTTCAAGCCCCTTTCCCTCAGGCCTGCCAGCGCCAAGGGCTCCTCCCCCAGGAGTCCTCAGCCCACCCCCTAGATCCTCTCTCCCCAGGAAAGTCTCAGCAAAAACTAAGGAGTCCTGGGGCACCTTAAAGACTAACAAATGTAGTGGGGCAAAAACTTTTGCAGGCTGCTGCAGACTTACCGGGCCCCTGAGCAAGGCGGGAGGGGAGGGGGGCGGCTCTGCAGCCCCTCCCCCCAACCCGTCAGTGCCAGCCAGAGTGTCCCACATGGGGCTGCAGCTGCTGAATCACTGGGCCCCCTGGTGCTTGCCCCTTTTGCCCCCCCCCCATCCGCCAACCAGCTCCTTGTTCTCCCCAGAAAGCCATTCCTACTTCTCTGCCACCCGGCTGGGCTAGGGAGCCACTCACCCCCAGGAGGCGGCAGAACCCCAGAGCCCTTCTCCTGTGCGCGGTGACCTTGCGCTCCTTCTCCCTGGGTGGCGCATAGAGGCGCTCGAATCCCCAAAGGAGTTTAGGAGCCAAACTCCCAGGGATGCAGGCCCGCCGGAAGGGGGGGGGCAGGACAAAGGGCCTGGATCCCCGATGGCTGGGGCCTGGGATCCTTTAAATTGCTGTGCTACTGACTGCCTAGCCCTAGCCCCGCCCCTTCCACCTGTGCCCCGCCTCTTCCAGAGGTATGGCACAGGCCCCCGCCTCCCCGCCTTGCCCAGGGGCCCGGCTAGGCTGTCGGCCCCGCTGCGGTAATATTGGGGATAGCTAAGAGCCTAAACACCTTAGTTTGCAGCATGGGAGCTGTGTGGGTCCCAGGACGCGAGCGGGACGAGGTGGGGGATGGGGTAATATCTTTGATAGGACCCAGACAGCTTTTCTTCAGGCCTGGGGAAGAGGGAGCATCCCAGCTAGACACCAGCTGCCGCAGGCTGTTCAGCACAAGGCGTTCGCACGTGTCCCAAGAAACCACCCAGCGAGAAGTGGGCAAATTAGCACGGCACCGGAGGGCAGCGTCGGAGCCAGGGCCTTTCACCTGCCTCCCCGGCGCAAGGCTTTGGTTTGAGCGCGGGGCGGAGGGGTGAGGCCCTGGCACAGGGGCGCGGAAATCGCCCTTCACGGGGTCCGAGGGTGGCTTGGCATTCCCTGCTTTTTGCTTCACAACAGCATCCGCCTCGGGAGGGGCAGCGGGCAGCACATGGGGGTCCTTGCTGTGAATCCAGGGAAGGCAGCTGAACCGGGGCCTCTTTGGCTGAGTCACTTGGGTGGCTGCTGGACCCGCTGTCCCAGTCCTGAGCTTGGCCCTCCAAGGCCCGTGTGACCTGGCGACTCTCGGGGTTGCTCTGCTCTGGTGCTCTTGACTCTCTCCTCCCTTCCAGAGAACGCTGGGCGAGGGCCACCTGCTGAAAACCAAGAGGACCAACCCGTGTGCCTACACCCCACCCTCCCTTAAAGGTACGTTGGCTTTTATTCCATCTCTTGTAAAAAGCGAGCTTGGGGCCAGCCCTGGGCCGAGAGACAGTGCAAAGCTTATGCCTCGCATACACCCTGCTACACCTGTGAGGTCCAGATCGCTCTCAAGTCCTGTTCCGCCCCCAAAGGATACCCTGCCTTTCCACAGAGGCATGTTTCATCCTTCACTCCCCTCCTTGTCGGTAAAGCCATCTCACCTGGTCAGTTTCACTTCCTGCTTCTCGTCAGTTTCACATTTCCCTGCACTGAGGTCTGGTTTCCAAAAGCTTCAAGGGAAAAGTGAAACTCCTTAAAGGCCGCATGACCCTCTAGATCATAGCTTTGGGGCTCCCGCAGAGCCAGGCTAGCAGGGGGAGCCAGGATGCTGTTCGGGCTTTTCCCTCCTCTACGCCCCATTAAAAACAGCCAGTGTGTTTTATTTGAAATGCCTCAGGCCTGAGGGGTGGCACTTGAAAAAGGCTAAATGCTCCAGAGAGATCAAATAAGCCCAGCCGCAACATGAAGAGGGAGCTAAATTGCGCCATCCCCATGCTACAGGTAGGGAAACTGAGGCACAGCGTGGGAACAGTGACTTGCACTAGGGCCACTCAGCTGGGCTTAGAACAGGGCGATCCTGGCTGTCAGTCCCTTGTTCACGCCACTAGTCCAAGCTTCCTTGTCCTGGGGAATTTGCTCCCTCTGAGATTCTGACAATTATATGGACTAAGCGCTGGGATCAGGAGCGGTCTGAGGCCGGATGCGGCAGCTGGCGCCCCAGGTGGAAGGCGCGATCGGCGCCCCTGCCTGCATGGCTGTCAATGGCCGTGACGTAATCATGGGGCACCCCGGCGCCCCGTGACGTCATCATTGGGTGCCCAGGCCGGCAGCTCCCTAGGCAACTGCCTAGTTTGCCTAGGCTCACGGACCGCCCCTGACTGGGATAAATTGCCTAAGCAGGCTGTAGAACCTCCATCCCTGGAGATGTGTAAGAGCAGGCGAGACAGATGCTTGGGGAGTCAGGGATGATCTAGATCAGGGCTGTGGAACCTTTTATGGGTCAGGGGCCATTGACCCATGTGCGCTCCAGCCCAACGGGGAGACAGCAGGGGGGCTGGAGCGCAACACGGGGTCCCCAGTGCTGGCTGGGGAGCCCTGAGCCTCAGGGGCCAGATCCACACAAGCCAAGGGCTGCATCCAGCCCCCGGCCCTGAAGTTCCCCACCCCGATCTAGATGGAGCTTGTCCTGCCGTGCGGGTGGGGGACTAGACTTGACCTCTCGAGGTCCCTTCCAGTTCTAAGATCGAACCGTAAAGCTGATGGACCCTGATCAGCATGGAGTTGAACATGGGATGTTGCGAGATAAAGCCACGTCCCTCTACAGCAAGAGCTAAAAGGCAGCTGGTTCTCAGCAAAGGCTGGGCGGCAGAGTACGCTGTCCTTTTCTCAGTGCCTCTGGGTTCCAGGCTGGGGTTCTCTTGGGCAGTGGGGAAGTTAAGGTCTGTGCTTTTCTCGCCGGGTTTGCCTATCAGCTGTCCTGGTTGGCAAATAGTTCCCTCTGTTTTTGAGCAATGGGCCAGCATACCTTTTGTGTCCCCCTTAAGCCTTATCTTGAGGTCTTTATATGGGACTTAGATGGTAGGTGAGGTTTGGAAAGGGCCCTCTCCACGAGGGTAAATTTCTCTCCCGCCTTCCCAAGCTCTATTCTTTTCTCTCCCTCCCGGTGTAAAGCAGCGGCACCGGGCGCAGAGCCGGTGAAGTTACACCCGTGTCAGAGGGAGCCGAATCGGGCCCCCGCGTGTTTACTGACATGATCTATTTAAAGCCCTAATTGGCCGCCGCGTGTGCGTTTGACAATCTGTCTGCATTGCGGGTGCTGCCAAGTATGTAAGAGTTTCCTGCGACGCAGGAATTTCGTTGCGGGGTGCGTGACGCCAGAGCCGCTGCTGCGGGAGGGTAAGTGAGAGGCAGGGTCATCACTCCGCTTCGCTCACCCCTTCTGGCGGCCGTCCTTGTGGTCTCTGGGTGCTTGGCAGGCAGCCTAGAGCTCAGGCTCCCCCTCCAACGCAGCGTGGGCAAAGGCAGCTGCTGCCATGTCACAGATGGGGAAACTGAGGCACATAGCAGGCACCCTGAGGGGTGGCTAGTGGGAAGGAAGACTGAGGAGTGGATTTAGGAAGCACATCTCTTGCTCTGCCACTTCCCCCTCCTTCCCCCTCTCTTACACAATCACAATGTCTCCCATGCGCACACACTGCGTCAAACTCACACATACGCACGCACACGCTCTGTGCCGTGTATGGCAATTTCCCATCCGCCGCCTGCTCCCACTTGATCTGCACGCAAGTATTGTTCTCACCTGTCTCTCTGGCATCTCAGGAGCTGTGAAAGCTGCCAGGAGTCAGGCCTGGCTCTCCCGCCCCCGCGTTCCCAGCCCCCGCCTCGTTCCCGCGCTGCCTTCGAAGGCGCTTTGCTCTCGGCATGGCAGCGAGAGAGGGAAGGCCCCCGACGCTGCCGGGTATGTCATTCAGGGAAAATCATGCCCTGGATTGATATCGAGCCTCCCGCTGGTTAGCGTCGGGCCCAGCTGGGACGAGCCTAGATCAGCAAAAGCTGCCTCACTTGGGAAAACTCCAGAAAGACCCAGCGGATGTGAACCAGAGTCACTCCAGCACCGTGAGGCCTGTTTACACCAGCGGGAATCTATCCCCAGGGCTCCTTTTGGGTCGGTCCCTCAGGGTGAAATCCCCCAGGCTTTCTCTGGGACTGCCAAGCCCCCATGCGGTCTGAGCCCCGGTCAGCTGACTTGCAGGCAGTCGGTGACCCCAGCCCCACTCCTGGCCCCACCCCTTCCATGAAGGCCCCGCCCCGTCCCCCATACCACGGGCAGTCAAGGCAGCGCGGAGGGGCCTGAGCACAAGGAGGGCAGGCAGCGTGTAGCTCCAGCTCCCTGGCCAGGAGCACTGCGAGGCAGGTGCGGGGGGCAGCAACACTCCGCCCCCAGAATGCCTGCAGCAGGCGTTTTGGGGAGCGGAGTCTGGGTGGGCCAGGCTGGGGGTTTGGGAAGGCAACGGCTCCCCCGTCTCTCATATGCTCGCAGGGCGTGGTCTGTGGTGCTGAAAATAGCAGCGCGGAGACCCTCCCGCTACTGGAATGTTCGAGCCCCCAGCCCGGGTCAGCGGGCGCAGCCAGCCGGGGCCAGAGGGACCCAGAACGTGGTGGGATACACCACAGCGTGGACCCGGAAGGGACAATTGGACCCTCTCGCCTGGCCCCTTGTACATTTCACCCACTGGCCCCAGTACTGCGCCCTCGTGACTTGTCCTCCCCCTCCCCCGGCAGTTTGGCACCCGTCTGCCTTTCAAGCGACCCGCCCAAGGGCCAGTTGTTCAGCTTCGGAAGCCCCCTGCTCCAAGAATCGCCCCCTTTCCGCAGCCAGTGCCGGGAGCAGCACGGGGCAGGAGGAGGTATGGCCGGGGCGTTCCCAAGCCCCCTCCTCCCCTGGCTGATCCACAGTGGCCGTGACGCCCCATTGTAAGTGGGGGAGGGGTCAATTTGGGGCCCCTCTAACTCTGTCCGGGGCCAGAGCAGGCTCCTGGATGGGGGAGGCACATTGTGCTCTGCCCGTGGCCCCTGAGCTCAGGAGCTGTGGGTACGGCCTGGCCCTTTGGAGAGCAGGTGCTGTGCCGGTCTGTCCCTGAGTGGCCATGGGGCATCCCAGCCCACACAGGGCAGCCCCGCCCGCCCACCGCCTGCCTCCCCTCGGGGCATTGCCTGGCCTGCTGGCTGAGCCGGCAGGGGCTGAGATGCCGACACTGACCAGCCAAGAACCCCCCCTCCCTCCCCCCCGCTATCACCACTGGGCCATACTCCCCCGCAGAGTCCGGAACAAAATCCAGTTCCCGTCACCCCCGGGATCCAACCACTAGACCGGATTCCCTCTCCCCGCCAGGAACAGAACTCCACAGTCCTGACTGCCAGGCGGTCCCTGCTCTAACCACTATACCACACTCCCGCCCGCAGTTACGAAGCAAGAAACCCGACTCCTGCCCCAGACAACAGCCAGGGAGTGAACGCAGGAGTCCTGCCCCCTTTTTTCACCCCTTTTAGCCCCACGCCCTGATTCTCCCTCTGGGCAGGGCTGTGGGGAGCACGTGCCTTGTTCAGACCCCTGTTCCTGCCAGCCTGCAGCCACCTCTTTTCAATCCTTTGTACCCCGCACTTCGCTCATACAAAGACAACGTTGCCTTTGTTCTTCACCGTGGCAGGGCTGCAGTCCTCAGCAAGGAATGCACTCCGCCTTGTTTGGGAGACAGTGATCCACTGACAGTGGTTTATTACCTGGCTGTGTTTACAGCCACCTCCAATTCATAAGAACATAAGAGCGGCTGTACTGGGTCAGACCAAAGGTCCATCTAGCCCAGTAGCCTGTCTGCCGACAGTGGCCAGCACCAGGTGCCCCAGAGAGGGTGGACCGAAGACAATGATCAAGCGATTTGTCTCCTGCCATCCCTCTCCAGCCTCTGACAAACAGAGGCCAAGGACACCATTTTATCCCCTGGCTAATAGCCTTTTATGGACCTAACCTCCATGAATTTATCCAGCTTCTCTTTAAACTCTGTTATAGTCCTAGCCTTCACAGCCTCCTCTGGCAAGGAGTTCCACAGGTTGACTACACGCTGTGTGAAGAAGAACTTTCTTTTATTAGTTTTAAACCTGCTACCCATTAATTTCATTTGGTGTCCTCTAGTTCTTCTATTATGGGAACTAATAAATAACTTTTCTTTATCAGCCCTCTCCACACCACTCATGCTTTTATAGACCTCTAGCATATCCCCCCTCAGTCTCCTCTTTTCTAAACTGAAAAGTCCCAGTCGCTTTAACCTCTCCTCATATGGGACCCGTTCCAAACCCCTAATCATGTTAGTTGCCCTTTTCTGAACCCTTTCCAAGGCCAAAATATCTTTTTTGAGGTGTGGAGACCACATCTGTACACAGTATTCAAGATGTGGGCGTACCATAGTTTTATACAGGGGCAATTCCTACCAGTAACCCCCCTCCCCCCATTTCATCTACCCCGATCTGTTTATTTTTCTTCCGTGAAATATACCTTGAATCCACACACTATGTCGGAAAAAACCAACCCCACATCTGAGCGGGGTCCTGGGTGGGGCATCACGTTCTGCCCCCTTCCCCTGCAGTCAGGTCAGTTTTCCCCAACTGAATGGGCTCCCGAAGGATCAGCAAGTCCGAAAACCGGCTTTCAGCTGAGTTCAGCTCACCTGGGGGCATCTAAATAAGGATACTTAAAAGGATCTCATGGCATGGGGAAAAGATTAGAAAAGGGCCACAGAAATGACCAGGGGTTTGGGACAGGTGCCATATGAAGAGCGATTAATAAATCTGGGACTTGCCAGCTTGGAAAAGAGACATGGAAGGGGGGCTAGGAGAGCGCTCTACAAAGTCACGACCGGTGTGGAGAAAGTGAATAAAGAAACGTTATTTACTCCTTCCCACAACACAAGAAGGAGAGGTCACCAAGTGAAATGAATAGGTAGCAGGTTTAAAACAAACAAAAGGAAGGATTTCTTCACGCAGCGCACAGTTAACCTGTGGAACTCCCTGCTGGAGGATGTTGAGAACGCCAAGACTATGAAAGGATTAAAAAAACCTAAGTAAGTTCATGGAGGTTAGGTCCATGAGTGGCTATTAGCCAGGATGGGCAGGGCTGGTGTCACTAGCCTGTTTGCCAGAAGTTGGGAACGGGCGACAGGGGAGGAATCACTGGATGGTTCCCTGTTCTGTTCACTCCCTCTCGGGCACCTGGCATTGCCCGCTGGCTCTTGTACCCCCCCTCGTGCGACAGCCTGTGCTCCTTGTGCGTTCCAGCCATGCAGCGCATCGTGCAGTCCCACCTGGAGGCCGGCAGCGGGCTGGAGGACGAGGAGGCGGCCGAGGAGGGGGACAGCTCCGAAGAGGAGGCCGAGGACAGCAAGTCGTGTGACCCAGAGGACGCGGACACCGAGATCCCCGGCCCATGCGAGCTGGAGAGCAGCCCCGCGCCGGGTAAGGGAAACGCAGCACCCGTAGCCATGGGGCGGGGGCAGGGGCAGCTGGTGCCCAAAGCAAGTGGGGGGAGGGCTGCAGGGGGCACAGGCAGGCGCCCCTCGACTCGGCCCCACCGAGCTGCCCGCACGTCCTGCAGCACCTGAAGTGCCCCCTTGGGATAGCTGGGATACCCCTAGTGGTGCCAGTCGGTACTGCACCGTGCAGTACAGGAAACCCTCACCCTTCCTGGCAGAGGCGTCCCCACATTGACTGTGAATGGCACAAACTCTGAATACGGGGGCTGTGGCCCTTGCAGTGAGCTCCCTGCAGCTTCTGAACTCATCACAGGGGCCCTGTAGCCACGGGGAGCTCACCGTGGCTCTGGGCGGCCCCGGGGAGCTCGCCGTGGCTCTGGGCGGCCCCGGGGAGCTCGCCGTGGCTCTGGGCGGCCCCGGGGAGCTCGCCGTGGCTCTGGGCGGCCATGGGGAGCTCGCCGTGGCTCTGGGCGGCCATGGGGAGCTCGCCGTGGCTCCGGGCGGCCCTGGGGAGTTCGCCATGGCTCCGAGCAGCTGCGGGGAGCTCGCCGTGGCTCCAGACGGCCGCGGGGAGCTCGCCGTGGCTCCGGGCGGCCCCGGGGAGCTCGCCGTGGCTCTGAGCGGCCCCGGGGAGCTCGCCGTGGCTCTGGGCGGCCCCGGGGAGCTCACCGTGGCTCTGGGCGGCCCCGGGGAGCTCGCCGTGGCTCTGGGCGGCCCCGGGGAGCTCGCCGTGGCTCCGGGCGGCCCTGGGGAGTTCGCCATGGCTCCGAGCAGCCGCGGGGAGCTCGCCGTGGCTCCAGACGGCCGCGGGGAGCTCGCCGTGTCTCCGGGCAGCCCCGAGGAGCTTGCCGTGGCTCCGGGCGGCCACGGGGAACTCTCTGTGGCTCCAGACGGCCGCGGGGAGCTCGCTGTGGCTCCGGGTGGCCCCGGGGAGCTCGCCGTGGCTCCGGGTGGCCCCGGGGAGCTCGCTGTGTCTCCAGGCGGCCGCGGGGAGCTCGCCGTGGCTCCGGGCGGCCCCGGGGAGCTCTCCGTGGGGCCTGGGAGCCGTGGTGAGGTCCCAGCAGCTCCCAGCCCCCCCGCCAGGCGACTGCTGTGAGTAGCGGCACCACGAGTCGCGAAGGCTCCTTGCGCCTGTGTAGCCCAGCAGCGCCGTCGCTGGGGAGGAGGGGATGGAAGTCCGAGGAGGGGAGCTCAGGTTCAGATTTGGGCCTGGGGGATGCAGCGGGACCACGTGCTGCGAGGATGGCCCCGGGGGCCAGGAGGGTGGGCGTCCCGTCTGGCAAGGTGAGCGCCAGGTTTCGCAGGGCTCCGGGTGAACGGCCCTTTGCAAACCACGCAGCCCGCGGGCATCGCCTGTGGCTGGCGGCAGCTGCAGCTCTCCCCTCGCTGCCAGGCTGGGACTCGGGAGCGATGCTTCATGGCTGACCTGGGGCAGCCAGGTCGTGCCTCAGTTTCCCCACGGGGGGGCGGGCAGTGAT
Source organism: Pelodiscus sinensis (assembly GCF_052426305.1). Lineage (NCBI taxonomy): Eukaryota > Metazoa > Chordata > Testudines > Trionychidae > Pelodiscus > Pelodiscus sinensis. The sequence continues at coordinate 4,331,778 of NC_143080.1, forward strand.
GCTCCCTTCCACCTGGGCCTGACCGCAGCACGGCTCACGGCTCTCTCGCTGGCAGGGCCGTCCCATTCGATAGCACAGGGGTGGGTCGCCGCTCTCCTCGCTGGAGCCTCCTCAAGCCAGGAGCGCCGTCCCTAAACCCGAGAGCCGGGCGAGTCTCCAGGGCGCTGACCTGCAGGGGGCTCCAGGCTGCCTGGTCCCACTTAGGGCGTTTGCTGGCTCCTCCAGGAGCGTTCGCATCCGTGCTCCAGCTGGAGGGCTCCTGGCACGTCCAAGGGCATCCTGCTGGCCTGCCCCCCCAGATTCCTGTTTGAGGGGCTCAGACCACGTCTCAGCTCTTTAGGGTCCCTAGAGGCTCAGATCTTCCAGCTGCAGGGGCTGGATGGGTGGGACCCCGAGCCGTGCGCCTGGGGTGGCACGCGTGCAGGCAGAGGGTCGCGGGGCTTTCTGGGCCATCTGTGGTGAGGGGAAGGCAGGGTGGGCCGGGGGCGGGGGGGGCTTCTAACCTCTCCGGCCCTCGAGGGAGGTGATGGGTTTGAAGGGCGGGAGAGCAGTTGGCAAGCAAATTCCTGCCCGTGTGCGTGAGCCGAGGCCGTTTTCCCTGGATCGGCGCGGGGAGGGCGGGCGCTTTGCAAGCGGGTGGGAGGCAGCCGGAATAGCAAAATTCTATATAAAGGCCTCGCAATCCCCCCCCAAGCCCAGCCCGTTCCTGGATCCCACTTGCCAGGGACCCGCTGCGCATACTAAAATATCCCTTCATTTAGCGCCTTTGCTGCTAGGGAGAAACCTGTAACTACCCCCCCACACACACACACCAAGCACACGCCCCCCCCTCCCGGTACCATGAGCCATCAGTCACCTAGGAAACCACATCGCTGTTGCTTGGCACAAAGGAGCGGGGAGCCGGGTGCCTTGGCATGCGAGCAGAGACGCTCACCCACCCCAGCCCACCCACCTGCTCCCCCTGTGCCGGCCGGGGGGGAGCGATTCCCCACCCGACTCCCCATGGCATTGACGGGGGGAGAGCCACTAGCTGCCCGCATGGGCCTGGGCATGCCGGGGGCATTTCTCTTGGTGCTCTGGCAGCTCCGCACCCGTCTGTGCTGGGCAGCGCGAGCTGGGAAAGGCTGGGAGGGGTTAGTGGCAAGTTCTTTGTTTGGTGGGGCTCCAGCCCCGGCCTCGGCACATTCCCACCTGCTATCCCAGCCTCGGGCTGCCCCCCTCCCCTGCTCTGCCCGCGCCCCTCCCTCCTGCCCTGCAGCCCCCTCCCCGTCCACCCCCGGGCTCCCCACGCCCTCAGAGCCCTGCCGACGCAACAGTAGCGAGAAATCAACGCAGGCGCTTGGAAGGCGCCTCTCCCGGAAGCACTGGGGGTGGGGGGAATCGTCCTCGTCCTGTTTCAGATTTGTGTCCCAGGAGCCGTTCGCTGGCCTGGTCGGGAGCGGGGCCCCGCCAGGCAGGGCCCTGCACTCGGGAAGCTGCGGCGCCTGTCCCGACGCCCGGCAAACGTACAGTCCCCGAAGACAAGTCGGGGATGAAGTGGGGAGAGGGCAGGGCCAGCGGGAAGGAGCTAATCAGCCAGACCCAGCCTTCCCGACAGCAATACCTCTGCAATTAGCGATAGCCAGCGCACCAGCTGTCCCAAGGAGCCCCCAGCCGTCGCCGACTGGCGGATTTCCGACGGGCCGCACGGTAGCGGAGGCATCTGAAGGAAGGGAGCGTAGCAGCTGCGGACGGCCCTCCTTGGGCTCTGTGATTTAGATGTATTACCGGGGCACCCAGGGGCTTCCGCAGCCAGCAGGGGCCCCGTGTGCAGGGAATTCTACATCTCTAGAGCAAGACGCAGCCCCTGCCTCGCAGTTACTGTCTAAATCGGGGTGGGGAACCTCAGGCCCAGGAGCCGGATCCGGCCCCTGAGTTTCAGGGGCCCCCCTAGCACTGGGGAGCCCGCGCTGGTGCTCAGGCCCCTCCGCTGCCCCACCATGGGGCTGGAGCACATTCGGGGGATGTGGGGAGAGTGTCTTCCTCCTCCTCGGTCAGTGAGGGGTTTTTTTTTTTTTGCTTCTCCCTGGCGTGCGGCTCCTGACTGTTTTTTCTGTGGGTCAGCGGCCCCTGCCTCAAAAATGGTTCCCCACCCCGGTCTAAAGCGAGTAAAGATGGGAGGGGAAACTGAGGCACAGAGTAAAACGCAGGTCTCCTGAGTCCTCTCCCCCGGGCCTAGCCACTCAACCACTATGTGGGACTGAAGAATTAGCCCCCGGCGGGGGTCTGTCACCTGACCTGGCAGCAGCATCTCTAGGGCTGAGAGGGGCGGCCGATCCCTAGGCCCCGTTCAGCCCTTGGACAGTCTGCCGCAGCTGCAGACAAAGGGGATGCGCCGAGCCAGCGGTGGCAGGGGGAAATTCCCCTACCCCTGTAGGGACACCGTCTGCTGAGATCTGCCACACTCACCCCACCAAACAGCCATCAGAGGGGACCAAGGGCGATTGGACGGTGAGTCACAGAAAAGGGGGGGGCATTTAAATTCAGCCGGGGGGGGAGGGACGGGGTTGGGCGCAGTATCACCCAGAAGGCTTATCCGGCTGCTCTATTCCTTCCAGAAGACCAGGTCACGAAGGAGCTGCCTCTGGCCCTGGAGACGGCCGCCCGCCCGAAGCCCATGCTGCCGAAGCAGCACTCCGGTAAGGGGACGGCTCCCTCACGTGCAATACCAGCGGAGGGGGGCTGTAGCCTCCGTCTCTCAAACAGCGAGAAAACAGCCCCAGCCCAAGCTGGGAACCAGCTGACGCCGCTTTTCACAGGCTCTCACCCCTTCCCCGGCGTGCGTGCACCCCCCCCCCCCCCCCGCCAAGCTCCAGAGGCGCCGGGAAGCAGGTGATTACAGCGGAGAGACGTTTTCTCAGGCCAGGAGGCACCTGTCATCGCGCCGGCGTCTCTCACCTCGGGGCGACGGGCCTGGGGTTTCACACCTGCCCCGGTGTCCGTGCCACCTGCACACCCAACCCCCCTGCTTCTGGAGGGGACAGCCAGGCTGGTGTGCAGGGAGGGGGGCAGGCGGAGGGGAGATAGGCTGACACTCGGGAACGCAGGTGATGGTGCAAGATGTGGCGTCGGAGCGAACCGGGGCTGTCCGTGTGCATCCAGCAACCTAGTGAAGGAGCCTTCTCTGCGTTCACGGCCCCACCCCACGCCTGCCTCTCTCCTCCCGCAGTAGGTTGGGCCGGCGCGGCTCTGTTTGGCAAAAAAACCCGGGGCCAGAATCAGCAGTGAGTTCCTCTGGGGTGGAACCAGAGAGACACGAATGGAGTCACTCTGGATTTACACCAATCACCACACTCTGGCCCTTGTGGATCACAACCAGATCAGAGTCTGGTCTCATTTCCCGCCATGTTACATTTGGAGTGACTCCACCGGAGGCGAGGGAACCGCTCCAGATTTACCCTGGTTTCACCCAGGGCTGCATCTGGCCTCATGTGTCCGTCTCTGGGTCACTACAAAGCCCGACGAGGCTTAGAACTGAAACCCAGGCTTGGTTTCGCTTTTGGGACGGGTGCCACTTGAACTTTCTGGAGCAAGGCTGGCTCTGGGTGACGCGGGCTAACGGCCCTGTCACAAGAGGGGGAGCAGCCCGCCCGGACTCCAGCAGTCCCAGTTACACGCCCGAGGAAACGAAGTGGGTCGCTTTCACTTTCTGCTACAGCCGTTTTGCTTGGCAGCCGCGAGAGACAAAACCCGGCCGTGCGATTTGGCAGCTACTCTGCAGAGTTAATAGCCTCGCCCACCCCAGGACTGGGCCCCTCCTTTGTGGGGTTTCACTCCTGTGTGTGGCTGCATTTCTGGATTTGAACCTAGGCCCTCTGGAGCTTAGCGTAGGCGTTTCTACAGCATGAGCTACGAAGCCAGCTGGCGCTCAGCTCAGGCTGTTTGAGCTAAAACGTGGGTAAGAAGTTTGAGCTAAAACTTGTTCTTATCCCTCGCCGTACGTGGTCTCAGAGCCACGGCACGGGACAGCGAACCCCACGTGCCGTGGGGGTTCCATGCGCAGTGAGCGGGGCCACTCTAGGGGTGTGTCTAGACTACAGGGTTTTGTCGATGAAAGTGGACTTTTGTCGACCAAACGATACCTGCGTCTACACTACCCCCGCGTTCTGTCGACAGTAAGTCGACCGAACGTGGCAGTTTTGTCGATGGCGGTAAACTCATTCTACGAGGAAGAACGCCTTTTGTCGATAGAATTCTGTCGACAAAAGGCGCGATTGCGTCCACACTGTGCTGTTTCAAAAGAGAGCGTCGAGACTGTCGAAAACGCGGCTTGCTTTGGCGACAGAACGGGCTGTAGTCTGGACGCTCTCTTTCGACAGAAGCTTGGTTGACAGTATCTGTCGACCGAAGCCTGTAGTCTAGATGTACCCAAGGATTCTTCACCAGGCAGCTGGAGCGAGAATTTGTCCGCCCTTCTGGGCAGGGTCTGGGAATTGTGGGACAGCGCCGGAGGCGAATCCAAGCTGTTTCCGCTCTTGCCTGCAAATGCAGTGGAGGGGCTACCCGGGGCTTTTGGCGCCGAGACGTGTTCGGATTCTTCCCCAGCCAGTAGGAGGCGAACTGCTCTGTCCTTGCAAGAGGAATTGGGGGACTCTCATCAGCACGCCAGGGGTGTGGCTGGAGTTAAAGGAGAGCCGCAGGTCTCCACACCCAGGTCAGAGAGGGGGTGCTTTTTGGGGGGAGGTTTGAGCTAAAACTTGGGAAAGAGCCTGGGGTAACTGCAGGGAAAACAGGCAAACGTAGGGGTCAGGATTACGTGTGGCTGGCAGAAGCAGGGTGAACTCCACAGCAATGAGACACCCTGCTTGGCAAATCCTCCTTCAGCCCTTCTCCAACGGGGGGCAGTTCCCTTCTGGGCCCCCGTTCCCCTGCCCCCCGCCCCCCAGAGCGGTGTGTGGGGACGGGCTGGCGTATGCCCTTGCTTGGAAGGCTAGCGCCTCTCCGCTTTCACAGACCAGCTGGCTCCCGGGGGAGTTGGCTTCTCCCTGCCGCAGGGACGTGAGTTAAGGGGGAGGGTGTTTCCATGGGTGGGGGAACAACAGGCCCCTGAACTCTTCCCATTCAACGTGCAGGCAACCCCTCTAGTTTTAGGGAAAGCGGAACCCACCTGGGGTGGTCTCCACGGCAACTCCCAGCCCACTTCCTCTGGGCGGGGGTGCCTCTGTCCGACAGTAAAGGGGTCCCGGGTCCATCGGTTCCCCCGATTGCCTTGCCGCATGCTTACCGCCGTGCCTGGTTAACCGTCGCCCGGCCGGGCCTGTCACGCTGCGGGGGGCGCGGCCGGCTGGTTAACCCGTTCGTTTATCAGGTTACCATGGTCGGCGGGATTGGACGGCCCTGGCTCTCGCACCCGGTTGTCGAGAGACGTGAATGCCCCAGCACTGGGTTCCTCCCCGCCTAAGGGACGTGATCCGCTAATCTCCTGGGGCTAACCAGTTCAGCTCCATTGACAGAAAAGGAGTCACTTCAGAGTGAGACCAGTGGAAATCAGAGCATCACGCAGGAAGCGTCTGGGCTCTCCTCTCAGCCCACCCGCCCTGAGCCGGGGCTCTCCCTGGGCGGTTGGCGCGCTCGAATATTGCACATCGAGCCGGGATAGGAGTTGGGTCCCTGGCCGGTTGGGTTCTCCCTTTTGTTGGTGATTTCCTCTGCAGATTCCGTGTTGTTCTCTCTTCTCGGTCACCGCGGCTCCCCCGAGAAGCCCCAGGAAATGAGACCAGAGCCTTTGAACCGCGGATCTACCCCGCTGTCGCCAAGTCGCACAAAAGGAAAGGTAATCTGCGGGCGGGGTAGAGAACAGGATCCCTGGCGATTTGGTGCTGTGGGTGGCAGACCCGGCAATGCCTCGCGTCCCAGCCACATCTCCATTGTTTCCAGAGGATGCACCTACCTGGCCCAGCCCTAACCTGGGCCCAGACTTTATCAGCCCTGGTGTTGCATGTGTCTTGTTTGGGTTTGGAAACAACAAGGCTAAACTTAGCGCCATTTTCAAGTCCGTCTCTAACGCCAGGTGTCCACTACAAAGTCTTGTCGGACTAGCTAATGTCGTTAACGCAAGAGCTAGGGGTCACCACATGAAATGAATAGGTAGCAGGATGAAAACAAACAAAAGGAAGTTTTTCGTCACGCAGCGCACTGTTAACCTGTGGAACTCCTTGCCAGAGGATGGTATGAAAGCCAGGACTTTAACAGGGTTAAAAAAAAACTAGATAAATTCATGCAGGTTAGGACCATCAATGGCTATTAGCCAGGATGGGTAGGAATCGTGTCCCTAGCCTCTGTTTGTCAGGGGCTGGGGGTGAGTGACAGGGGAAGGATCACTTCATGATTCCCTGTTCTGTTCACTCCCTCTGGGGCACCTGGCATTGGCCACTGTTGGCAGACAGGACAGTGGGCTAGATGGACCTTTAGTCTGACCCAGTGTGGCCGTTCATATGTTCTTATGTTCAGGGAGGCCGTCTTACTGTGCCAACAGAGGAACACTGTCTTCTGGCACAAGCTGCATCTATTAGGGATTGACAAGTGTAACCGTTCAAACAATTAACGGATAGGCCTGGGTTTATTCGTTACCGTTAACGGTTATACGCAGGCTCCTGTCCACTCCTGAGGAGCCCGGCTGCCGTCCTGCATTGCCGAGATTCGCAGCAGTTACACAATCCCTGAGCGTCTATAGCCGGGGGCTGTGCCAGGCTGGCATTTGTAGTGCAGTCAAGGCCTAAGGCAGGCTGGGCCGCATTTTCAGAGCCCTGGTCACCAGCTCCCCTGGGTTTGTCCATTTCACTTCTCCTTCTCCAAGTTTAGCCATGTTGCTTCCAAACCCAAACAAGAATAAAGAAAAGTGATTGACTTGTTCCCATAATCTAAGAACTAGAGGACACCAAATGAAATTAATGGGTAGTAGGTTTAAAACTAATAAAAGAAAGTTCTTCGTCACACAGCGCACGGTTAACCTGTGGAACTCCTTGCCAGAGGAGGCTGTGAAGGCTAGGACTATAACAGAGTTTTAAAAAAGCTAGATAAATTCCTGGAGGTTAGGTCCATAAAAGGCTATTAGCCAGGGGGTAGGAATGGTGTCCCTGGCCTCTGTTTGTCAGAGGCTTGAGATGGATGGCTTGTTCATTGTCTTCGGTCCATCCGCTCTGGGGCACCTGGTTCTGACCACTGTCGGCAGACAGGAAACTGGGCTAGATGGATCTTTGGTCTGACCCAGTACGGCCGTTCCTATGTTCTTATGTACTTCCTCTGCAAGCCGAGCCCCAGGGGTCTCAGAAATTCAGGCAGCAGCCGCTCGTGGCTGCAAACCCATCAGGACTCCCCCCCACCCCCCGCCCCCATCGTCTTTCATTAACCTCCCAGCTGCGCTTTCCCTGCCTGCGTGTGGAGAGCGATGGGCTGACTGGGAGGAGTTTTGGAGCAGGGGGGCTCCAGGACGGGTCTGTATCCAGGCAGGGGATAATGTCGAGGGAAGGAGGGTTGGCTCTGGATCGGTCTGGGGCACCGCTGCTTGTTCAGGATTTCACCGACTCAGGGGGACCTTGTGAGGCAGGCGTCTCGCTGCCGCCGGGAGCCCTCTGCCCGCAGGGATGGGGACCGGGGACGCCCGTCGTGTGAGTGACCCGCTGGGGTGTGCTCCTGCTAGGTGGCCAGAAAGTCTCCTTCGCCGGCGGGATCGCGGAGCTCGGGGATGAGCTGAACTCACTCGCTGAGTGGGAGAAACCTGAAGCCACTGAAGGAGACGGGACCAAGAACCAGGAGCCGGATCCAGGGCAGGATAGTCCTTCTCCAAGCGGTAAGGTCCTCAGCCTCGGGAGCCAGAAGAGGGCTGGGGGTGCGGGCTGGGTGGCGGTGGGAAATGTGGTGTAGGAGGAGCCTCCGCAGACTTAATCAGTGCTAGATGCGGTGTCTGTAAACAGAGCCAGGCAATGCAACGCCTCGGGGGCCCCGCTCCGTAAGGGGCTCTCAGACCTTCCCGAACATCCATAACAGCAGCCTCCTCTAACCCACAACAGTGGCCTTCCACCACTGGGGAGGGGACGCTTTGTTGATCTCCCTTGGTGGTGACGAGGGTGGGTCCAAGATCCAGGGCCCCGGGCGCTGGACAAACCAAGAACCTGCCCCTCCCAGCCATACACGGAGGACTCCGCTCGACTCAGGATCTGCGCACCCGGCCACATGCAAACCAATAGTAGCAATGCTCCTTGCCCCAGGGTGCTCCATCTACAGCGGCTGCATCTTCTCCCCCCCCCCCCCTTTTTCTCCTCCCCAGAACACATCAAGGAGCGGAGACACGTCGGCTTTGCAGAGAGACCCCCGCACTCTGTGAACGTCGAGAACAGTTAGTTTGGGTGGCAGAAGGAAGACGGAGGAAACTGTCCCCTCGAAGGACTGCGCTCGTCTTCCTGCTCCACGCCGTGGATTCTCTTTCCTTAACGGCTTCGTTTACTTTATTCCCCCCTCCCTCCCCATTTCCTTTCTCATCTCTCTGGTTTTTCCCGTCACCCCCGCCAGTGGCTGGCTTGTCTATGTGAAGTGAATTTAATGCTGGCGAAAGGCGGCAGCTTGACAGATGTTTGAAAGCCTTTGCATGTCCATCTAGATGATAGAGGTGGGCAAGTCCTCTTGCTACGGGGCGCTGAATCCATCCCAGGCTGGGAAGCTACTGCAAGATTTTCCCTTTTCTCCATTTACTTAGCGCTCTATCCTATCCATCAAAACGTGCCAAACTCTGGGGCTTCCATCCGTCCCTTGGGAGACAATCCCATGTCCCGGTGCAATACAGAGGCCAAACTTCCCTTGCGTCCTCAACCGGGGAGTTCAGTCTTTTGGGGCCATTCAGGGAACGTCTACACTGCAACACTATTTCGAAATAACCAGCGCTATTCTGAAATAACTGAGTCCGCGTCTACACAGCAGGTAGTTATTTCGAAATCGTGCCAACGTACCGTCAAGCTGGAGGACTTCTTACTCCAGCTGTGTCTACACACAAAGAAAAGTTGGAAAAAGAGATGCAATTTGTGTCTCTTTTTCTGCTTTTCTTCCAAAAGAGGCTTTTCCACCATTTCGTCTGTCTACACGGGACCAAATGTCGAAAAAACCTTCTTTCGGAACATCCCTTCTTCCTCATAAAACGAGGTTTGCCGGGATGCCGAAAAAACATGCCTGCTTTTCCGAATTTGTTTCGGAAAAGCAGACGCGTTCCTTAGACGCGGCAGAGTTTTTCTGGGAGACCTCCGGTATCCCGCCTGCCCCAGCTCCGCCCGACCAGAGCCGAGCCGAGCGGACCCCCGGGGGACCCGGCACTCGAACCCACGACCCTCTCCTTGCCCCAGGGGGCTCAATCTACAGCGGCTGCATCTTCTCTCCCCCCCTCTACCCTCCGCGTCCTGTAACCCTCATTGCACGAGGAATAAGGGCAGTCGGAGGAAGAGGGCTCCGTTTCGAAATAAGTGCTGTGTAGATGCTCCCGATCTCAAAATAAGCTACGCAATGGACGTAGCTCGGTTTGTGTAGCTTATTTCGAATTAAGCCCTCAGCGTTGCCCTCTTTGCTGGGGCCTGCCAAACGTTGGGTGGTGAGCAAAGAGTGTCAAATAGCGATTCATCGGAGGGGGGTCCCCTGCCCACACGAACAGACCTGAGACTCACGAGTCTTGGAGTTGTTCTTGCATGAGATGCCCTAGGATATGGGAGGAATTCCTTCCTTCCTTTCCCCTTCTCCTTCCCCTTCCTTCCTTCCTGGTGACGATCAGGTCTTTAGTGCCACTGGGGTGTACGTTTCATGAAAGCAAACCAGGCCTGAGCTCCTCTGAAGAGCCGCAGCGTGTGAGGGGGCCGCCGGGGCAAACTCCAGCTCCCTGTTGCAGAGGGAAGCCCAGGGCGACCTGAGAGTTTGAAGAGGATTCCCTCAGCAGAGCATCTCCGTGACTTTCAGTCCAGCAGAATCCAGGTGTAGGGACGCCGAACACAGGAGACAGGGCAGGCAGGAGCACTTGAAAAGGAAAGTGTGACATAGAAGGGGGGACCAGATCATAGCGGACTGCCAGCCCCGGAGCCTGAAGTCCTCTGGTTCATATCCCGAGGGCAGACAGGCTCCGCCTCAGCTTCCCCCAGAATCGTGCCTCCAGCTGGATCTGCACAAGGACCCAGCTCTGGCTCCTCAAAACTGTTGTCGGTGCCTAACTCCCCTAGAGCCCCCACCTCTGGCAAGGGAGAAGAGAGTCCAGAGGCCGGTTTGTGCCAGGGAGGGTGATTTTTGCCACGTGGCCACTTACCTTCCGGGACCTGAGCCAAGAACCCCTCCCTTGTTCCACAGACGCTTCAGACGGCTAGCGGCCTGAGCTGGATTGGAACCAGCCCCCTCGAGGGAACGTTAACATGGAACAGGCAAGAAGTTCTTTTATTTGCCAAATGCTGTTTTCCATGGTTCGGTCCTCCCTACGGGGGGGCTGCGAGCAAGAGGCAGCTTCTGAGCCTAGTTTAGGTCTCTCTCTCTCTCTCTTTTCCTCTCTGTACCCTTTGATCCTGTATTGAGCAATGCCCCTTCCATGCACCCGACCAGCTCCTTGTGGCTGTAATAAAGCTTTGTAAATAACCACGTGCAGTTTGTTTGATTGGGAGAGGGGGAAGGAGGCGCCAATAGGCCTGGCTCTTCCTCCCTAGGTCACCAAGTGCCCAGGAACAAATCCAAGAGCTCCCAGGAACAGGTTTATGCAGTAAGTGCATGAGGCAGGCACCTGACCTGGTGTCATGATCAGTGCCTCTTTGCTGGTAAGCAGAAGACTCGGCCGCAACTCGGGAGTTCCTCGTGCTCCAGGGGGCTTGGGGAGCTGCAGAGATGGCGACAGAGGGCATGTGGGCTGCAGTGCCAGTTGGTTAAAGCGGAGATTCCTGTCTGAGCCTGACAGTGCTGCCTTCTGCCCAAGGATGGGAAAGGTGGGGGAAATAAAACCAGGGCCAGTGGGGCATTCAGGGGCCTCTCTGCTGAAGCCACCAACCAGGTGACGGGTTTTTCTGAAATGGATCAGACAGTAATAACTTCCCACCACAGCTGGGCCAGAATAGAGCAGTAACCTAGGGCTGCTGCTGGTCTCCACAGCTCGCTGCTGGGTACATGACGTCTGCAGTGCTAGCTATTGGTGACAATTGGCCAGTAAGTCTTATATGCTGAACACAATCAGTGCCCCTGAAATCAGCAGCAGGTTGGTGCCAAAATAGCTTGGAGGCTCTAGGCTTGGGAAGTGACTAGCCCAGCTAATCCCACCTTGCTATGCCTTATTGGGCTCCTCTTGGTCTGTATTTATATGGAGATACAGGCAGTCCCCGGGTTACATGGATCCAACTTACATCGGATCCCTACTTACAAACGGGGTGAGGCAACCTCACACTAGCTGCTTCCCCTCAGCAGACTAGGGAGATGCGGAGCGGCTTTTCTCAGCAGACACCTCAGCTTGAGAATAAAGGACTGAGGGAAGTGAGGTGTGGGAGAATAAAACTGAGCTCCGGAGAAATGTTTGGCTAGAGTTTCCCCTACAATATGTACCAGTTCCGACTTACATACAAATTCAACTTAAGAACAAACCTGCAGTCCCTATCTTGTATGTAACCCGGGGACTGCCTGTATACACTTATCTCCTAGAGCTACAAGGGATCTTGAGAGAGTATTGAGTCCAGTCCCCTGCCCATCCCATCCCTGACAGATTTACCCCAGATCCCTAAATAGTCTCTTCAAGGATTGAGCTGGCAACCCAGGGTTTAGTAGGCCAATGCTCACACCACTGAGCTAGCTGTCCCACACAGGGGTTTGGCTGCCTCGTGCAGCCTCCTCATAGGCATACCTTTGTGTTTGTCCAGGAACTGGTTTTTGCTTTGGCTGGCATGAGATCTGCTCACAGCCAGGAGAGACGCCAGCAATACCCTCTTTCCACCAATTGATTTTCCATAAGGAAATCAACAAAGCTGCCAAGTTGCAAGTCCCTGGCAACCATCCCACTGAGGACAAGGGCCGGTTTCATGTTTTTAACCAATTCAATCTGTATTCTCCAGTCAACACCGGCCTGTCTCGTCTCCTGAGCCCTTCCCGCGGAAGGTGGCATACATGTAAGGGCTTGTTCTGGGCTGATCCAGTGAGGAATGCAGCGGCCTCATTCAGAATTCCTGACTCCCAGTCTTGTTCCTCAGTCTAGAGCCACCCAGACTCCACTGACCTCCCTGTGACAAAGTGGGGATGACTCCACTCTGTTCGCTTCTTATGTCACGGTGATTTCTACTGTCCTGTACCGCTCTGTAGTAACTCTGGGTGTGCGCGCCTCAGTTTCCCTGGCACTGCACCAGTGCCCGGATGGGAATTTTAGGTGTGATTCTTACTGAAGGGAGGCTGCCCAGTGTTCACAGTGGCCCAGGCTCGTTGTAACATGAGCCTAGGACGGTGGGGGGGTGGCGTGCAAACAGGTGACATCTTTTGCCTGGGAAGCTGGACAAAGGAGGCAGGGCTGGGACCAGATCCTGAGTGTGTGACTGGCTTAGGATACAGGGAAGGGCCGAGGACCCTGGCTCTAGGCCCCATTTTTCCCCCAAGATGGATGGTGCTGGCTGCTGCTGGTTCCTGTGCTGACAAGTCTGTGCTACGCTGTCCCTGTGAACTAATAACCTTTCTGTTCTACCTGCCGGCTGAGAGTCATGTCTGCAGATGGGGGTGCAGGGCCTGGTGACTCCCCCACACCACTCGGTGACACAAGCTCTCCATCCAGGCTTTGCTGCCTAACTAGAAAGGGCTACCAGCAAATGCAGGCGATTCGCAATCCATCTCTCCCCGGGCACCCTCAGCCTCCCGGACCCCAGTCTCCTCTCAGTTACACTCATCTTGCGATAAAGCAACTCCACTAATCTCAGCAGTTACTCCCGATTTGCCCCAGCGTCAGCAAGACGGGAACCAGTGAGTTGGAGGCGCCATGCTGTGGCTCCGAAGGGAGAATACCAGGCTGGTGAAAGCCTTGGACAGTTTCTAGACAGGCAGTTGGCCCCTCTCCCCATCTTCTGGCCCCCTGCTGCTTGAATTTCAGGGACAAGCGGTGCTCAGATCTCAGCTGGTCCCAGACTCTGGAGAAGGCTGGACATCCAGGCAGACAGACGGGGAGCCAAGCTAAGAGAGGAGGCACCAGCTCCTACTCTACTGGGGGAGGGGAGGGGTCCTAGGGCTCCTACATCCACCAGCCAAGCAGGAATCAGGATGCTGGCACCGCCCCATAAAGGGGTCCCCTCCCCCCATAGAGGGGTCCCCTCCCCATAAAGGGGTCCCCTCCCCCTATAGAGGGGTCCCCTCCCCATAAAGGGGGGTCCTCCCCCTATAGAGGGTCTCCCTGCCCCATAGAGGGGGGTCCTCCCCCCATAGAGGGTCTCCCTGCCCCATAAAGGGGGGTCCTCCCCCCATAGAGGGGTCTCCTCCCCATAAAGGGGGGTCCTCCCCCCATAGAGGGGTCCCCTCCCCATAGAGGGGGGTCCTCCCCCCATAGAGGGTCTCCCTGCCCCATAAAGGGGGGTCCTCCCCCCAAAGAGGGGCTCCCCTCCCCCACAAAGAAGAGCTCTCCTCCCCACTTTGGCTGTCCAATGCCCAGCAGCCCGGCTCCCCCCTCCCCGCGATGGTTTGTCCCCGCTGACTCTCTCCCCCCCCCGGCCCGTGCCGGGTGGTCTCTCCCACCGGCACGCAGGGACCCGATCCTTTCCGGGGTCAGGGGTCGCGCTGACGCCCTGTGAAAGCGCCCTATGGGCCGCGCGGGAGCCGGAAGCCGCCCGCCCAGAGTCGGGTTTTGCTTCCGGCCTGAAGCGGTTCCCGGCGCCGGGGGAGCTGCGGGGCCACAGGCAGGTACCGACGGGGCCGTCTCGGCCCGGGGCCCCCGGGGGCCCGTCTCTCCCCCCCCCCCGTCTGCCCGTCCGTCCTTCTCCCCCCCCTCGTGTCCGTCTGTCCGTCCTCCTGTCTGCGTGTCCCCCTCAGCTCTTTCCCCCCCCCCCCCGTGTCCGTCTGTCTGTCCTGCAATCTCCCCCTCCCCCACTTCCATGTGCCCGTCCCAGCGCCCTTCTACAATAACCCCCCCCCCCCGTGTCTGTCCCAACGGCCTTTATTCTCCCCCCCCCCCCCGCCTGGTGTCTGCCCCCCCCCACTTGGTATCCCCCCTCTGTTCTCGTTCCCTCATCTGTGCCTTTAATTCCTCCCCCCCACCCACAGTTGGTATCTGTCCGGCCCCTCCCAGGGCTCCCCCCCCCCGTCTGTCTGTCTGTTCGGCCCCATAGTCAGACTCCGCTGGGTGGCTTTCCCCGAGCCCGAGTCTGTCCCAGGCTTTGACCCTGCGCCTCCCGCCTGCCCCCCTTCCTGGGTTGCAGGCTGTGGTCTGTGGGGGCTGGTTAGCAGGTTGAGTGGAGCCCCCAAGTGTCAGCTCTGTCTGTTCAGCACTGTTGTCCGCGGGGCCCAGCTGACCCCTTTTCATAGCCCGCAGTGGCGCTCATTCTGTGTTGTCCTCATTGTGCACTGGGTGCTTGTCAGTCCCATGAAAAGACAGCTGGTTTGGAGAGCAGAAATAACAGTTCGCCGATTCCCACAAATCCTCTCTGGAGGTGACACAGTAATGGTGTCTGGGGTTGTGGATCTGGACTCTTGGCTTAGTTATTGTGTGATTCTGTAACTGGGCAAGTCCTATCCCTTCTCTGTATTCCAGGGTGTGTGTGATTAACTCCCCTTTTTAAATTGCTTTGAGGTCTACAGGGAGAAGGGGGGTTTGTATCATTTCCCCCGCTCATTCTCTCTGTTCTTGTGGCCCAGAAAAAGGTCTGACACACACCGGTCCCTTCTTACCAGCTATATAATGTGCTGTGGGCTCAGATTCTTTTTTCCCCTCCATTAATTTCTGTGGATACCACCAGTGTTTATTGCAAATGTTACCATTCTACTGATTCATGGTAGTGTTACAAATTCCCAAACTTCTAATGATTGGAGTTTTAAAAAATATGAACACTTACAATGTGCTTGTCACATGTTTCTTTTAATTTTGTTATAAGCATTTCTCACAGCTCTATGAATAAATGTTCAATCTTTCCAGTCAGTCTTGAGACATTTCCACTTCTAATTTTTTCCAGTGTTTAAAGTTTGGCTTCAGCCATTCGGGAGAACGTATTGGGTTTCTATTGGAATTTTTAAAAACGTATGGAACTTAAAATCAGAGCTAGATTTGACCCTTTTACCTTTTTGTCGTAGCAGGAAATAAAACAAACAAACAACCGGTACTACTCTTATTTTGGTATTGCATTAGAGCATGAGGCCACGTTCGGAGTTGGATCCCCATTGTGCTTTTGGGTGCTGTGGTGTTTAAATTATTAGGCTGTTAGGACAGGAGCTGTTTCTGTTTGTCTAGCCTAAGAAGGCTCCAGTCTCTCTAGATATTTACATGATCCTCATCCCATGACATATCTTTGCAGCATCACAGTGAGGAAGGGAAATGCCCACAGGAAATGTTTTGTGATTTGCCCAGAATTACACAGGTGGTCTGGAGCTAAACGGGGATTTGAACCCAGATCTTCTGAGTCCACATCCAGTGCCTTATCCCTTAGAATGATCATCCTCTAGAACAGTGGTCCCCAACACAGTGCCCGCGTGTTCCATGGCACCCGCAGGGGCATTTATGTGCACCCTCTGAAACATCTCATAGACTCATAGACTTTAAGGTCAGAAGGGACCATTATGATCATCTAGTCTGACCCCCTGCACAGTGCAGGCCACAGAATCTCGCCCACCCCTCTTAGAATAATCCTCTCACCTATGTCTCAGATATTGAAGCCTTCCAATACTTTGAAGGCCCCAACATGCAGAGAGTCCTTCAGCTGTGATCTGTGCCCAATGCTACAGAGGAAGGCGAAAAACCTCCAGGGCCTCTGCCAATCTACCCTGGAGGAAAATTCCTTCCTGACCCCAAATATGGCGATCAGCTAAACCCTGAGCATGTGGGCAAGACTCACCAGCCAGACACCCAGAAAGTTCCCTATAGCAACTCCTATCATCCCTCCATTGACCTATTTCCAACTGGAAATGAATGGTCAATTAGTTACCAAGATCATGTTATTTCATCCAACCATCCCCTTATCATAGAATCAGAACTGGAAGAGACCTCAGAAGGTCGTCAAGTCCAGCCCTCCGCTCTAGGCAGGACCAATCCCATCTAAATCAACCCGGCCAGGGCTTTGTCAAGCTGAGACTTAAACACCTCTAGGGATGGAGACTCCACTACTTCCCTAGGTAACCCATTCCAATGCTTCACTACCCTCCTAGTAAAATAGTTTTTCCTAATATCCAATCTGGACCTCTCCCACCACAACTTGAGACCATTGCTCCTTGTTCTGCCATCTGTCACTACTGAGAACAGCCTCTCTCCATCCTCTTTGGAACCTCCCTTCAGGAAGTTGAAGGCTGCTATCAAGTCCCCCCTCACTCTTCGCTTCTGCAGACTAAACAGACCTGGTGTGCGGCACATGTGCGGTGACGGCCCAGAGCACGTGGCCGGCCTCTGTCCCGGGCTCACGGCACATATGCGGTGACGGCCCCGCGTGCAGGGTGCATGGGCGGCCCCTGCCCCAGGCACGCAGCACGTGTGCGGTGCTGGCCTCGGGTGCATGGCACGTGGGCGGCTCCGGCCCCGGGCATGCGATGCATGTGTGGCCCCATCTCCGGAAGCGTGGCACGTGAGCAGCCCTGCCCATGGACGACCGGCTTGTGAGTGGCCCTGCACTCGGGCGCACGGCAGCCACGAAAGGTTGTGGACCACTGCTCTAGATGCTGCAGGATTACAAATGAGAATTAATATTAACTTAGTTAAGAGTAAATAGTACATGGAGATATTGCCCCTGCCACATAGATACACTGGTTGAACTTCTCTAGTCTGGCACTATTGGGACTTGACTGGTGCCAAACCAGAGAATTTGCTGAACCATGGGAGGACAATGTATCCCCCTGCATCCCCCTCCTGTTCTGAAATGTGATTTGTCCTTTTCATATGTGTTCTTTTTTTTTTTTTTTAATTGTATCCTTTGGTATATATGGTTGTGACTATTTTCTTCCACTATTTGATCTGAGGAAGTGGGTCTGGCCCACGAAAGCTCATCATCTAATAAACCATCTTGTTAGTCTTTAAAGTGCTACATTGTCCTGCATTTTGCTTCGGAGGACAATGTGGTCTTGTAGTATTACCAACACTTCCACTGCTTTAGGCTCTTGGAAAACATTTAGGGGCAAACTAGAGCTAAACAAGAGCACAGAACACCGAGAACAAGGACTGGTAGCCGTAAACAAACTTTCTGGGACCGTGGGAAACTTGGCCACACCAGACATCTGACTAGTTAAAATTGTGCCGGACTAGAGTGCCGGATTACAGAGGTTCAACCTGTACTGACCCTGCTGCAAAGGGCTTACAGTCTGGCTAGACAAAGCAGATAAAAGGCAGGGGGAAAGAGGCAGATCCGATGAGTAAAATCACATTTTCTTATAGTCCCCATTAGCTATTGATGACTAGATAAAACGGAGAGTAAACGGGGACACCCGTTGTCTAAAAGAGAAGCCATGCTATGGTTTAATGTTCTCACTGTGAATCTTGATTGACAATGGAATTTGATGTTTGGGTGGAGGGAGAAACTGGTGATTGTCAACGATCTTCTGTTTTTAATCAAACCCTTTGAAAGCTGCTTTATGCGCTAATTCGCCAAGGGCGCCGTTACATTTCAGTGGCTTAAAATAATCTGATTTTTTTTTTGGCAGTCCTGATAATAAACAGGAGAGCCAACTGAGCAGGGAGATGAGGGGAGAGCTCTGTAGACAGTAAACATTTATTAGGAGCATGCAGAGGCAGAGAGATGTGGAGCTAAAAGCTGTAGCAGGCAGCGTTTGCTAATGCTGCCTTGCACTACCAGCCAAAGACCTCCGGGTGCTATTATAAATATTAACTAGTTAAGCTTCCCGACCTTTGCTGGCAAGCGGTATCACATCCTGTCTACAGACAGGGGAACTAATGCATATAGAGATGAAGCGATTTGCTTAAGGTCACGCCTAATCATTGGTAAACACCAGAAGTCAGTTCCTGACTTGTAGAACCCCTCCTCTCTCCGTTTAACAACACTTGCCAGACAGGATAAGCCACGAATATCCCTAGAGCTTGTGGTGTCTTCCACAGCCGATAAAGCTATGTACTGTGCAGTAATAGTCACACTCATAGGACTAATGATTGAAATGTAGCTGTGCTAGTCTGGTGTAGCTGAAACAAAAAACAGGACTATGTAGCACTTTAAAGACTAACAAGATGGTTTATTAGGTGATGAGCTTTCGTGGGCCAGACCCACTTCCTCAGATCAAATAGTGGAAGAAAATTGTCACAACCATATATACCAAAGGATACAATTAAAAAAAATGAACACACATGAAAAGGACAAATCAAATTTCAGAACAGAAGGGGAATGGGGGGGGGGAGCTAATAATGATATAATGATATTAGCTCCCCCCCATTCCCCTTCTGTTCTGAAATGTGATTTGTCCTTTTCATGTGTGTTCCTTTTTTTTTAATTGTATCCTTTGGTATATATGGTTGTGACAGTTTTCTTCCACTATTTGATCTGAGGAAGTGGGTCTGGCCCACGAAAGCTCATCACCTAATAAACCATCTAGTTAATCTTGAAAGTGCTACTTAGTCCTGTTTTTTGTTTTATCTACAACATGTAACGTGAAAGGCTGGCATTCATGGAATCGTGGCCAGTTCAATGGCATATTCTATTTGTACAGGCTTGTGTTGCAAAACATATCGTGACCCTCAGCTCTGCAAGGGAATGAGCGAGCCACGCAGCTGCAGGCTGCGTTTGTTTTTTTTCTTGGCACTCTTTTTTTGAAAAAAAACTCTAAATACTCCTATTGTTTCCGTTTTCTGAGGGTGCAGAGACATTCCACAGAGGTTTGACTATGTTTATACCAGGAGAATGACTCATTTTAAGAAATGGTTTTCTTACTTATCAATTCAATTTTGTTCGTACTGAGGGCAAACATTTAAAAAGCCTTAGTGGGCTGTAATTGACCCTCATTTGTCCTGTCGCCATTAGCTATCAAGCCTTGTTAAAAATCGTATTAGTTAACGGGTTTTCCACTGTGCTGCGTAGTCATCCTCTCGGAACCTGTAGTTCTCCACTTTCCTGTTCTTGCATGTAGCTGCCCTTGCTTTTTATGGGAGTGCAGCATTTCTCAAAGTGGTCTGCAAAACCTCTCTGAGAAACCTGCCAGCCGGCCACTCCGGTGTGTTTATTTACCGGCTCCGTGGCCGTGGAGCCTTGTGGCTCCCATTGGCTCCAGTTCGCCAGTGGCAGCTAAGGGGAGCCCGTGGTTCTCCTCCTCTTAGCTGCCAACAGCAAACCAGAGCCAATGGGAGCTGCGAGGCTGGTAAATAAACACGCTGGAGCGGCCAGTTTGCAAGTTTCTTAGGGTGGTTTCACGGACCTTTTGGAGAAACACTGAGCTAAGTTCAAGGCTGGAGGGCAGTTCTTTCAGGGGGCTGCCTGTCCAACCGGACCAGTAGCTTCCCTTCTTTCTAAGCCTGCTTTCCCTCGTGCCCGACCTCTGCGGATGCACCTTGCCCATGCTTCTTAGAATCCCTGCACTGCAGGTGTGTTGGATAGGTCTGCTTTTGCCATTGCTGCTAATGATTTTTCACTTGGTGCTGTGACGAGTATTGTCCCAACTTGAGTGCGGTTTAAACTTTGCAGTGCAAGGAGATGGCTGCTGCCTGTCTTTGAGCTTTCAGACCAATGCCGTGCTCCTAGGACGGCACGCCTTCTGTTGATCTACTCGACAGCAAAGACGCAAAGGTATGCTTTGGCCCTGGCAGCAACGGCATGCGCAAACAAAACTTTGTGGTGACTTTCGCAACTATCCCCACCTTGCAGTGACGCTGGTTAAAGTCTCGCGAGGAGGGCCACTGACCCACAGAAAAATCAGTCGGGGGACCACATACAAGTGAGAAGAAAAAAAAAAAACCCTCAGTGACACCCCCCTTGCATTCCAGAGCCTAGAGGATTCCAGTGGGGCAGAGGGTGTGCTCCAGCCCCCCAGTGGGGCAGAGGGTGGCTGAAAAGCCAGCACAGGCTCCTGAAAGCTGGGGGGAGCCCTGAGCCTCGGAGGCCAGATCCTTACAAGCCGGGGGCCAAAGGTTCCTCACCCTGGTTTAGAAGAACTTTCTACTGTTCAGGCAGAATAACGTTCTTCCCGTGTTTATAAATCGGAACCTTTCTAAGTGATTGTGTCACATGGCTCACCATAGGAGCTGAGCACCCAGCGAAAGGTGATCCTGTTATAGTAAAGGACGCAAGTCAGAGGAGTTTTTAAAATCTCCATTAAAAATCCAGTGAAATCTGAGCAGTTTCCTTACTGGGTGCTTTGTCCTGGATGCATGAAACTTCCCAGACAAACTTCCCCCATTCTGAGCAGTGTGCAAACCGAATCCAAGCTCTCGAGTGAATAAGTTGTCTATTGGTAAAATTAATGGCAGATTAAATTTTGATGAAATAAAAGGAAGTGCTGTTTGGCATGGAGCATAGTCAGCCTGTGGCAGTCACAATTCCAGGAAGCTAGTGGCAAACTGGATTTCATCCAGGGCTTCATAATAACATCTCAAGTGCTAGCGTGAGGCCTGATGGGGTCATAAAAGTTCTCCGCCCAGGAACCCCCTAATGCTCGGAGTATTTTGTGGATAGGAGATGAATTTTATCTCCTTTGAAAGCATCTGATACTGGCCACTGCCAGAGGCCAGACCCGTAATGGGCTAATAGCAGATCTTGTGTTTCTTAAACCTACTTGCAGTTAAACTTAATCTGTTGCATGTTTAATTCTAATCTTTACATGAGGCCCTGAGAGTCTGCTCATTAAGGTCTGTCTCCAAACTCAAGGTGGCAGCTGCTGGGGATTGTTAATGAAAACAGTGACTAATTACATCAGACCTTGAGGTTTCATCACACAGTTGTGAGACCTTGAGTTGCCAGTCTGCATGTTGGTGTGTTGCAGCTGATCGATGGCATGGAAATCAGCCTTCCTGAATATTTAGGCAGGGTGTTTTTTTTTTCTGCTGACTTGCAGGCGCTGGGCTGGGAGGGAAGTGGTCGGTGTCAGACAGGAAACTCCAGGGGAGTTGGGGAGGCTAGACTCAAAATTGCTGTGATCAGAGAGCTCGGTGGAGTGGGTGTGAATCAGAGGCTCAAACAACTACGTTCCCACTGCAGCCTTCTGAAAATTGTTTTGCCAGTGTGAAGGGCTAATGAGGCGGCCACGCTGGGGGGTCTTAGTTTGAATGGGGGTGACTGCAAATTGGAAGCAGACGGGCTACGGTAGTTTTCAATAAAGAAGGTATGTAGATGTGGCTGTGTAGTGGGATTATGATTTTTTTCGATAGGTTTCGAGCGATGTTGGGAAAATGGGGTGAGGCATGAGGCTTTCGCGGGAGGCTGTTTTGATCCCTTGGTTGCAGGACATGGTGGAGAAGTGCCCTCTGTCTTTACAGTGCGTCTGCCGTTGGCACGGCGCTTTGAAAGCACCCGTTCTGCACAGACAGTGGTCAAACTTTGCCGTGCTCTGGGACTGGTGAGCCCTGGGCGTGCCCAGAAGGCCCAGTAACATAACCAGATGGCGGGTACTACAAAGGCGGGAGGGAGGGTTCCCTAAGAGCTGGCAGGGATCATGAGTCACGCGGCATGCTCTGTACAAAGTATTCTGCCTCTAGGAAAGGCGAGGGACTTTGCTATCTTAGGGCATGCTCAGCCGGTCCGGGTCAGCCGGCTGCATGGGTCGGAGGAAGGCTCTTGTGCATGGTGAGGTTCAATGCCAGAGGATCATTCTTGGGGTGGGGGGGGATCACCTCGTTCTGCCAGATCAGCGATACTCAGACTGAGGCTTGCGAGCTGCTAGTAGCTCTTGTAACGTGTCAACTGCGGCCACAGCACAGAATACCAAACCCCTGAATGATTGAATTATTAACTAAGCCGGAGGCTTTGGATGTGTTATTAACCAGTTGTCGTTGATCAAATAATACTTGGTCGGTTGTTTTGTTGTGAGGAAAAAACATACATCCTGTACGATCACGATAACCGTGAACAGGGAAGTCACGGCCGCCGTGGCTCTGTGGGATAATGTGGAACGCTCGTTTGGCTCCTGATCGCCTAAGGCTGGAGTATCCGTGCGCTTTGTGGCCTGGAATCAAACCCCCCTGCTCAGAGGTCCCTGTGTGGATCCAAATTAATCTCTGCCGTTCGGGTTCGGTTCCCTGACGTCCCCAGGGCCGGCGCACGGCCGGGACAGTTAGCCTGCTGATGCTGATCTATTCAGTGGCTTCGGAGCAGGGGGAAGTGGCGATATGAGGAGCGAGGAGGCTGGCCTGCCTTTCCCATACTGCTGTTGAGTCACCCCATGTGACTGGTAACCACAAGTGCTCTGTTGTCAAAAGGCCTCTGACCTAGAGTGTGGATTCAGGATCGAGAGTCCCTAGTCTGGTGTTCCTGCTGCCCTAGCTGTTGTCTGGTGGCTAGCGGAAGAAGATAAAGGGGCCTAAAGGTCACTGTTCTGCTTGTTGGGGAGGAGGGGCTCACCGCTCCAACTTGCGCTGCTGTGTGGCCGTCTTGCGTGTTTGGCCTTCCCAGGCAAGGCTTTTGGGAGATGCACCAGGAGCAAAGGCTCGGAGTTCTCCCCCGGCCTTGGGTTTTGATTCACCTCCTCTTGTTAGTGACCTGGTCCCACATTTGATTCCTGATAAGTCACGGGGCTGTGCTGCCTGGCATCTGCAGGGAGCATCTAGTTCAGGGATGGAATGGCTCACCGGGCAGGGGAAGGAGAGTCCCGTGTGGAAGCGGAGCCTGGTGGGAAGGAAGGCGGCAGCGGTGGGCCTGCTGGCGAGCTGGCTGCTCTGTGGGATTGGGACGGCTGATGGAGGGGGGGATGTCTTGGAGGAGAACGTGGCCGGTCTGCACAAAGATCTTAACTAGGAAGAGGGCTCACAAACCCACCTGTGATCAGGGCTGTGCCTGGGGATGTGAAATATCGGTTAATTGAACAGTCAAGTAACCTCCTGGATTCTTATCAGTTACTCGACTATTCTGTAGTCCCTGGGGGTGGGACCGGGGGCCAGTGCGCTCCAGCCCCACTCCAGAGGAGCCCGCTACCACCGGTTGCAGGTGGGAGCTGGTCCAAGGGAAGCCAGTTTTAAAAACCAGCCCCCCTCGTGGACCAGCTGCCTGTCGCCCTGCCGCTGCTCTGATGCAGAGGCAGCAGCACGGGGTGGCAGCAGCCCTTGTCCGGTGGGAGGACGCTGAGCTCCCAGTCCCGGCGTGAGCCCAAACTGAGCCAGGCTGCCTGGCTTCTAATATGCTTTAAATGCAGAGCCTCAGCGGGGGTAGGTCCTGGACCCAGCGCGAGCCAGGACTGAGCCAGGCTGCTAAATTTACTGGTGGGGGTCGGGGGATGCGTGCAATCTATAGCATTAACCGATAAGCTTTTGCTAATCCATTAATCGACTGCACTATTACAGCCTTAGTTGTGGCTACGACATGGGGGGGGGTGTCACCTTGTTCTTGGTGGTGGGGGGAGGAGAAGATCCGCTAATAAGGACCTGAAGAGCGGCGTGTGGTACAGTCTCGTTGGCACATCATGGGGGTTGGAGTTCAGCTGTAGCAGCAAGCCTATGCCGTGGGACGGATGACTCCTCCTATCGCTGGGTGGCCATCCCTGCTCTGGGGGACTAGGGAGCCTTGTCAGACGTGTCCCTGGGTCAGAGCTGATGGCTGCCATTCCACGCTTCGGGGTCTGAAAGGGAGCTGTGGGAGCTCTTGCTTCTCGTGGGGTGGGGGGTGGAGGCAGCTTGCGGGGCTCTGCCCTGCAGAGGAGGGGCAAAGTGTTGGTATGGAGGGACAGAATCAAGAGCACGGCTCATCTGGGCACTGGTGCGGGATACAGGACCCCCCCCTCTGGGTTAAATACAGCGCAGGCTCCCCCCTCTGACCACCGCTGCTATTTGGCCTTGTGGCACACTTTCCCTCCCAGGCTGGGCGGTCTGAGGTTTGAGTTCTCCCCTGGCTTAGGAATAGAGCCCGAGGCCTTCAGCAGCCTTGTGGCACGGAGCATGAGGCGGCTTCCCCCACGTGGTCCTTCCTCCTGCTGGGAGGCCAGGCTGCTCGCTGGAGAGAGTGGGGAGGATTTGGGCCTAGGCTGGATGGCACCTGCCTGTGGCACTGCTGGATAAGAAGGGCTTCTCCCCAGAAGAAGCTGCCTTTGCCCTGTGAGGCCATGCTGTGCAGAGCAGGCTCTGAGCAAGGTCTGGAAGTGACCCAGGGAAAGGACGGGCCTGGATTCCTCAGGGCAGCAGCGGCCACGGGGAGAGGACACCCAGGTAACCTTGTTCCTCGCTGAGCCCAGCTCACCCTCCTAACAGCCATGCTCTTTGCAAAGGCTGCAGGGCAAGGGAGGAGAATTTCTTCCGTGTTGCGCTTCTGCAGACAGCTGGGCAACTGTCCTGTCCCCCCCACCCCCCAGGTGTGGGAGCCCCCTTCAGTTAGTTCACAGGGATTTTCCCATCCCACTAGGCTCCAAGACCCTCCTCTCGAAGTAACAATCAAGCTGCTGGAGGATTTGTAGAGGCTGTGTCTGGGGCAAAGGCCCTGCCCAAAGCGTGTGGAAACCGTGAAACTTTGTATTCTCAGCCTGGAGCCAAGAACGCGATTACTGGCTCGCTACAGGAGGCCCCCGCAATATGACCGCCTGAGTTCCAACCCCCAGCACTTACAGCCGTTTTTGTAAGTGGGAAAGGGGCCGGAAACTCCCGACTTACGTCCTTGGCCCTCATTTACGACGGCGCCTACGCCCCCGACTTGCGACGCTTCCTCAGGAATGAATCGCGTTGCAAGCCTCCTGTACTTTGCTATTCGCTTTTCTCCTCCATCCTTGTCTCTGTTCTCTCACTTTACAGTTAGACTTTAGGATAGGCCTTAGCATCTTGTTTCTGGCAGCTCCCACACATACATAAAATGATCCGGAAACATTCAGAAACACGGAGCAGAGGTTAATTCATAGACTCCTAGAACTGGAAGGGACCTCAAGAGGTCATCAAGTCCAGTCCCCTGCCCTCACAGCAGACCAAGCACTGTCTAGATCATCCCTGACAGGTGTCTGTCCCACCTACTCTTAAATATCTCCAATGATGGAGATTCCACAACCTCCCTTGTCAATTTATCCCAGTGCTCAACTACCCTGACTGTTACGTTTTTTCTAATATCCAACCTAAACCTCCCTTGCTGCAGTTTAACCCATTGCTTCTTGACCTAGCCTCAGAGGCCAAGGGGAACAATTTTTCTCCCTCCTCCTTGTAACACCCTTTTCGATACTTGAAAAACTTTTTGTCCGGAAAGACTTTAAAGAGAAGCTGTAAAAGTTTGCTTTTAAAATCACACCCTACATTTTTCTAAGATTCCAGCACCAGGGGAAGCGTATTCAGTAGATAATCTTTACCTGCCTTCTGGGGTGTTGAACATTAATTAACATTTGTAAAGTGGTGCATAAGTGCTAATGATTGTTATGATCAAAAATGTAATTGCTGTGTATTAACAAAACTGTCTCTCTGTGATCCGGAGAGAGAGATGGGAGCTGTATGCTCAGGCAAAGAAACAGAGAAATCGGCAGTGTGGATTTCTTCCTAGTACAGTGGTGGTTACATTTAAAAACATGTCTATCCTCTAGGGAACCCAGGACTTTAAAAAACTTCTAGGAAACCTTCTGTAGTTCATCTCTTTGAAAGGCTCGCAGTCTAATAGTCTCTTGAGGCAGTTTGTCTTCTGACACAACTTGCTGTAAAATCTGCAACTATCAAAGGAGGTGACTTGCGAATGAGCTGTTAGCCATTTTATGAGCTGAGAACACACATCTGTAATAGGAAGTCTAGGGAGTGTGCGGCAAAGAGAAACTCTTTCTAAACTGTCGTCTTACTGCAAGACATGGCATTAACATGCAAACACCCTTGAGTCAGCAGAAGCCAGGCACTTCAGGTGGATGGTGACAGGGTAGGCCGGAAGCGTCTATCCGTGTAGGGCGTAGGCGATGACCTAACCACACTTGGATGCGAACCCCCTGCAGCGTTTTGACACGCGTGTCTCTTTCAGGCCATAACATCTGTGTGTGTGTTAGCACTTCAGGCCTCATGGGGCAGATCCGTGTGAAAGGCACTCGGCGTGTTATGCGCTCGGAACGTTTATCTGACACTTGAAAAGTCTGTCGACAGGCTTGCTTCCTATTCAGGTTCTTAGGCCAACGCGCGGCTGCAGAAAAGGAGGGGGTGGCGAGACTAGGGCGACCGGGCGCGATGCAAACCGCTCTGCCAGCGTGCCTAAACCCTGATCTGCAGCCCCATCTGCTCCTCCGGGCTTGGGCCTCTCCAACAGATGAATAGCCACGGCCACGTGTAGGCTTTGTCTACGCTACACAGCTTTCGGCAGGTTAGCCGCTGTGTACGGCCACTTTCGCCCCCCATGCGCGGCTTTGTCTGCTGACAGCGCACTGTTTACACGAGCACGTGCAGCTGCAGAACTTTTGTCATGGACAGTGTGGGGAGAGTTTTAGCACCTCTGAACAAGAAAAATGTTTGTCCATGCATCTGACAAAGTGGCTTTTACCCACAAAAGCTGATACCTAAATAGTCTTTAAGGTGCCACAGGACTCCTCTTTGTTTTTGCAGATACAGACTAATGTGGCTTCTCCTCTGGGACTTGTCTAACAAAAGTTTTATTGGCTCAGAGGGATAGCCATGTGAGTCTGTAACTTAAAAAAAAAAAAAAAGTCGTCCTGTCGCACCTTAGAGCAGTGGTTCTCAAACTTTTGGGGCTCTGGAGCCCTTTATATGCATAAAAATTGATGCGGAGCCCTAGCGGTCCACTGACTGTATGTGTTGTACTTATGCGGAGCCCTAGCGGTCCACTGATTGTATGTGTTGTACCTATCGATGTTTCCAGTTTGTCAACCTCGCGGAGCCCCTGGAGATGTCTTGCGGAGTGGAGCACAGAGCCGAGACTGCTTTGCGCCGGGTTCCCTGCTGCGCCTCTGCCTTTTAAATGTAGTAAAAGCCAGGCAGCCCTTAATACATTTAAAAGGCAGAGCTGCAGTGGTCCGCACCCGGCGTGAGCCGAGTCCCAGACCTACTCCTGCTGCGGCTCTTCCTGAGCGCCTGGCTCCTACTACTTTTAAACTGCAGAGCCAAAGTGGCCCCTTATCGACTAATTGTGTACAGGCAGTCCCCGAGTTACGCGGATCCGACTTATGTCGGATCCGCACTTACGAATGGGGCTTTCTCGCCCCGGAGCTCGCAGGCAGCGGGACCGCCCAGAGCGCAGCGGTCCCGCTACCTCCACCTCCGGGGCGAGAAAAGCTGCTCCGGGTGCCCCTGGTCTGCTGGGGACCGTCTCCAGCAGACCAGGGACACCTGGAGCAAAGCCGGGGAGGTGGAGGGGTCCCGCGCCTCTGAGGCTTTGCCAGAGCAAAGCCTCAGAGGCGTGGCACCCCGCCGCCGCTGCGGCTTTGCTCCCCGTGTCCCTGGTCTGCTGGGGGGGGGGGGGGCGCAGCTAGTGCCCCCCCCCCCAGCAGACCAGGCTTTTGTTGTGAACCCTGGGGTAGAGCAGCTGGGGTGCTGCTGGGTTGGTCCTGCAGGGACCTACCTGACAGCCCAGCTGTTCTGTCCCAGGCTCGAAATTCAGCCGCTGTTGAAACTGATCAGTGGCTGATTCCAGGAAGCTGGGGGCAGAGCAATTCTGCCTCCAGCTTCCTGTAATCAGCCCCTGGTCAGTTTCAGCAGCGGCTGAATCTGGAGCCAGTTCCGACTTACATACAAATTCAACTTAAGAACAAACCTATAGTCCCTATCTTGTACGTAACCCGGGGACTGCCTGTACTCAATACAGATTGTATTGATACAAACTCGATTAGTCATTTACTCGATATTTAGCATCCTTAGTCCAGCAATGCCCGTCATCCAGCATGATTTGAGTTCACTGGATGTCCACTTTTCATGGGTATGGCCAAGTTTCCTGCAGTCCCATAAAGTTTGTTTACAGCCACCGGTCCTGGCTCTGTGTTCTGTGCTGTGTTTTAGCTCTAGTTTATCCCCTAAACGTCTTCTAAGAACTCAGTAAGTAATGGAAGTGTTGGTGATGCTGATAGACAATATTGTCCTCCCGTGGTCCAGAAAATTCTCTCATTGGGAACTGGTCAGGTCCCAAAGGTGCCAGATGAGAGACGTTCAACCTGTAGTATCATGAACTTTCATGGGCCAAACCCACTTCATCAGATGAGCTGGACCCTGGAGTGGAGATCGGGTTAACCCAGAATTTAGAACAGTAAAAGAAGGGAAGGGGGTGTAGTACTGATGCTGATGAGGCAGCTGGACGTATCCCAGACTTCGCTTTTGACGTAAATGAGGTGTTAAATGCAGGGAAGGCTGGCTTTATAATGCAACATCCACTTAATGTCTTTATTCGAGCCCTGGGAAACATGAATGGGGGAACCAGGTCCATCCCTGGGGAAACTGGTGCTGGGTTCAGGAACAATATCAGGTTGGGCGTGGATTCTGCGCGCACTCTCTGTAATTGGCTTGTGAAATTCCTTTGTAGAAGAAGGGGACAGTTAAATCCATTAATGAGTGCCCAGGTAGGTCAGTTGCCGGCGTAGGCAGCCTCCCTGAATCCCGAGGTGCCTTTGTGTCGCAAATATTGATCTGCCACTGGCTTGGGTGAGAGGCGGCCCCCTGTCACTTGCGGCGTAAGGGCTGTATGTACATTCTTGGCATCTGAAGATGAAACTTGGCACTTACTAGTACCATATAAACACCAATTAATTCTTGCAGCACAACCGTACAGGTATCTCAGCCTCCCGAAGTGACTCAGCCATGGCCACGCAGTCAATAGCAGAGCTGGGTTTTTATTCTATGTACTATATAGTAGCATCCAGGCTCCACAGCAATAGACTGCAACCCTGATGTGCTAGGTGCTGTACAGACACCGAACAAAGGTGTTCTCCGTCTCATGAGCTTACCCTTTAAGTAGAAGAGGAGACACAACAGGTGAGTGCAGACAGAAGGGAGAACGCCAGAAGGCACTAAGAGATACCCATTGGGAAGACGGGATGGGTCTGAGCTCCCCAGTGACCTGGTTTTTGTAGGCATTGCAGCAAAGACGAGTTTCTCGAGGGATTTGGCGGGGTATAGTGCAGTAGCGGTGGGAGTGCTTACCGCGGGGAAAAAGCAAGAAGGTGCTTGTTGGGGAACTTAACAGGTGGGCGCGAGATGCTGCTGTCAGCCAGTTGGAGATGGGAGTCAGTATCTTGATCAGGAAACGGGAGACGAAGGATTGGATGAGGCTGGGTAGTTAAAGGTCTTGAAAATGAAGACAAGAGTACCTTACGTGTGCTGCAGGAGCTGCCTCTCTCCCGAATTCCTGCTCTAGTCGCTAGAAACCCTTCCTCCTCCGAGAGGGAACGCCAGTCACTGAATTATCCCAGTGTACGGTCCATGCTTGAAAAAGGAATAAGGGAGGAAAACGAACTCTGCCCCTGACAGACTGTAATAACGTTACTGCTGCTTTCTGAATGAGACGGGTATCGATCGGGTTCTCGTTTCCTGGGGCCTTGCCAATGGAATTTCTCAAGACCGCTAGTGCTGCTCCTCTTCTCCCCGCTCCTCTTTCTCAAACCCGTGCCGTTTGGCAGTTGAGCAGCCCCTCGTGAGCCGCAGCGCCAAGCTAAGGGTGTCTCTTCCGAGGGATTGAGCCGACGTCCTGCTACAGCAAGAGACTTTGGCGAACATGTGAATATGTAATAGAGCACTAGGGTGCTCGGTGATGAATCTTTCACACAGAAGAAAGCTTGTGTAAAAACAAACAAAATAAACCCTCAGGCACAGTACTGTTTAGGGTTGCCAGGTGTCTGGTTTTGAACCAGACAGTCCAGTATTGAAACTTTCTCTTTGGGAAACACATTGAGAAAATAGAAATGAGAACAGAAATGTCGGGTATTTTCTAAATCCGATGGAATGTCGATTATGATGTCATGTCAAGTGTGTCCGATATTTTGGTTGAAACCATCTGGCAACCCTAATCCTGTTGCCTCTCCAAACACCTTTGCTAATTAATAGAACCATCCGGTGCTGGTAGCACCCAGAAAAGAAAGGCCTTGCATCAGACGTTCTACTGGGGTTTGAGTTGTAATAGTGCAGACAATTAAACGATAAGCAAAAGCATATGGCAGGGGTGAGCAACCCGAGGCTCGTGAGCTGCATGTGGCTCTTCCCCTCCCCGGGGGGGTCATGCTAGATGCTGCTAGTTGCTCCACAACCTTGCCCCAGCTCTTTGTGCTGGATCCACTGCTGTCTTAGCTCTTAGGCCAAGGGTGGCCAACACATTCTGGGCACTCGGTTAATGCTGTTGACTACACGCATTCCCTCTCCCTCACCCCGCCAGTAAATTTTTTTAGAGGGCTGGCCAGCAGCCCGGCTCAGACCCAGCTGACGCCGGGTCCCTGAAGCAGCCACCACTGCACCTCTGCAGAAAAATTATTTTAGGCAGGCAGCTGGGGTCAGTCCCGGCTCCCGCCAGGTCCCGGGAGCTATCCCCGCTGTGACTCCTAAATTACTTCTTTTGCAGAGCCGCAGCGGGGGCAGTTGGCGGACGCAGCAGGGGCTGGGGCTGAGTGCTGTCCCATATTGATTAATCGTGTAGTCGACAAAAATGTGCTCGACTACACACTTAATGAATTTACACGCTTCTTGACATCCCTAATGACGTGTTCTGCTCACTTGCTTGTCCGTGTGGTGCGGTGCCTCTTCCCTGTGCTTTTGCATTCATAGCTTCAGAATTGTTTGGAGACACAAAGGGCCTCTCTCCCTCGGGCCTGTTTCTCGCTGGATGCAAGACAGGTTTGCAGAATTCCACTTGCTCTTTGCACATCTCTAGCGTTCTCTCTGCCGTTCTTAATTAGTGTGCTGGCCTCACTGCATGTCAAGTCTTAAAAAAAAAAAACTCACAGAGCTCAGGGGTGTGTTTTGGCTTTATCTAGAAGAGATTCTAGGCTGAGCAGAGTGTGGGAACTAGGCATTTCTGAATTCTTAGTCTTGGTGGCATGTGATCTTTGGACATGGTATTTTTCACCCCATAGTGGGTAATTCTATTCATGCATCAGACTGGGTGTGTGGGGGGTGGGGGGAGATGGTGAGGAACTGATGGACGATTGTGAGATACAGGCAGTCCCCGGGTTACGTACAAGATAAGGACTGTAGGTTTGTTCTTAAGTTGAATCTGTATGTAAGTCGGAACTGGCGTCCAGATTCAGCCACTGCTGAAACTGATCAGTTTCAACAGCGGCTGAATCTGGACGCCAGTTCTGACTTACATACAGATTCAACTTAAGAACCCCAGGCATCCCCAAGTCAGCTGCTGCTGAAACTGATCAGCGGCTGATTCCAGGAAGCCCAGGGCAGGGGCTTCCTGTAGTCAGCTGCTGGTCAGTTTCAGCAGCTGCTGACTTGGGGACGCCTGGAGCAGAGCAGCTGGGGTGCTGCTGGGTTGGTCCAGTAGCGCCGCCGCTCCTCGGCGCTACTGGACCAACCCAGCAGCACCCCAGCTGCTCTGCCCCAGGTGTCCTGATTCAGCCGCTGCTGAAACTGATCAGCAGCGGCTGAATCAGGACTCCTGGGGCAGAGCAGCTGGGGTGCTGCCGGGTTGGTCCAGTAGCGCCAAGGAGCGGTGCTGCGGGACCAACCGGCAGCGCCCCACCTGCTCTACCACAGGCCCGGGGCTTTGCTCCGTGTCTCCCTAGTCTGCTGGGGGTGGGGGGGGGCGCACTAGCTGTGTCCCCCCCCCAGCAGACCAGGGAGACGCTGAGCAAAGCGGAGGAGGACCCGGGCGGGACCGTGGCGCTGATCTGGCTCCTCTCTCTGGCTCCGCCCAGCAGACCAGGGAGAGGCAGAGCAGCTTTTCTCGCCCCGGAGGACGGGGGCGGCGGGACCGGGAGTCCGCCGCTCCTGTCGTCCGGGGAGAGAAAATCCCCGTTCGTATCTGCGGATCCTATGTAAGTCGGATCCGCGTAACTCGGGGACTGCCTGTACTTGAAAGCTGCAGAGGACTGTAAGTGCGAAGTGGCGCTTGAGCTGAGAACGCAATGACACTCTAATTAGAGACTGCGGCCCTGTGTGTGCACCTCCATCTGTTGTTTAGCACTCACAGGTGTCTTAACCTTTGCAGCTGGAGACTCTTCCCCCATCGCCCCTAGAAGAGGAAGGGCTTGTTCCTGCTGTTTATACCAAGTGCCGTCTTTCTCCGAAAGTGCTGCCGTTGTCAGAAACGTGACTGTGAAAGTGACTTGTATGGCTCCCTGGTGATTCCCTCCTTGGCCCTGTCCTGTCCTACAGCGACCCTCGCAGCTGAGGAATGAGATGGGGCGCCATCAGTGGTAGAACATGATGGCTTCTTGCATGTATGGACAGGAACAATATGTTTCAGCAGTGTTAAGGAATGTCTTTTATTATCGGTACCAGTCACAGGTATTGCACCTTGGCCTAGGGAAGTTGGTGGCTAACTGGTCCCCCAGCCCAGCCCGAGCAGCCCCCCACCTGGAAGGGGATCCCATTTAAATTTGACATCCCTAACCTAAGAGCTGTCATGGGCTTATCAGGTGCTGTTGCTCTCAAGTCTTAAGCCATCACCTGGCTTAGGGGTATCCCTTGATTCTCCCCCTTTCAGACCAGGCCCTAGCGCTGACTGTGATGGCCTCAGCAGGTTGCACATAGGGTGGGTAGACGCTAAAAACCTACGTCCAACGACAACTGCTGTACTTACTGCGGTGGTACGTGTTCACGCTGCCCTTGTTTTAAGGGCGGGGTGGGGGGCTCCCAGTGGAGAGTAGGGTTCAGGTGGGCCCATCCCAGCAAGGATCCATGCAGTTAACAAGAATGACAGCCAATATACGTAGCCTCCTGTGTCTACTGGTCACAGCATCCCCCTATGGTCGCCGACGTAAGCCCAACGCGTCTCGGGGCGGTGGTGGTGTATCAGCCTAGTGGGGCATTGGCGGTGTCGGGAGCCAGGCCGTGATACAGGCACTACCTTAATAAAGTCCACATAAGCATCAGCTTTTTGACCTCCTTATCTCTGGCCTTCCTCTTGATTGGTACTCCTTTCTTTCCCTGTGCCTGTATATTTATACCTGCCTCTGGAATTTCCACTACATGCATCTGAGGAAGTGGGTCTTTGCCCACGAAAGCTTATGCTCCAATACATCTGGTAGTCTATAAGGTATCATTGGGCTTCTTGTTGTTTAGATTCAGACTAACACGGCTGCCCCTCTGATTCCTGTAAGCAAGCATCAGCCGATCTCTGGAGCCTGCCGAGCTGTAGGCTCAGACCTGAGTCTCTTCCCTGAGAGTGGTTAATGCAGCGACCAGAGAGCCTGCGCACAGTGAAAATAATTAGAGAGAAAACATCTTAAACAATGAAACGGCCAGGACACACCTCTAGGTTTACCCCGGGGCCTGCCATTCCCTGAGTGTGGGAGGGCCCAGCGTCTTCAGATTCCCTCTGCGTGCTCTCTCTGGCAGCCTGTCTCCATGCATAGCTTTTGATCCCCCTCCCCCAGGACGCTCAACTCTTTTCTCTCGTTCCCTGGGCTCCTAGATTTGCAAAACCAGACTTGCAGCTTCCTTGGAGACAGGCTGTGAGAAGCGAACCGCGTAGCTTGCCCCATTGTCTTGTGCCTGGGCACCGGAGTTTTCTTCTCTAGATCTTGTGCGTTGCTTTTGGTTTTCTCTTCTCGCCGCACCCCATCAAGTGAAATCCACACGTTCCTACCAGAAATGCTGATAATCCTCTGCAGTACGTACTAGGGATGTTACGTAGCATTTAATCCGCTAATTGACTAGTCGATTATTTGATATGTGGGGGGGGGGGTGGACTGCAGAGTCGCAGTGGGGTTTGGTTCCTGGCCCCGGGACCTAACCCCGCTGCCGCTCTGCTTTTTAAATGTATTCAGAACCACCAGGCTCGTAATACATTTTAAAAAGCACAAGTGCAGCAGAGGGGGCTGGG
The DNA here is from genome assembly GCF_052426305.1 of Pelodiscus sinensis. Taxonomy (NCBI): domain Eukaryota; kingdom Metazoa; phylum Chordata; order Testudines; family Trionychidae; genus Pelodiscus; species Pelodiscus sinensis. Next base: position 4,365,965 of record NC_143080.1, read on the forward strand.
TGCAGGCCAGGAATCAGCCGATTCCCGGTTCGTGCCAGGTCCCCTGCTACGCCTCTGCCTCCCCTGCCGCCGCCGCCCCCCCACCAGCGGAGATGGTGCTGGGTGGAACCTGCTTTTAAGCCAGCTCCCCCCAGCTCCTGCTCTTCTACCCCCCACAACCTTGCTGCCTCTCTAATAGAGGCAGCAAGTGGGAGGGAAATGACTAGTCGAGTCACTAGTCAACTATCTGATAAGCATTAGTTTCTCAGATAGTTACTGCTCTATCTCACTAGCCCGTGGTACCCAGCCCTCGTGAATTAGATACACCTCGGTGTATCACCAAGCCTCCCCGAGTTAAACACGGCGCTTTACAGAATTGCTGCGTGGCCTTTTTCTGTTGACACACACAAGGGTAAAACTATTACAGGGCACTTAAATCAGGGCCCGATGGTCTTTCTGATCACACCGGCTCAGAATGCCTAGCGCTGCAGTCTCTGGGTGTGGACATGCAGCTGTTCTCCCTACCTCCTTGACTGTACAGACAGCAATAAAGACGCTGCAGTGAGCACTTGGCTCTCGGGGCCGTCGATACATGAGGCTGGATAAAATCCACCTCCCTGGCGATTCTAACCAGAGTTTTGAGAAAAGTCTCTGTGTAGCTAGCGGGCCTGGCTCAGGCGCACGAGGGATCGTAATGTGGCTTAAACCTGGGCTGCGCGTCTGTTGAGGGGATGGGCAGACTGTGGAGCAGTGTTATGTGATCCAAGAGCAGTGTGAAACGTTTCGCCTTTAGGGACCTTACCTGCCCCCACTCACTGATTTGTTCCACCACAGCGGGGTGGCCTGGGATTGTCCCTGGACGCGTGTATTTAAGAGCCCCCTTGCCCATGTCTGTGGCACTGCAAAAACCTCTGTCCCCAATGCCATGGCATCCCGACAGCGTTTGCTACCGATGCTGCTAAGATCTAAGGTCAAAAACGCTACAGGGCAAGTGTCCCATGCTGACAAAACGTGCTTTGAATGAGGACCACGTGGACAGATTTGTTGTGGCGGGCACTCATGACCCTGGAGACGGACCCTTTTGTGGCACGCGGTCAGTGCCCCTGAGTGAGTGTGACTCTGGGAACCATAGAATCGTAGAACTGGAAAAGACCTCAGAAGGTCATCAAGTCCAGCCCCCTGCTCTAGACAGGACCAATTTGGAACAGTGGGTGGGGGGTTCCCCACTCGTGTTGAGTGGCTCAGTGGAGAAGCGACCCAGGGCATGAAAAATAACCCAACTGCTTTCTGCTGGTGACACGAGCTCCCAGAAACTGAAGAGCAAACATTGGCCTCCCTACCAGCTCTGGCTTCTAGCTGGGGGATTTCTGCTGCATGGGATGGGAGCGGTTTTCCTAGCTTGGCATCCTTTGGGGCCGCAAGGCATTGGGTAGGAATCGGCTTGGTTTGGAAAGCCCCGAGCATCCCTTTGTGTCTCAAAAGGCCCCCCTCGTCTTCCCCACAGGTGATATGGTGACGCGTTCCCGGATGCTGCTTCCTTTGCCGGCGGACGTAGTTGTTTCTGCCGAAAATGAGCAAGCCCAGAGACTTTCAGCATGACCTGGAGCGCAGCCTCCCGGCCATCGCGTCTATGAGCTCCTCCCTGTCGCGGAGCCAGGCCTTTTCCCCGCACTACTACTGCTCCCCGGAGAAAAGGAAAGCCATCTCGGACGTCAGGAGGACCTTCTGCCTCTTCGTCACCTTCGACCTGCTGTTCGTGTCTCTGCTGTGGATCATCGAGCTCAACGTGAGTCCAGGGCCCTTTCTGGGGGAAGCAGCGAGCGGATCTCTCCTGCTGGTTTTGGAAAGCCCTGTTCTCTGCTGGTTTCCAGGGCGCTTTACGCCAGTGGAGGATCTGGCCCATAAAGCGGTTACAAAAATCGACCCTCGACCACTCCCTGGGCTTGGCACTGAGCACGTGGGGACCTTGCTCGCAATGTTAATAAGTGGTCAGGAAAGCAGCAGCTTCGTCATGTGGTGCTACCATCAGGGCTGTCCTGAGGGGGGCTGCGGGCTGCCCCGATTTGGCCTATGAATGGGGTGTGTCTGGCTAAGATCCCAGCTGGGAACCAGCCTGTTTTGGGACCCCTAGGATAGCTACATTGCTGAGTGTAAGCGCCTTCTCCCCTATCCTCTTCCTCAGTAAAGGGAACTGGGCTTCTTGCTGGCCACCGCCTGTCTTGTCCCCTGCCCTCTGCCAAGTGCTGGTTATGCCAGGCCTTATAGGGAGAGACCTCTCACTGACACACTTGTGATGGGAAACTGCAGGCGCCAGGGAGGGGCTGAGCGTGCGAATGACTTCTAGTAAAAAAACGGGAGGATTGGGACCAATGTCCCCACGTTTTTTCCCCATCCAAGTGCAGAATAAATTTTGTTATGCGCACTGGGGTATGTGCGGATGTGCACTGCCGGTAGAAATACACGCAGACCAGCTGCGGGCACTCTGCAAATCAGCTGGGCAGCATTTGGGTCTCTTGGGTGGCCGCCCTGGCACTCAGTTTACAGGGAACTTTGACTGAGGTTTGCTAAATCACTTGGGGTTTGATGCATCTTCAATTGTATGTGCAGCCCTTGCTCCTCTGGCCTTGTTTATTCTGACTGGCTCCTGGGAGGACTTATCAGCTGTTGCCTTTGGGCCTGTTTACCTTGTCCAGAGTCAGGGCTAAACGGTGGATCTCAGTCTGCAGTTCAGGTCCTGCCACACGTGTTTCCCCCCCCCCCCCCCGAAATTACAGGGGTTGTACTGCTGGTTTGGTGAGGAACCACAGGCTCAAGGAAATTAACAGCCCGTGCTCCGCTAGCACCCACCGGTCACAGTAGAAACTCCTTGTGGGAATTCCCTTGCTCCTGTGGAATTGCTCTCATCCACAGCCCATTGGATGGAAGGGGGGGCAGGAATCACTTGTGTGTGGATTTGCAGTGTGGTTCCTGGAACTAAAACCAGGGTCCAAACTGCCCAATTCTTTTTCGTGCTCCAGTCTGTCTCGTGGGTGTGTTAGCTTGTGAGCGGGACTCACCAGTAACCTGTGGGCCTGGAGTCCAGAGGCTGTAAGTTGGAAAATGTTCCGAAGGCTCACTTGCGCTGCGGTGGGAATTGCCAGGTTTGTGCAATCACTAAGTGCTTCTAAACTGCTCCACGGCTGCTCTTGCTTGTTGGCAACTCGTTCGGGTCTCAGGAGGTGGCCCCGTCACCTGCAGACTCGAATTGTCCAAGCACGTCCACTTCTGAAGGACAGGAACGCTGCAGAAACAGTTGCCCTTTGCTCAGGGCGGCGATGTTTGTTTCAGCTTTCGTTCCTCCAAGGCGTTTAGCCCAGATCCCTCGCCCCTGCCCTTCTGGGGCGAGATCTCCTGTCAAACTCACTCTTGGAATGAATTTTTAAGCTGCCGCTGCTGTGAAACATGCTGGACTGCCAGTCCCGGAGACTGAACTCCTCACGTCACAGACCGGGGAGCGGTGGTGCAGAACCGCTGCTCTCCTCCAGCGGGCCCCAGACCTGATCTGTAGGGAACACGTCTTGGTAGCTGCCTCATCAGTCCTTGGCGTCCCGCACAGGATGCATAGCACAGCAGCGGCTTTTATGATGCGAATGGCTGTCCGCTATGGACCAGGAGCCACTGACTGGTTTCTCGTAGACCGTGAAACAGCTGTCAGCTTGTAACCACTTCCAGTCCAGCTGGGCTGTATTCCATCCAGCTCCCTGAAGGTGAACGGCTGGTTCCAATTACCTGAACCATCCAGGCCCTCGTAAACCACAGTTCCAACCTCTAAAATAGAATTTGTGGGCTTTTTTTTAAAAGAATGAAAAATCCAGCTGGCAGGCCCTTAACTATGGTTTGAAGTAGAGTCACAGTGACACAGTAGCTGGTAGGCCCTACTAGCATGCCCATGCAGAACGAGGCGGAAATGCTCTACTTTTTTTTTTTTTTTTGCACTTCTGCTCCAAGCTACAGCCCACTGACCTGGGAGCTGAAGAAGTGCTAACTTCCTCCTCTTTTAGTGTAGTTTTGTGAGTGTCAGAATGCCGGCCCTTCGATCTCATCCAAGGACAAACCTGATGGAGTCTTGACACAGGCTTGTACAAGAAAAGGAATCCTTAGGCAGGCAGGCAGATCACCTTCTGCGTGCTTTCAGTCAGTGGTGCTTTAAGAGAAGCAGTTACTTCTGATAATTAGATCAGAAAAAGGAAACACTTTGAAATCCTACCAGGCAAGTTGGCTACTTGATGCCTGGAGGAGAGATGGCAAGGCGTCCTTGGTTAGCAACGGGAATCACATGGAGGGAGGAAAAGACACACAAGTATTTTTCTTACAGAAGCTGGTTTTCAGCGTGTGAGGTTTGTTTGTTTTTTAACCTCAGTACAGGCAGTCCCCGGTTTACATGGATCCGACTTACATCGGATCCCTACTTACAAATGGGGTGAGGCAACCCCGCACTAGCTGCTTCCCCCCCAGCAGACCAGGGAGACGCGAAGCTAGCGCCCCCCCGCAGCAGACCAAGGAGACGCGGAGCGGCTTTTCTCAGCAGACACCTCAGCTTGAGAATAAAGGACTGAGGGAAGTGAGGTGTGGGAGAATAAAACTGAGCTCTGGAGAAACGTTTGGCTAGAGTTTCCCCTACAATATGTACCAGTTCCAACTTACATACAAATTCAACTTAAGAACAAACCTACAGTCCCTATCTTGTACGTAACCCGGGGACTGCCTGTAGGTGTTTCTCAATAAGCACACTCAAAGCCTCTACGTGCTGCTCCTGCTATCTGTTACTTAGGGGCACGCTGACACAACAGGGCTTAACTCGAAATAAGCTACGCAAAGTGAGCTATGTCAATTGCGTAGCGTCTTTTGAAATTGGGAGCATCTCCACAGCACTTATTTCGACATAGAGCGCTCTTCCGCCGACTTCCCCTCCTCCTCGCACCATGAGGGCTACAGAAGTCGGAGTAAGAAGTCCTCCAGAAATAACTCTGCTGGGTAGATGCAGACTAAGTTATTTCGAAATGATGTTGCTGTGTAGATGTACCCCAGGTATGAATCGGCCAGCGAAATGGAAGCGGAGCGGACTTTGACATGGCTAAGTATTTGCTCATGAGGCCATGTATGCAGTCAGCAGCCAAGCCGGATACATAACTTGAGCTGGCTGATGTTGAAACAGAATTGTCTGATTCTTATCCTCTTTGGTTTATCTGTGCACTCAACATCTGTGTGTCTCCAATCTCTCTAACCCTCAGACCAAGGATGGCATTCAGAAGAACTTGGAGACCGAGATCATTGCTTACCGGTTTAAAACCTCGTTCTTTGATATATTTGTAAGTATGCTAAACAACCAAAGGGAGAGCGATTTCTCTCCAAGGACACGTCTGCACGGCAGGGCAAAGCCCGAATTAAGCTACACAACTTCAGCTACGTCAATTGCATAGCTGAAGTCAAAATAGCTTGTTTCGGCTTTAGGCACTGTCTACACCGCAGGAAGTCAAAGGAGGAACACTCTTCCTTCAACTTCCTTTACTCCTCGTGAAATGAGGGTTACAAGAGTAGGAGTAAGAAGTCCTCCAGCTCGACATTATTTCGAAATATCGGCTTGTGGTGTAGAAACAACCTTGCTGTGTAGACGTACCCTAAGATAGAGGCGGGGGGCTTTCTGCATAAGACATTGGACTGGAATTCAGAAGTCCTGGCTTCCATGCTGAGCGCGCCCACTAACCTGCTAAGGCCTTGTCTGTCCTTACCTGGAAGGCCGAATTGAAATATGCAGCTCCAGCTACGTTAATTGCGTGGCTTGAGTGGACGTACCTTAATTTGACCTTCAGCGCTGTCCCCACAGTGGGACATTGGTGGAAGCCATCGACTTCCCCTATTCCTTGAGAATCAAAGAATACCAGCGTCGACAGGGCGCCCTCAGCGTTCGATTTATTGGGCCTTTACTAGACCCGCTAAATCAAACTCCGGAAGATCTACCGCCGCAGTGTCAGTCTTCCTGATAATGAAGATATGGGGCCATTCCCCTCTCTTCTCTTGTCTATTTAGCTAGTCCTTGCCCAGAAAATCTTGCTGTCTGTGCAGCACGATCAGCTGGGGCGTCTGGGCATGAGTGTAATGGAAATAATAACGAGTTTTCTTCTGATCGGTGCTCTTTTTGTTTTTGAAAGGTCCTGGCTTTTTTCCGATTCTCTGTGTTACTTCTGGGCTATGCACTCTTAAAGCTCCGCCATTGGTGGGTCATTGCGGTAAGGACTCCATCTCCTCTACTTCATGAACCGGGCTTTTTCTCTTGTTTCGAAATGGAAGCTGACACTTGTGTAACTGTCTTCCACTTTCTAGTTCACTACTCTGGTGTCCAGTGCCTTCCTCATCGTGAAGGTGATCCTCTCGGAGGTCAGTGCTCTCGGGGTGCTCGTGGGAGGGGCGGGTTTGTTTTGTGTGATTAGTCTCATGTGGCGACTGCCCAGCTTGTGTAAACACTTCGTGTGGTTTCCCTTTCCTCCCCCAGCTGCTAGCCAAGGGGGCTTTTGGGTACCTCCTCCCTATCGTCTCTTTCGTTATCGCCTGGCTAGAAACGTGGTTCCTGGACTTCAAAGTCTTAACTCAGGAAGCAGAAGAGGAACGGTGTAAGTTTCTTTCCGTCTTTGTGGCTAGAGCAAACACAGCGGGCAGGGCTTTGGCGGCCGCTTGTCTCTGCGCGGTGTGTGCAAAGGGGGACCAGGATTAGAAGGTGTCCCCAGGCAGGTTGTAAAGATCAGTTGCATCAACTGACTCTGCTGTGGGGTAGAGATGCCTTCCTGCAGAGACAATCCTGGCTCCCGAGAAGTCGCTTGACAAAATGGAGACAGGCAGAACGAGAACCAGTGGCTGGAAGTGACACGAGGTGAATCACAGACGTCCCTTTGGGCTTGTCCCCCGGTGCGCTGATCATGTTGCTGACACCCGCCTTCCTGCTCTCGGGTTCCTCACCCCCCGTCCTGCTGGGCCAGATCCTTTGGTTTTCCCCCAGACACAGCACAGGGAGATTGGGGTATCGTCCCCCCCCCCCCTCCGCCACAGAGCAGCAGACACGGAACCAGTTCAGCTCTGGGAGGCTCTGCTCTGCGTGCTCAGGACCCAGACACCAACCCCCGAAAGGGGCCAAAACCCCAATTAATTCACTTTACTCCATGTATAAGTTTTACACAGAGAAAGCTCATAAGGGGCTGCCCACTTTTATCAGTGAACATATAAGAGCGGCCGGACTGGGTCAGACCAAAGGTCCATCTAGCCCAGGAGCCTGTCTGCCCACAGTGGCCAGTACCAGGTGCCCCGGGGAGGGTGGACCGAAGACAATGATCAAGCGATTTGTCTCCTGCCATCTCTCTCCAGCCTCTGACAAACAGAGGCCAGTGACACCATTTCTATCCCCTGGCTAGTAGCCTTTTATGGACCTAACCTCCAAGAAATTATCTAGCTCAGTGGTCCCCAACACAGTGCCCATCGTGGTGCATGCGTCGTGCCGGAGCCGACCCAGGCGCATGGTAAGCGCCAGCCCCGGGAGCGCCGCGAATTGGCCGCTCGTGCCCCGGGCGTGCGGCGCTTGGGGAAGGAGGGGGCGCCAGCCCTGGGCGCGGCATTTGGAGGGGGCGCCGGCGCACGGCGCTTGCAGGGGGGCCCCCCGCCCCCGAGCACGCGGTTATGGGGGGGCCACCCGCCCCCCCGGGCGTGCATGTGTCCCCGCCCTCTGGCGCCCGGCCACGCCCCCTGGCGCCTGGCAGGCGAACGGCCACGCCCCCTGGCGCCCGGCAGCCTCTAAAGGTTGGGGACCACTGCTCTCGCTTCTCTTTATACTCTGTTATAGTTCTAGCCTCCACAGCCTCCTCGCAGTGAAAGAGAGAGATGCACTGTGGTTGCTTTCTCCTCCCCGTAACAGTTATTTACACCGGGCCTGATGATCTACAAACACTTTTGTTTTAAGGGCAAACAGTTGGATTTCAGTGGTTGCAAGTGAAAACTGTCAGATCAAAGTAAATGACTCAATTAAAATGACCTAAAAATGCTTCGTTAGTTCTAACCCACTGAGAAGCTTGTTGCATACAAGTTCTTTACCCTAAAGAGCTGTTCTTCTGTCAAGTAAAGCGCTTCAAGTCAGAACTGGTTGGCCTGGGGGCGGGGGAGCAGCAGGGCCTCTGTGAGCTGGCTCCACCCTCTTGGCAGGCTGCATCCGGCCAGCCGAGGCCCTTTTGCCCACCCCTGCTCTAGCCTGTGCTGTCCTGCAGCTCAGACTAGATGAGCTAATGGGCCCTCCTGGCGTTAAACACTAGGACTGTTTCTGAGGTGCTGGGCACCATGAGTGGGAGTGGTCGGTGCTGCCCCGACTGGCAATCAGGCCCGTGCGCTCGGCCCTGGGTCCTGTTCTGCCCTGTAGCTTCCACGGCGGCAGCACGTGGGGTGTTAAAAGGAGCGTCTCCTCCTCTCAGGACTTCCCAGCCAGAAGCGTGTGTGTGTTTGGAGAGGGGGGGTCTCAGGAAGAACGTGTCGAGCGAGACGTGACCGCAACCGTCTTGCTGGGTTGGGAAAAACCGGAGGCCGTTTGGGTCTGGTGCGGTCTGAAGATGAGAAATGCTCCAGCGTGTCCTGCTTCGATTGGATTACGGGTGTGCTGGATTGCTCGGAGGGAAAGCTCTGATTTAATTAGGCGCTTAATCGCCTTTGGATTTGACAGGCAAAGGCGCTCATTGATCGGCAGGCAGATAAAGGGCTGCGTCTCCACGAAAGGGGAAGGGGCCGGGACTGAAAGCTCCTTCCGGGCTGGGCTGCGTGGCCCAGACACAGCCCCAGTTCCAGGCCCAGAGCGGTGCTCCAAGGGGTAACTTAACCTGGAGGGGAGAAGGAAGCCTGGCGAATGTTAGGAGTGATCTCCAGCTCCTGTGTGTACTAACAGTGGGTGTCTTGGTTCCCTAGGGTACCTGGCAGCGCAGGCGGCAGCTTTCCGGGGCCCGCTGCTCTATGCCGGCGCCCTCTCCGACGGGCAGTTCTATTCCCCTCCCGAGTCCTTCGCAGGTGACGGATGCTTTTGCCTCCTTGTGGCGCTCTGTGACCTTTGTGCTGGCCGGGGCCGTGTCCTCAGCCTGGTCCGCTCGCAGGATCCCGGGGGCTTCCGCTTCCCTGTGATCCGCCTCGGAGTTCCTCGCTGCGCTGTGTCTAATGAGCCCGACCTTTGAGCAGCGTTCCAGTGCAGCGAACGGGCTGGGGGGGGGGGGCAGAGCTGCTTTTGTGCCCCCCGTGGCGTCGGAGAGATTGCCGGGAGGTGGAAAAGTAGCCCCCTACTTGGCATCTGAGGCCTGACTTTCCTGCACTGCCCCACTCCTGGGTTGCACCCCATGCTCGGGGCGGAGGGTTTGTAATGCACAATCTGAGGTCGCTCTGGAAGCGCCCTGGGCCCCCAAGGGCTGTGCGGTTCCCACTAGCTTGCTGCAGAGAGGGGCGTTTGCTGCGTTTTCTGATGGGGCAGCACCGGGGATGGGGGATGGGAGCATTTCTGTCGTAACCTCTATCATGGATGCTGTAAGAGAACATGCAGCCTCTCCCTGCACAGGGTGGCGGGGGGGGGGGAGATGCGGGGGGCAGAATGGCCCACACAGGATCAAAAATCTTAACCAGCTGGATCTCTGGCTTCCTCCTGACTCTGTCCCTTTCTCCAGGATCGGACAATGAATCGGATGAGGAAGGCGTGGGCAGGAGGCTGCTAACAGCGCAGGTAAGTGGAGAAGAGGGGATCGTGTTGGGGGGACCCTCTGGGCCCCCCTTGGCTCCGAGCGTCTGTCGTCTGCTGGCTGCCCAGTGCCCGTTGACGTGTGGGTCTGTAATCAGCTGATTCTGCCAGCACGTGCCCGTCGGGGGGCTGAGGAAATCCAGGGGAGAACGGTTCAGTCCTGCTCTTCGCGCTCAGACCTGAAGGTCACGAAATGGGTCCTGAGCAGCGGGGAGGTGGGGGGGGGGAGGGAGAATCGTTCCCGCAGCCGAGCGGTTTTGCTCAGGTGCTCTGGGAAAAACTGCTCCGACTCGCCCTCCCTCGCTGGGAATCGTTCCCTTTCACCTCTCCCCCCTTAGTTGGCTTTTAAAGGGGTCTGTGGCCTTTCCTGGTCCCTCCCGTTTCCTTTGCTCTTCCATTTACTGAAGGGGGTGTTGACTAGGGATGTAAACTCCCGTTTCATAGGCTAACCGGTTAAAAATACGGGTTAACCAGCTCGAGCCCGACTGGAGAGCTCCCCTGTCCCTGCACCAGCCACTGGGCTGGGACGACACCCGCCCACCCTGCCACAGGCAGCCCGCCTGCGGGGCGCCTGGGCCCGCTATAGGCAGGGGCTGCACTTTAACAAGAAACCCCTCTCCCTCCGCAGGGCTGGACTCACCCCCTGCCAACGGCAGGCAGGGAGTTGCTGCAGCCCCACCGGTTCACCTTAACCAGTAAGTCTCGCCTTTAAGGGTGAGGCTAACCGGTTAACAGCTTAAATTTTCACATCCCAAGTGCTGACTCCACTATTGCCTCAGATTCCGGCTTGAGGAGCGGCCTTCTGCCTCCGTAAAGTCCCACTGTCATTCAGTTGGACACAGGAGTCGTCTTCGCATCTTTTCCCATATCGTTGTGTAGCGAAGTAGCTGCCGTTTCGCCCCAGAAGTGGCTGCATCTCAGTGGGAGAAGTCATCTTCTCGTGGCTTGTACCATTTCGTCGGGTGAAAATGGTTTGGGAATCTCCCCGGGTGAAAGGTTGAACTGTTGTGAGACGCAGCTCGGGCTAGAAACCTGGCCTGCCGGGTGCAACGCGCTTCCTTCCGCTACCTGAGTGAAAGGGGAATTTTGTAGCAGGGACCATAATGGAAGGTTCCTTCCTCTCTTGCCCGGACACTGGGAGGCAAAATCGCTCCTTGTTGTTAACGAAGGGAGCTGTAAATAGATTGCATTTCCTCCTAGGAGAAGGAATACATCCAACAAGGCAAAGAAGCAATGGCAGTCGTGGACCAAATCCTAGCCCAGGAAGAAAACTGGAAATTTGAAAAGAACAATGCAAGTATTTCCCCTTTTTGCCAGCAGACCGCACGGAGGGCTCAGCCCAGACCCCGGAACGCTGGGGCTCCCGCAGCCTGGTTACACCGTGACAAATTAACAAGCGTTCCCATGACGTGATTGAATTAGGAATCTTATTCCCGTTCAGTTAAATGTAAATCTCCTCTTATTTAATTAGACGTTAAATTACCTTCTTGTCTGACAGAAGAGGGAACCCATCCGTCTCTTCCCTCCTCCTTCCCCCACCCAGGCGCATGCAGGTGGAGGAGTGCGGTTAGCCTTTACTAACAGTTTTGATGGGGAGCTGCAGTTGACTGAGTGGGAAAGGATCAAAAGCAGGTGTTGGTAAAGTAAGGGAGTTAGTGTCGCCATCTTGCAAAACACCAGCCTGGCATTAAGGGAGCTGGCAAAGCAAAAGACTCCTTCGCTAAGCATCCAGCTACGGATTCATCCTGTGTCCGTGTCTCCTCGCGCTCACCTGCAGCGGGCTGCGTTTTGTCTGCAGCCATGTAGACCTGTGGATTTTGGGAAGCGCGTTTAAAATTCAGCTGGGGACTGTCTTCACTTCCTGTGCCAAACTCACTGGACAGTGTGTCAGCGCTGACTCGCGTGATTGGAGCGGGACTGTCCTGTGAGCAGCCCGGCCAGTGGCACAAGCCTAAAATTTGCTGGGAGATCTCGGGGGAAAAGGTGCCGTAGGCGGGTGAACTATTTTGCATGTAAACTGCAACTTGACTGTCTCTTGCGCAGGAGTTTGGCGATGTGGTTTACACCTTTGAAATTCCTTTCCATGGCAAGACCTTTATTTTAAAGGTAAGGATCTGCGGGACTCGGTAATGCGGCCTGCTGCGTTCTTCCCCGGAGCGCTTTTCCGGGATAACACCGGGGCTTGCTGCCTAAAACTAGCCTGCTCCAACCCCCAATATATGCTGGGGAGCAACGGCAGAATGATGGACCCGATGGCCAAAGCACCCTGTTCCACCCCCTCTTTCTAGGACCACAGTAGGATAGCGACCGCCTGCCCAGCAAAACCAGGTGGCTCCCACTTCAGATGCTGTTGGGCATTAGATGTTGTTAGGAAATGATTCATTCCAGTGGCTCAGCGTGAAATCCTAGCTCACCGAAGGCGCATTGTGGTGACTTTTTGTTTCTGTGCGTTCGTTGCCGCATGTGCAAAAATCGCACGTGAAAAGACTCTTAATGAAGGCACCTATGTAAACAGACCCCGTGTTACTGCTTTCTCCCAGTGCCCCTAAACACCTACCCGAGGCTGCAGGTGAACGGAGTGTTTCGTTTTGGCCAATGCTCTTTGTAGCTTTTCGGGAACCTCCTGTACCAGCTGCCCGCTTGGGTACAAGCGGCAGACGCAGGAGTAGCCCGGGGTGGAATAACAGCGGGGGTTCTGTTCAGGGTGGCGGTACGCTGTTCCTGCCTGGGTGCAGCCAGTTCTTCAGCTATCGCTTCCCATGAGCACTCGATCTTTATCTTGGGCTGTTGAATACACGCCCGAGGGGAAGGCAGCTGGGTCACACGGTTAACGGCCGAGTCCTTTCCCTCAGGCCTTCATGCAGTGTTCTGCTGAAACCATCTACCAGGAGGTGATTCTGCAACCGGAGAGGATGATCCTGTGGAATAAAACAGTGGCAGCTTGCCAGGTACGTGCATTGTGCAGTAGGGATGTCAGCGTGTTGATGGCTACTCGATGAACCCATAAGCCTGGGCTTATTGGTTAAACTTGTCAACTACATGCACTCCCCCTCCCCCTTGCTGCCTCTGGATCAGAGGCAGCAGCACGGTGCAGGGAGGGAGTGGAGCCGATCCACGTGGGGAGCTGGCTTTTAAGCCAGCTGTCTGTGCATGCCCGGCTCCGTGGAGCTGCCTGCTCCCCCCACCCACTTGCTGCCTCCCACAGAAGCGGTGGGGGAGGATAGGGGAAGCTGCCTGCCCAAAAGCCTCCCGGCGCCGGCTGGAGGAGCCTGCCCTCCCTCGGCAGTGTCTGTGTCCAGGATGCGAAGGAAATGCCTGCTTGCTGTACAGGCGGGCAGCGCCGATCATTTTCAGCCCCCGAAGCCGCACGTGGCCACGCGAATCCTGAACTCTCCAAGGCTGCCCCTAAAGGCTCTTTTGTTTTGGATCCGTGGGCGATTTTAAGGGCAGCTGTTGGCATGTGTGCGGCTTCCCAGGCAGGGGGAGAGGAAACGTCTCTTGTTCTGTCCCTCGCTCAGATCTTACAGCGGGTGGAAGATAACACCGTGATCTCGTATGACGTTGCGGCTGGGGCTGCCGGTGGGGTAGTGTCACCCAGGTGAGTTTACTCCGCCCCAGGCGTACAAGCCCCTACAACACATCAAGGAGCTTTTTCATGAGGGAGTTCAGCCCTCGTCTTATACGTGAAATACACAGCAGAACCCAGAGGGCATGTCTAACCTGCCCTGTGGGTGGGTTACCTAGCAGAATGACTTGCCCAGAGTCCTGTGCCAGATTGATAGCCAAGCCATACCCAGAACCCAGCGTCTGGCCCAGGCACTAAATATCTGCTCTGTCCCTCGAGTAACCATCATGGCATCTCCATGGTAAAATACGTTTGCCACGACCTTTTCCTGGAGGGCTTAGATTGAACGTGGCAGCTTCCATGTCTGTGCTGTCCGAAAGCTCCCAGGCCCGGCCATGTGCACTTGGGTAACAAAAATGATTCAGGGTTTGGAACGGGTCCCATATGAAGAGAGATTTAAAAAGACTTGGATTTTTCAACTTAGAAAAGAGGAGACTAAGGGGGGAGATGATAGAGGTCTAGAAAATCATGACTGGTGTGGAGAAAGTGAATAAGGAAAAGTTATTTGTTTCCCACATCATAAAAACTAGGGGTCACCAAATGAAATGAATAGGCAGCAGGTTTAAAACAAACCAAAGGAAGTTCTTCTTCACTCGGCGCACAGTTAACCTGTGGAACTCCTTGCCAGAGGATGTGGTGAATACTAGGACTTTAACAGGGTTCAGAAAAGAGCTAGAGAGATTCATGGAGGTCTGTTAGCCAGGATGGATAGGAACAGTGTCCTTAGCCTCTGTTTGTCTGGCGGTGGGTGACAGGGGAGGGATCATGTGAGGATTACCTGTTGTGTTCCCTCCCTCTGGGGCATTTGGCATTGGCCACTGTCGGCCGACAGGACACTGGGCTAGATGGACCTTTGGTCTGACCCACTGTGGCCGTTCCTATATTCCTCCCCCCCTTTATTTCCTTAGGGACTTTGTAAACGTGCGTCGCATTGAAAGAAGGCGAGACCGCTATATTTCCTCAGGGATGTCAACCACTCACAGCTTGAAGCCTCCGCTGTCCAAATACGTCAGGTGAGAGTTTGGATTAGTGGCACGGGGAAATGTCTGGTTGGGTGGTTTTTTCCAGATCACTCATGCTCCTGTGGACTATTATCTGTTCAGTGCAAACAGACACTTGAGTTTAAAGAAGGAAGCTGGAGGGGGGGGGCCTTTTCTTGACACTGTGAAATGGAAACAGCCAACTTTACAAAAACTCTGGCAGCCAATGTGTCTGTGGCACTGTATCCTGCTTCCTGTGTCCCTCTTCCTTTGTGTAGAGAACAATCGGGGAGCACTCAGCATGTGGGTGGGGACAGCCGGCTGACTCCACATGGAATGAGCTGTCACAGGCGGACAATCGCAACTTCAAAGGGGAAATAAGCCGCTGGACTCATCATGTGTTTTGTCTGTCAGGCGCGTGCCCTGGGGTTCTGCATGGTTCTAATACAGGCCCCGGGACCCAGAGGGAGGGAGCGTGGGGTGTAAACAGAGGGTGCTTCCATAGGCGGGGAACCGCACTTGCAGCACTTGCCAAGCTCTCCAGCCGTTCTCCCCTCCCAAACTCCAGTGGCCGGCAGCCTTGTGATACATTAATCTGGCTCTGCATCTCTTCCGACAAGGCCTCTTTGTTACAGTCAGGCAGCGCCTCAGGTGGAGGGTCAGCAGCTCAGCGCCTCGCTCCCTGACTTTGTTTTTCTGAGTAATCGGATCAGAGTCATTGACATTTAACGCCCAGGCTCAGGCCCGGCCTCCCGTCTATGGAGGCGCTGGGGCTTTTCAGGCCTCGAGACTTTTTGTTTTTAAGGCTGTAGCCAGCAGAAATCCCCCCTGGCGTGAAGCAGAGACGCGGTGCCGTGTCCCTGCTCTTGATCCCACCTGGAAGGGCGGGGGCCTCTCGCCTTTCGTCACAAGTCCGGGCTGGGTCCGTAGGCGGGCTCTGCCCCACCAGGCAGCCCAAGAGTGGTGACCAAGCTGCCCAGCCATCGCTGCCCCGACCCCATGGGGTGTGGTTCTCTCAGCGATCAGCATGGGGACAGGGTTGCCAGGTGTCCGGTATTGACCCGGACAATCCGGTATTTTCGCCTCCTGTCCAGTTAAAAAAAATAATCAGAAAATACCGGACACCTAAAATGTCCAGTGTTTTCTGATTATTCTCCCCCCTCCCCAGCCAGGAGGTGAAAATACCAGACACCTGGCAACCCTACACACACTCAGCAACCGGGGCCCCCTTCCCCTCCGCTTACCTGGTTCTGCAGGGAAGCTGTCTTCTGGCATGGAGGAAAACAAGATGTCCGCCAGCAAAAAAAGGCCCCAAAGGCCTTAAAGGGGCCATGCTGGTTTTTTTTGTTTGTTTGTTTTTAAATTGTCAGGGTCCTTTTTTTGCTCAACTTTGGTCTCCCCCCCCCCCCCCCCCTTTTTTTCTCAACAGTGTTTGAGGTTTTTTTGGGGGGGGGGGAGTGTTTGGTATTTTTGGTTAAACCATCTGGCAACCCTAAAAAGGGTGTGTCCAGCGACTGTCGTGCTGGTGAGACAGACACACGCACCCTCCCCTCCAGCAGCCGGCGGAGACTCAAGGCCCCCTGTCCACAGAGCAGCTGTACAACAAGGCAGCACTTGCCGTGTGGGCAAATACGGCCGTAGTGCCCCCGCCAGGCGCGGAGGGGAGTCTGCCGCCTGTTGGGCGTGTCGGCGGGCGTTGGTGGAGGTGGCAGGGCGTGTAGTGGCGTGGACAAGCCCACTAGGCCCCACCCAGGCCTCTGGGCCTCGCTGTACCCATCTGCTGGGAAAGAAAAAGCTGAAGGCGTCAGATGAGAGTGACTCTCCACGTGGCAGCTGAAGACGTGGCCTTCTCGGGCAGCACAACCTCCCCAGTTTGCTGCCTAGTTAGGTTTGCCCAGGGACTGCTCCAGCACTGACTTCCTGCCTCTTCGGGCACCCGACTATGAATCCTAAAACTGGAAGGGACCTCGAGAGGTCAAGTCCAGCCCCCGGCCCTCACTGCAGGACCACGCACGGTCTAGATCAGGAGTGGGGAACCTAAGGCCCAGGGGCTGGATGTGGCCCCCAGCTTGCCTGGATCCGGGGCTCAGGGCCCCCCGCCCCACTACAGGGCTGGAGCACACACCATCCACTAGGCTGGGCCCCCTAGGCTCTGGGGTGCGAGGGGAATGCAGGGAGGGTCTTGCGCCTTCTCAGTCAGGGGCCACGTCAGTGAGGATTTGGTTTGGTTTTGTCTACGGCCCCCGACTGATTTTTCTGTGGGTCAGCAGCCCCTGACCCAAAAAAGGTTCCTCGGCCCTGATCTAGAGCATCCCTGCCAGGTGTGTGTCCAACCTGCTCTTCAATATCTCCAGGGATGGAGATTCCACAACCCCCCCCCCCAGGCAATTTATCCCAGTGTTTGACCCCCTGATGGGAAGTTTTTCCTAATGTCCAACCTCAACCTCCCTGGCTGCAGTTTAAGCCCCTTGCTCCTTGTCCGGTCCTCAGAGGCCCAGGGGAATAATTTTTCTCCCTCCTCCATGTAATGGATCGTTAAACTGTGCCGGTGTCTCTGTGCTGCGCGGGTGCGGCTGCCCGGCAGTGTCTGTGGTTGCTCCCTCGAGTCCACAGAGCCTCACAGCCGTGCCCTCTTTGTGCCGTTCCTTTTCCCAGGGGCGAGAATGGGCCAGGAGGCTTCATCGTCCTGAAATGTGCCAACAATCCCAAAGTGTGCACCTTCGTCTGGATCCTCAACACAGACCTCAAGGTAAAGCGGGTTCCCCCTGCGCCGCGCGCCCAGGGCTCCCTCGCCCACGGGGGGGCCTGGCTCCCTCAAGACTTGCAAGCTGTGAGCGCTAATCCCCGTCCAGGAAGGCTCAATGCTCTGGCAGGAAGCGGCCGCCAAACCCGCCTTTCATGCACCTGGTCCCCGTGGCAGCTGGGCTGCAGCCCGGCGCCGAAGCTGTGGAGGGTTGGCCACGTGGGTGCAGCAGCCACGTTCGAAAACGACTTTGGGCGCCGGGCTTGGGACACCTTAACAGGGCCTGATTCTTCCAGGGGCAGGTGCTGAGCCCTGTGGGAACATCCAGCCCCTTGCAGGTCTGCCAAACCGGGTCCCCCAAACCAAATGGTGGCCTCAGCGCCGTGCAGAGCAGACATGCAGGGAGAGGGACTGTGCGTTCCTGCAGGGAGCAGAAGTAAACAGTTGATCTTGCTGTCCTGCTGCCTGCCCACCCTTGTGTCTAGCCGCCCGCGATACAAACGGCCTCTCCCGGCCCTCCTGGAGGTAGTGTCTGCACCCCTGGCGACAGGCACCTTCCACGCTCCCATCCGGAGGTGGGCGCTGCAGGGCTGGGACCCTGCTGTCCACTCGGACCCGGGCAGCGTACAGAAGCCTTGGTGGTTGACGTGGTAACCCGCTGCTGCAGCAGGGCAGCACAAAGGCCTCATTCATCTTCATCGGGGGGAGCCGATTGGCTGCGCCGCTGCTTAACGGTGACGGAAAAGCACTTGAAAAATCCACTGTCCGGCTGGGGGATGAAATCGGGGGGTAGAGTAAGAGCAGCCACAAACCAGCCGCACCTCCCACTCAGGCTGATGTGCCCAGGGCTCTGTGTCCTGGTTCCCTGGATGGGAACTGGCTCTGAATTTGTTCAGCCTCAGCAGCACCCAGCTGATGGCAAAGGGTCGTGGCAGCCCGCCTGGGCCGTGCGACAGCCTCAACTGCCTGCCAGGAAGAAACTTCTGCCGCAGGCAAGCG
The DNA here is from genome assembly GCF_052426305.1 of Pelodiscus sinensis. Lineage (NCBI taxonomy): Eukaryota > Metazoa > Chordata > Testudines > Trionychidae > Pelodiscus > Pelodiscus sinensis. Next base: position 4,384,069 of record NC_143080.1, read on the forward strand.
AGTCCTAATGGCCTGTCGTGTGGCTCACGCCAGCCTGGGGCTGGCCGCTGTCGGAGACCGGGTACAAAGCCAGGGTCCATCCCTCCTGGCGGTCCCCCTGCTCCCGAAGCAACGCCTGCGAAACTGACTCCTGGCTGCATCCTTTGTGATGCAGGCGGAGGGCTCCGGTGAATTTGTTCTGCTGCTTTGCTATAAAACCAACGCCTCTGAAATGTCAGTGGATCAATCCCAACGGTGTGCCAGGGACAGCCTGTGTCTTACAGGTTGAACCTCCTTCGTCCGGCACCCTCTGGACCGGACCGGTGCCAAACCCCGGGATAGGAACCGCGGATGCACTTTGCCAGCAACATAAACCCAGTGTTTGTGTCTTGTTTTCCGTAGGGTCGGCTTCCCCGCTATCTTATCCATCAGAGCCTGGCAGCCACGATGTTCGAGTTCACCTTCCACCTCCGGCAGCGGGTCGGTGAGATCTCGGGCAGGTCCTGAGAGCCCGGCCTGCCGCTCCTCGGGGCCTTTTTACCTGGCCGCCGGCCAAGTGGGGAACCCGTTCCAGGCATCGGACAGGGACTGCAGCCTCTTCCCTCCCCCAGGAACGGCTGGGCCAGACCTTGCGCCGGGGGGTGGCGAACCCCGCACAGACTTTACAGGCGCGCAGGAAGAGGCGTCCCTCCCTCATCACCCCTCCAATCAAGGATCAAACTCACTGAGCAGCTGTGGGAATTGACAGAGCCTGTTTGGACCGAACTCTATGCTAAAAGCCCTACTGATCATGGTTTCCCCCTCCACCGCCTGCCGCGGGGGCGGGTCCTGGCTGGATACCCCCCCCCCCCCCAGCCCTCCCATTTGTCTCCCGTCCGTTTTTTAAAATGTTCTGCGGATCGTCTGTGACTCTCATGCGCCTGGAGCGACCGCCCTCCCTGAGACGCCTTGCGGCGGCGAGGGAAAGGCGGAGCCAGGCATCCCGGTTCATGGCGCCGCTCGGAAGGGTGGAACGGCGACTGTGGGAAACGGACCCCTACGGGGGGGCGTGTTCCCCAGCCTTGGCTGCTGCTCTGCTGGCTGGTCACGCCCGGTGGGCACTTGGCTGCCCCTTGTCATTCCTCGCCTGCCGGGGCTTGGGACGCGGGCGCACGCTGATCCAGGGCGGTTTAGTGCAGCTTGGGAAGAGGGTGAGGTTCTCTACATCCCCTGCTCTTGAGCCAAGCAGGCAAACGGTTAAGAATGAAGTGCCCGGCCAGAGGGGGGCCCTCCCCTCTGGCACCCACTTTTTGCCCCGGTATTGCTGCTGATCCTCATGTGGGGTCCACAAAAGGCTGACGTACCCCGCAGCCGCGCTAAAAACCTGTACAGCCCAGCCGTGGGTCTGCAGTGGGACCAGGCCTGGTGGAAGGGCACCCCAAGCAACCCGCCCCCCATAAACACTAGTCAGAGAGCCCCCACCCCGGTTCTTAGCTGGCTGTTGAAGCTCTTTGCCTGTCCCTAGAGCCCCGCTCAGGGGCTCTGACAGGGAGGCTTAGCCGAGAGTGCTGGCCCCCGTGGGCCGGGAATGGATCTACGTTCAGAAGGACGGCCGCCTTCGAGGAGACATTTCAGCCCAGAGGGAGCAACCTTGGCTGGCGGGGAGGGGAGGGGAAGGCGTCGGCTCTTGGGCTTCCAAGGGGGCGCCGGGGTTTTCGAAGCAAGTCCCCTGCTGTGGGCGAATGCTCGTGAGCCGGGGCGCAAGAAATAGGAACCTCTGCTTGTTCGCTGGTTGCACCATGAAACCCCTCCTGTCTTCCGTCCGCTCCCTGCGCTGACCACGCCGCTGGCTCGTCCCCCGCCCGGCGCAGGCCTCGGCGTGACGCGAGTGTTCGGGTTTTTCCACCCCGGGGGGGTGTCGCTCAACTAACCTGCTGCCTGGACCCTTTGTACCTTCGTCCAATAAAACCCTACAGCCGAGAAGAGCCTTTGACGTGTGTCACCCGGTTACGCCGCGCCCCACGCTCGGCTGTCACCCGGCGAGCAGCCATGCTTAAGCGGGTGCAGCCGCCCTGTCCCGGAGCAGGGCCGGGCAGGGAGGCGCAGAAGGGGGTGGGGTGGTTCACCAGGCAGAAGGGCCCCGGATGCTTGGGATCCTGCTGGGGCCTGGGACGATGGTGCCCGGGGCTGGGTAGGAGGCTGGTCGGTGGGGAAATGAGCAGAGGGCCTCTGGGCACCCTGGCCTGCATTTTGCAGCTTCTGGCGTGGGGAGTGATGAAGACGGTGGCTGCGCCCCTTCAGCCCTGCTTGGTCCAGAGGCATCGCCGGAGGCTCCGGAACTGCCCCTCCGTGCCCCACAGCTGCCTCTGGCCCCTCTTCGTGAAACAAGCCCATAACCCAGACCCCACCGCAGCGCGGCCAAGAAGCCAGGTCAGCTGAACTTCGCAGCCGACCTGTCTTTGGGCCTTCCGAGCAGGGGGCAGCTAATGCTGCATCCTGCCCGCGGCGGAGGGAGCTTCCCCCCCTGCTCCCGCCCTCGGGGTAACGGCGGGGCCAGGGAACAGTGACTCCCGGTATCGGGTGCATCCTGCAGTTCTCGGGTGCAGGGGAAGGCGCGTGCGTCTGGCGGGATTCTGCTCAGCAGGGCGCAGGACAAGGTGCTGCATCCGGGCTGGGGGGGGAACGCTGCCCCCTGCTGTGCTAAGGTGGGTGCGAGGGCTTTTTCCAGACTCAGGCGCCCGGCTTCCTCCGGCCTCGGCATCCCTTTGCCCCCGGACGGGTCTCCAGCAGGGTCGCCACCTTTTGGAGGTGGAGGGGATGAGGGTGGCTAACGGAGCCGTGAGCGTGACCTGCTCGCACGGTGGCCCGTCAGCTGCAGCCGTGAGGGGACACGAGCGCGGGGGCCGACGGGACAGCCCTCGTGCGAGGAGAACACCGTGGATCACGCCCATGCACGCTCCTACGTGGGCAAAAGCCGTGGGGAAGACCGATTTCTCCAGGGACAGCTCGGTGGCCTGAGCCGGCTTGTCCTGCCCGGCTGGCAAGCCCTGAATGTCGGCTGACAGCCCCTATCCCACCAGGGCCCAGCTGCTCCTCCCAAGAGGCCCTTGGCGAGAGGACATCCCAGCCTTGCCTGTCCTTCCCGGGCGTGAATCCCCCAGCCAGGCCTGGGGGGGATTCCCAGCCGTTCGCACCACGGGTTTGCTCTGTGCGAGGAGAGGAACAACCCCGCTTTCATTGCGCTGTAACCTCCAGCGAGGCACAAAACCTCCTGGTTAGCCGGTCGGCCGTCCCCTTGCTCCGGGCGGCCTGCCCTGCTGAAGGGGGCCTCTCACATGACCAGGGCTTATGACTTGCCTTTTTCTGAAACCGAGGGACACGGAGTTCCCCCCTCGCCCTTCCCCAGAGCCGTTGCTCTGCCGAGATGCGCTGGCGGCCCGGCGTGCTCCCCATGGACACTTAGACGCCGGCAGGATGGATGTCTGGCACCAGCTCTGCTGTTGCGCCTGCGTCCAAGAAGAGCCCGAGAGCAACCCGCTGCTCAGGTAATTAATTGGGGGAGGCTGCGTGGGGCGAGGGGCAGTCCTCTCCCCGAATAATTAGCTGCCATCTCGGTGGGGAAACTGAGGCCTCCAGCAAGGGTTGATGGGTGTGGCTAAGCTAGGGGTGGCACCGCGTCCTGTTCGGTGCTTTAAACCATCTGGCCCCTCGGCCAGATCTGGCGCCCAGCCTGCCTAGATTCCTCTCCCCGAAGCTCTTGCACCCTCCCCCCCAGACTCTAACTCTGGAACCTCCCCCAGAGCCTCCAGGTCCCCCACAACCTGCCAGGCTCTGGTGTGCGAGGGGAACGGGGGGGGGGGGTCTTCCTGCTTCGTCGGGGGCCCCGCGACGTTGGAGTTTGGGGGTTTTTTTGCTTCTCACTTACGTGTGGCCCCCTGACCCGAAAAAGTTCCCTCGTATCCTGCCCTCCCCTCTGTTCTGTACGACTGGGAACTGAGGAAGCGGCCCTGAGCAGTAGAGTCCTTTGACTTCACAGCCTGGTGCTGCAGCCCCGTCCACCTTCAAACCCGGGGCGAGGGGGCTATGAAAAGTCCCATGTTGCTTTTGGGCAGAGCGGAGAACTTTAGGCCCGTAGCTTTTAACAACTGACGTTCTGCCTCGCGTCCTGCTGTCTCCCGTCCCACCCCTGCGGCCGGTGTCACCCCGGCACGCCTGGCTCTATGCTGGGTGTCCCAGTGCTGTTCCGGAGCGGCCGTGCTCCACACCAGAGCCAGCCGCATTTCTGCCCTGGGGGCCTGGCCCTAAGCGTGTGGCAGAGCAGCAAGATGTGGCAGCCCCCAGGATGGGGGAAGATGCACTCAGGGCTGCCTGGCAGATGCCTCTGACCCCCACTTCCTAATCACCTTTGCCCCCCTTCCCTCTAGTCCAGAGGCTCTCAAACGTTTTGGCCCGCAGCCCACCCTGCTCAATGCAGACCTCTCTGCGGACCCCCAGCCCACCACCATGATGACAAAATGGGGGGGGTGCCTGGGAGGTTGGGCGGGAAGCCAGCGCTGGTGGGGGGAGGGGCGAGCCCACGGCCCACCTGCAGGCTGGTTGCAGACCATGCGTGAGACCCGCTGCCCTAGAGCAGGGGCACCAGCCAGTCGATCGGGATCTGCCAGTCGATCTTGGAGCCTCTCACAGGGGATCCTGACTGGTTTGGCCAAGCCAAGTGCTGGCACTTCAGCTGCCCCTCCCCCTGCTGCTGCGCATCTCCTGCCCCTGCCCCTGGGAGCCTCCTGCTTGCTGGGCAGGGCAGGGCAGGGCGGGGGGGGGGGGATTGATGTCAAGGTGCCCCCTCCCACCCTGTATCCTTTCTCCACCCAGCAGAGGGGGCACAACGGGCTGGGAGGGAGTTTCCTGGCTGCCTTGGGGAATGGGGCAGGGCCGGGGCAGGGGTGACCCTGCCTTAGCCCCACTGCGCCGCCCAGCTGGAGCCTACATCCCAAGCTCCTCCCCTAGTCATGAACCCCCCTCCTTGTGCTAGCCCCGAGCCCCCCTGCATCCCAACGCCGGCACCTAGAACCTCCTCCATCCCCACTGCTCAGAGCCCCCCGCACGCTCCAGATCCCTTAACCCAAAACCAGAGCCTGCCCCCCAACCCGCTGCCCCAGCCTGGGGAAAGTGAGGGAGGATGGAGAGAGCGGGGGCGGGGCCTTGGAAAAGGAGGCGGGGCCAGGGTATTTATAGGGAGATAGATCAAAAAGTGATCTCGGGCTCAGAAAGGTTGGAGCCCCCCCTGGAAGGCGGGTGGTATCTTCGGTGGGGGGCTGAGGGAACGCCGGGGGGGCGACCATACTGGGGCCCCCAGCCACCCACGTGCCTCGGGATTTGCAGAGGGAGAGTTTCTGCTGCTGCCACCCCGGAGCTGGGCTCTCTCCCGCGGGCGCGTACCCCACAAAGATCGAGGGGGCTTTTCAGGCCTCCCCTTTTTATCCCTCCCCCTGGCACCTGGGGCAAGAAGCCTCCGTCTACCCATGTTGGTACCCGCCTGCCCCATGCCAGTGACCCCAAGAGATTTTCCTGCAGGCTCAACTGTCTCTTGGAGGTGGGGACAGGAGCTCCCCCTATTTTCTCCCCCCCCCCCGGCCACATGAGTGTGGGGGGAGGGGGAGGGGGAGGGGCATGCCCCAGCACTGGTGGGAGGTCGGGCCCGGGGGCTCATGGCTGCAGGGGGAACAGGTGAGCAGCGGGGGGCTAAGGCAGCTCCCTGCCTGGCCTGGCACCACAGACTGTGCTGTGCCCCAGAAGCGGCCGGCAACAGGCCCGGCTCCTAGGTGCGGGAGGGAGCGCACAGGGCTCCGTGCACTGCCCCTGCCCCAAGCACTAGCTCTGCGCTCGCATTGGCTGGGAACCTGCTGCGGCTGCTTCTGGGGCGCAGCATGATCTGCGGGGCCAGGGGAGGCAGGAGGCTGCCTGAACCCCCCTGCTGTACCACTGACTGGGAGCAGCTCAAGGTCAGCCCCTTCTGCCCCCTGCCAAAGCTGGACCCCCCCACGTCCCCCCCCAAAGCTCTCCTCCTCAGCCCACCCAGGGGCCTGCCCTCTAGTCACGTCATGCTGGGGCCCGGCATTGACATTTTCTTCAGCAGGGCCGTGAGAGAACCCGGTGCCCTAGGCTGAGAGCGGAGGGGAAGCCGGGTTCGTCTGTTTCCGCAAAAAGAAGTCGTCCAGACTAGCGCGTGTAGCTTTTGTGCGCTGCAGCATCTCTCTGAGCTGGCTGGCTCCGCTGGCGCCCGAGCCCCCGGCCCGGCGCCCGAGCCCCCGGCCTGGCCCAGCCCCCCCGCTCTCTCGCCCGGGCCCGCTCTCCTCTCGTTGCAGTGAGATGCTCCGGTATTTCGACCAGCTCGGGAAGCGCAAACGGGCCCAAGCCACCAACCTGTGGAACGAGCCGGCGGACGACACCCACATGGAGCGGGACGACGACCGCGAGCTCTACAACCTGCTGCAGAAACGGGCCAAGCTGCGCCGGGGCTCCGAGGTCGGTGCCCTCCCTCCCCCTGGCCCTTGGGAGTTGCTGAAGGGAGCTTGCTGCTTCCCAGGGGTGGTGCAGGGTGGAGGGCACCACCGGGGGCCCCGGCAGCCCTGCCTATTGGGCGTGCCTGCCTCTGCCCTGACCTTTAACAAGTCCATGCCCCCTCTCTGCCTCAGTTTCCCCTCCCAGTCGCACTGCTTAGCCTGGGTACGGTTCAGAATTGGGCTGTCTGGGAAGGTCCTGCTCTCCCTGAGCACCTCCAGGTGCTACTGGGACATGACTCCCCTAGAGGAGTGAGTGCAGAGCTGTGTAGGATCCTTGAGGCACACAGCTGGGCTGGGGGGGCAGATTGCACTCTGGCTGGCACATCTACCAGGCTCTGAAATGCCCTGCCCTGCTCAGGATGCTCTGCTCCTGGTTCCTCCGAGCCTTCACAATAAAGAGCGCCGCTGTGTCGTTGGGGAAACTGAGGCACGGCGAGGGTGCCGCTCAGCCCAGGGCACATAGTGGAGTGAGTGCGGCGACTGGACTCCAGGACAGCTACTTCCCAGCCCCCGCAGTCCCAAACTCCAGAGCCCCTTCCCTTCCCGGAGCCAGGAAGAGAACCCAGGCGTGCAGGCTGCCCTGTGGAACGCCCCACCCGTCTCCCACACCAGCCTGGGAGCAGGGTGAGGGCGAGGCAGCAGCACCGGGCCACGGGGGAGAGCTGGCGCCGTTGGATTTCCTGGGCCTGACCCCTCCCTGCCCGACGGTCCCTCTCCATAGGGCTACCGCCGGCTGAGCTTCGACATCAGCGCCCACCGCCAGATCCGCCGCGAGGTGAAGGACCGCTGGAGACAGATCCTCGAGGCCTTGGGTACGGCGCCCACCTCCCTGCAGAATGGGGGGGAGGGGAAGGACACTGCGCCCGCCCCAATGTGTGGGGCCCTGTCCCCACAGGCAACACGGCCGCGCGGGGCTCGTTCAACGGGCTGCAGGCCCCACGGCGCACACACTGTCGGGCCCAGAGAGCAAACTTCACCCTGCCTCTCCTGAGCAGTCTCCAGGACACCAGCCCTCCGGCTGGTAGCAGTAGTAGGTTCTTATCTGTGGCCCACACAGCACAAGCCTGGACTCCTGTGGGCTCAGAGGCCTCCTTCCTCCCGTCCCCGTGCAGGGTTCAGCACCGAGGCAGACGGCCTGCTCGACGTCACCTCCATGGCCTCCTACAGCTCCCTGCGCCAGCCCCTGCGGGCCCGCCAGCTCCTCGCCGCCCTGGCCGAGCAGACCAGCCTCTTCGACCGCCACTGCAGCCTCCCCGAGAGATACCTCTTCGTGCTGGTGCGTGGGGCAGAGGGGAGGGGGCTGCCCCAGCAACGTCCTTCCCCCACCCAGGAGCAGCCCCCAGGCTCTGTGTCTGGAGGGGAGTGAAACCTCCCCCGCTGCAATCCCCCTGCCGAGTACGGAGTTTGCAACTGCAGGGAGGGATGATGGGCAGTGTTCCCTGGAAGCTGAGTGCTTGCGCGAGGCTGCCCAGGAGCGGTCCAGGTGCCGCTCAGCTGATGGGCACACACAGCTGAGCACAGCCAGCAGAATGTGTTTCTCTAGGTGGTGCACATCGGCACATGCCTTGGTGCACATCACAACATTTATTCCACACACAGATGGAAACTCTTTGTGGGAACATTGCTGATGGGTCAGGGGGATGTGGGTCCCTTCTACTGGTCGCTGTTGGCACCCTAGCAAATTCCCAGCCCTGCAACAGCCTCACCGACCATGAAATCTGCTGGCTTCCTGTGAAATCGGGTCTTGTGCGGGCTTCTCCCTTAGGTGACACAGATTCAAGAGGGAGACGCGTGTTTCTCAGAGGGGGGTCCTGCCCCTAAGGGGAGTTGCGGGGGCTCAGAAGGTGATTTGGGGAGGGTCACAGTTTTGCCAACTTCACCTCTGTGCTGCCTCCAGAGCTGGGCAGCCTTAGTCCTAGTCCTTCGCCCCCCAGCTGCCCTCTTGCCTCCCCCCATCCCAGCATGGCTGTCTCCCCTCCCCAGGACCGGCTGCTCACCCTGGACGCAGGGGATGACTTCCTCTCCGCCGCCCGGCGGTACTACCCCCTGCAGGCAGAGGAGGGGGCCCCAAGCGAGGACGAGCCCCCCAGCGCGGAGGCCGTGCTAGTGACGCTCAGCCCGGGAGCCCACCTGGTGGAGGAGGAGGAAGAGGAGGAGGCCGCGGTGCTGGATGAAGAGTCCCTGCTGGTCAAGCTCATGGAGTGACACTGCCCGGGGGGGGAGCCGCGCTGAGGCTGAGAGCTGGCGGGGAATGGGCAGGGCTGGGCGGGGGGTTCTCGGCCCCCGGCTGCCCCCTCCCCAAGCTGGGCTCAGGCTGCCTGGGGCGGAGCTGCCGGCCTGTTGGGAGCGAGGGGCTGGGGGTGCCTGTAGCGTGGGGGTTCTATGCAGCCACCTCTGGGGTGGAACGCAGCGGCTGCTTCCCCCCGTCCCGGCTCCTGCGTGAGCGTTACCCGGCCCGGCGGGCGGCTCGGAGCATGTCTTGGCCATGGCACGGGGGGTGGGGGGGGGGTCATTCTAGAGTCATAAACGTCAATCACACAAGCCGGGTTTGCTGGGGTCGTGGTCCCGGGGCGGGGGGAGGGGGAGGGTGTTTCCACTTTCCTGATGTGGCTTCTCTGACAATCCCCCCTCCCCCCTCTCAGCGCCCCCCCTTGCAGCCCCCTGCCCCCCTCCACCCGGACCAGGCCCCCACCCGACCAGGCCGGTCCGTCCCTTACGCTAATTGTAACGAATGACTCGTTAGCGGCTGTACGCGCGGAACGGCGCGCGGGTAGGATCGTGTGTCCCCGCCGGGAGACGGGGGCTCGCGGGGGGGCGGTGGGGGGGCCCTGCACAGCATTGGGGGGCGATCCCCCGTCTAGCGCTGGGGGGGGGGGTCCAAAGAGCACGGAGCAGCCTGGCTCCATGCACCGCCCTGAGATGAGCGGTCTCCTCCCACGGCCGCGTTCCAGCCCCCGGCTGCAGAGACACGGGGGAGCGGTGCCGCCGGGAGGGCAGAGCTGGGGTCCGGAAGGGCCGTTCCACCCCCGACAAAAGGGTCCCCCCCCCCGTACTTCTCCCCCACCCCGGCCCGGAGTCAACATGACTCTGGTCCACCGGGCCCAGCAGCCCCGTGCACAAGGTGCATTAGTGGGGGGGCTGGGGGGGTGGAGAGAATGTGACCCCCAGAAGGGGCGCTCACAAGCCCGTGTCTGGGGGGGGAACATAAGGCCTGGGGGCCAGATCCAGCTGCCAGCTTGCCAGAGGCTTGGTTGGGCCCTCCCCCCCCAGCGTTAGCGGTCTCGCCCCCCTCCCCACCCTCTCCCCCGCTGGGCCCCCCTAGGCTCTGGGGTGCGAGGAGAACGGGGGGAGGGTCTGTCTCAGTCGGGGCCCGTCAGTGGGGGGGTTGGGGGTTTTTTTTTGGCTTCGCCTCATTTGCGTGCAGCCCCCCCCCCGTGATTTTTCTGGGTGCCAGCGCCCCCCCCCCCCGACCCAAAAGAGGTTCCCCGCCCCACATTGGAGTCATGGGTGGAGAGTTTTGCTCTAAAACCCAAAGCAACCCTATTGCCAGCCCTCAAGGGGGCGAAGAAAAATGCAAAACTGTTACCCCGGGAGGGGGGGGAGGAAGGGAGGGGGGGCCGGTCCCCGCTGCCGCCTGCCTGAGCCTGCAGCGAGCCTGAACCAACAGCCCCAAGGGGAGGGCGGGGCCGTGGCCCGCGGCGGGGCCGTCTGGCGGCGGTCACACCGCTGCGGCCCCGGGGGCGAGCACACTGGGGTAGCCGGGCGCCGGGCGCCCCTCGCACACAAGCCTGCGGGCAGCTTTGCCCCGGTGCGTCTCGTGTTCTGCTGCTGGCGCGCCGCTCGGGCTCCGGGCTCGTGACACCAAGGGGGGCAGGGGCAGGAGGAGCACCCTGGGGTGGGGGGAGCAGGGCTCCTCCAGCCGCCCCCTTGCAGGGTGTGCTGGGGGTCAGTGCAGGAGGGCGGCAGTGGGCCCTCAGTGGCCGGGCAGGGGCCCAGAATAGCCGGGGCCCGCCCCTGCCCTCCCAACACTCTGCAGGGCTGGGGCTCAGCCTGGCCGTGGGGTGGGGTGGGGGGGGCTGTGCGGTCATGACAGGGCCCGGCTGGCTGTGCCGCCTGAGCCGCAGACCGGGCATTGCCAGCCGCCGGGCCGGGCGCCGGGAGGAGGATTTCTCTGCACAGGGCCAGGTGCTGACAGGCTGCTGGCTGCGTCGCCGCATTGCTCGGGGGGTGCGCATGGCTGAGATCCCCCTCGTGCCATGGGACGTGGGAGGAGGCAGGACGCGGGGGGGGATGAAGCGGGAATGGGGCAGCGCCCAGGGGAGTGGGAAAAATCGGGGGGGGTCCCCCTTGCACATTGCGACGGCTCCCCTGGATTCACAGCGGTTCTGTTAGCAAACCCGCAAGTGCTGCCCTGCCCCCCCTTCTCAAGCTCCTCCTCTTGCCCCCCCACATAGACCCCCCTCCCCCCGCTCTGGCTGTGCAGCTGGTCTGTTGGCACCCAGAGTGTGATCTGCCAGGGGAGGCGTAGAAGTGAGCAGGGAGGGGCTAGGCACAAAATCACCCGCCCCCCACTAATTGCATTAACCTCTGTGTTGGGGGGGGGGGCGGAATGGCACAGGGCACAGGGCAGCGCGCCCAGCGGGTAATCTGTCTCCCAAGGCTGGCTGGGACAGCACCCGGATCAGCTGCTGCCCGGTCAGGTGCGGTTAACTGGGTGCTGGGCATGCCTGGCTAATCCCAGTGGCTTTGATGGGCCCCCGCCCCCTGGGCCGCTGGGAAGGAGGCCAACTTCATTCCCCTACCGCGCTGCAGGGCCGGGGCCCAACAGGGCCATAGCCGGCCTGTTGATAGGACACCGGTGGCGCAGGGGAGGGGGGCGAGTTGCGGGTGCCCACAGACATTCACTTACTAAGCGAAGAAACTCAGGGTCCATCCGAACCTTCTTTTTAATTTCGTACAATTGGGGGGGAAACGGACCGACTGATGTGCTCGGGCGCCGGGTAACGGCCAAGCTTTGGAAACCGAGTCGGCCTGGCCCAGAGCAGTGTGCCGTAGGTGTGATGTGATGCCGCAACCTGCCCGTAAACTGATGTTGGTTTCTCCCTGGTGCATGGTGTCCGAATTGCGGAAAAGCGTCTGTGCCAATCTAGATGCTCTGTTCCGAAAATGCTTTTATTGGAAAACTTTTCCGTTAAAAGCATTTCCGGAAAATCATGCCAGTCTAGACGCAGCCTAGCTGTGCTTTGAGTCACAGGCGTAGGTGGGGTGGAAATTTAGGGCCCAGCTTCTAGGTGGACAGCTGATGACAGACTGTGCTAGTGTAACCCGCACTCCCCCTGGGCGCGGCACTGAGACCACTCAGAGAGGGAGGATGAGTGTGCTGCCTTCGCAGAGGGCCCGCTGGCTTTTTAGCTCATGCTGGAGAGGTTCATCCACGAAGCTCCAGAGGTCCCAAGTTCAATTCTGCCCGTCGACACTCCACTAGCTCGGCCCCGCCCACAGTGCCACGCCCCCTTCCTGACCCTGATGCCCGTGGATTTCAGGTACCCGAGTGATGCTGCGGGCCACTGAGGCAGCACCACGCCCCTGCTTTGGGTGGACATGGACGCTAAGCGGATGGGCTGCAGCTACGCTCCTGCTTGAAGAACAGCCATTTCTGATTTCACCTCTTCAGTCTCCCATCCGAGCACATCGGCCAAAGCGCACCCCGATCCCCGTCTCCGGGAGCCTGGCGTATGGGTGGAATGTGTTGCTGACACGCTCTCGTGGGACGTGGGAGTTCTCAGAACGTCTCCTCTGCAATTTACTGCTGGTTGCGCCAGCCAGACTGCGGCGTGTCTGGAGCTGCTGGTATTCACTGGAATCCCGAGGAGCGCTCCGTGATGCTGAGAACTTGAGCCATTTGGCGGCACGTGTAAATGCTGCCTCCATCGCACGCGCACCGTCAAATTGCTCCCTCTTTTGTTGAAGAGCTTCACAGGCAGGTGTGATCAATTCAACTCCTTTAGCAAGTCGCCTCATCAGGCTGTAACTTTAAAAACAGAGCCGGCCTGTGGCACCAAAGAGACTAACAAATGTACTGGGTGATAAGCTTTTGTGGGGTAAAACCCACTTCATCAGAGGAGTTGGAGTGGAAATGCAGAATCCTAGGTATATATCACAGCAAAAGCCATTAGCTGTCAATTGTAGGACCTGTGTTAATGAAGCTAATTGAGCAAGGCTGGGTGTGTCTCATTCCTAGCACTGGAATTCATTTATGTGTTCAACACTATCAACTTGGGCTGGAATAAAGATTTTAACAAGTTAACACACTACAAAGGCAATTTCCCCTGCCTTTGATATTCACATTTCCACATCACTTGCTATTGAAATTTTGTAAGAACATAAGAACGGCCGTACTTGGTCAGACCAATGGTCCATCCAGCCCAGTGTCCTGTCTGCCAACAGTGGCCAATACCAGGTGCCCCAGAGGGAGGGAACACAACAGGTAATCTTCACATGATCCCTCCCCTGTCACCCACCTCCAGAGAAACAGAGGCTAGGGACACCGTTCCTACCCATCCTGACTAATAGCCATTGATGGACCTAACCTCCATGAATCTATCTAGTTCTTTTTTGAACCCTGATAAAGTTCTGGCCTTCACCACATCCTCTGGCAAGGAGTTCCACAGGTTGACTGTGCGCTGAGTGAAGAAAAACTTCCTTTTGTTTGTTTTAAACCTGCTGCCTATTAAATTAATTTGGTGACCCCTAGTTCTTATATTGTGGGAATAAGTAAATAACTTATTCACTTTTTCCACACCAGTCATGATTTTATAGACCTCTGTCCTATCCCCCCTTAGTCTCCTAGCCTTTTCAATCTCTCTTCATATGTGACCCGTTCCAAACCCCTCATCATTTTTGTTGCCCTTTTCTGAATCTTATAGATGCCGAAGAGCTGGTTTTCAAAACGCAAGTCTGGTTTTGGGGTTTTTTTTAATCCTCTTGCCGTGATGACATCGTTATTCGGGGAGGTGACACTCCACTCCTTTCTTAGTTTCCCACCATTCAGGTTTTCCTTTTACTTTCAAGATGTTTCAGTGTTTTCTTAGTAACGTCAATAGTTCACCCGGGTCTGCTCGTAGATTGTACAACGCTAGTTGGAGCTAGTTCTAGTGGCTGGGGGAAAAGTCCCTTCCAGTCATGGCCCCGTCCTGAGTCCTCCTCCTCCCTGTTCTAGTGGATCTTAGCAGCCCAAACTAGGAGCAGTTTTATATGCACAAGTACGTAAACTCATAACCATGGTGTGGAGCCAACCCTTGGAATAGCGCGCGGGTTCAGAACACGACAAGCTTTCCTGAGAAAACTTGCTCGACTTATTACACAGTAACATTGTATACAAAATAGAACCGTTTGATTCATCTGCATATTTGGGGGGGCGTCTTTGTTCTCCCCGAGGGTGCCACAGAAATGTCGGCATAGCAACAAATTACCCGCCCCCCTGCTTCTCTCTTCCTTGCTGCCGCTGCATGCACTGGGGCTGAGCCTTTGCCGGGGGAAAGTGCAGTTTTCCAATCGCAATATGCAGCTGCAACCCGAACCGAACCAGCTCCCTTTCCGCCAGCATTGCCTGGGCCTGCATGCAGCAGCGCCAGGCCTGGCTAGTGTATTCCGGCTGCTTCTCCCCAAAGCAGCGCAGCGCCCTCCGGGGTTGGGCTGAGGACAATCCATTTGTGGGGGAGCTGGTCTGTGCATTTGGAGACCTCCGGTCCAGACTGTCTCCTCCTTATCTTCAGTACAGGTTGGACCTCCCTGGTCTGGCACCCGAGAATTTGCCGGACCAGGGGAGGTCTCCTGCCACCGCCCCCAAGCCCATCGCCTGCTGCCAGCAGGCTGCCCCAGCAGACACGCCCCTCCAGCAACCTGGCTGGGCTATTCACCCAGCTGCTGCCGGGTCCCTGGGCAACCCAGGCTCCTGCTCCTGCAACGGGGCTCTGGCCCCACTTGCTCTGGGCTGCCATGGGGCTCTGGCTCTGGACCCATTCTCCATGGGGCTACCATGGGGTTCCAGCTCTGGCCCCGTACTCTGGGGGCTGCCATGGGCCTCTGGCTCTGGCCCTGGCCCCATACTCCATGGGGCTGCTGTGGGGCTCTGGTTCCAGCCCCACATTCCATGGAACTACTGTAGATTCTGTCTCTGGCCCCATACTCCATGGGGCTGCCATGGGGCTCTGGCCCTGCATGTAATGGGGGTTGCTGTGGAGCTGCCAAAGGGCTCCAACCCCAGTCCCATGCTGCCCCCAGGCTCCCAACACTGTTGCCCCCGGCCCTGGCTGGCCCTCCCACCCAGGGGCTCCCGGGCTTTCTGGTCCAGGAGCATCCCGGGTCCTGCCAGACCAGAGAGTGCCGGGTTTTGGAGGTGCCACCTGTATTGGCATCTGCAGTGGCTGCAGCGCTTGGGCGAGGAGAGGCCCCGTGACGAATGTGTCCACTTTGAGCGCTGTTCATAGCCCCTGTGAGGGTCTTGTCCTCGAAGTGGGTTTCAGCGCTGGGGGTGCCCCCAGTCCTCGTGGGGGGCTGGGATTCCCTTCCCGCAGGGGCGGCAGGTGAAGGCGCAGCTGAGGAAGGCAAACCCCGCCCCGCCCCTTCCACATGAGCCCCCCCCCTTCACCAACACCCCCCCTTTGGAGCCAAGCCCCTCCTAACTCCCAGCCCGGTCCTTCCTGGCCCCCTGGAGGGTCGGGGAGTGTAGGCAGAGTTAGGAAGGCAAAGCCTTCCCTTGCCTGCATTACACTGCCCGTGCGGCTTCCCGGCAAGGAAAAGGCCTTTCGGCGAGGCTCTGAGGCTGTGTCCCTGCCCCACCCCCCAGCACGAGGGGCTTGATCTCCACAGCCAGGGCACCGACCGGGGGGAAAGAAAGCAAAGCCCCATAGAAACAGGGCTTCCAGCCCACCGTCTCTGGGTGAGGTCACAGAGACTGGCTGGATTCCGCCTGTGCACCCCGAGGGCTGGCCCCACAGATGCGCTCAAACCCGGGGGCGGGGGGCATGACAGTGCAGCACACGCACACACACTCAGTGCCAGCAACACCTCCCAAAATAGCTCCCGGGAGGCTATTTAAACCCGGCCGAGTGCCCAGGGCTCAGACGCAGCCGGGCTCCCACAACCAGCCGGACGCGGGCACCCCAGGCGGGCGAGCGGGGCGAGGATGTTCGGGAAGAGCGTGGTGCTGCGCAGCACGGGGCTGCTCTCGGGGGCCGAGCTGGGCGCCCGGGTGCAGGAGGAGGACGTGGAGCGGCTGGAATCCTTCACGGCCGAATGGCAGGACCTGTCGCTCTCCACCAGGCTCGAGGAGGGGTGAGTGTGGGGCACACGGGCAGCAGGGCAGGGCCCCGGGCTCCCGGCTGCTGCCCCCCCCCCCGTCCGGGAGAGACGTAGGCCCAGCTCTGGGGCAGCCCCCCAGCCCTGGGTCTCATGGGGGCGGGGGATGGGGTGGAGCGAGGCCCCATCTGTGCCCCCCCAGGCCTGCAGGGCAGCTCCCCCATCACGGGCGCCTCTGGAGCTCAGGGCACAAGGGGCCCCAGAGTCTCTCCCTGCCCCGTGACCCCAGGGGTCGCAGCCCCCCGGCCTCAGGGGGCGGGTGGGGTCCTTGGGCTTGTCCGGCTCCCGGCTCTCAGGGGCCGATGGGGGGCAGCCGGGCGCCGCTCCCGGGTCCCTAACGCCCCCCCTCTGCCCTCAGCTGCTCCCGGCTCTCAGGGGCCGATGGGGGGCAGCCGGGCGCCGCTCCCGGGTCCCTAACGCCCCCCCTCTGCCCTCAGCTGCTCCCTGCTCCCAGGGGCCGATGGGGGGCAGCCGGGTGCCGCTCCCAGGTCCCTAACGCCCCCCTTCTGCCCTCAGCTGCTCCCTGCGGGAGGTGGACGAGCGGCGCAAGGAGACGTACTGGCAGCAGCAGGAGAGGCGCTTGGTGGTGCAGCGCTCGCCCTGGCTGGTCCTGCGGCTGGGCTGGCTGGGCGAGCCCCTGGCCCGCTACCACCTGCCCTACCAGCGGGCGCTGCCCCTGCCCCTCTTCGTGCCGGCTGACCTGAGCGCCAAGGCCGAGCGGGGCGCCACCCCGCCCCAGCTGCGCCAGCTGATGGACTTGGAGCGGGCGCTGGCCGGGGGCGCCCTGCCCACCGGGCTGTGCCCGGACAAGAGGGGCCTGTCGGAGATCACCAAGGAGCTGCCGCCCGTCGTCCCGCCCAGCCGGCCCGACTTCGGCAAGGGCGGCTTCTCCCGCTCCCTGTCCCAGGAGGCGCAGAGGGGCTGAGGGGCCGGGGTCCCTCCCCACGCCGGGTTAAGCTCATGGCCCCTCGCCCTGCCTGTCTTAGCGCTGGGTCTCCACAGCACCACACTGGCTGCCCGGGTGCCCGGGGCCCTGCCCCTCGCCCCGCTCCCCTTAGTTGCCCCGGCTCCGTACAAGGGTAGCGGGTTCGAATCTCCTCTGTTAACCCCTCCTGCGGTTCCTGGTTGGGGCTGGAAACGGGGGCGCCGGGACGCAACGGGCTTGTCTACACGGCACCCCCACAGCTCCGGATGTGACTCCGGATCAAGCCCAAGGCTGCGTTTCGTCCACACGGCTGCTAGCTGGAGCCCTGCCCGCCGTTGCCATGGAGACGCTCCCCAGGCCCCACAGTGGGCAGTGTGGAGGGGCCGGAGCTCTGGGCCGGGCTGAGCGTCCCCCTGGGGGGCTGGGGGGTCCCCAAGGAACGAGCTTTGAGTGCTGAAGGTGGGGGGGGTCTCACATCCCTGCTCCTGGAGGCGGGGGAGGGGCTGCAGCTACCCCTACCTGCCCCCCCCGCCAAGGGGGCAGGGGCACAGGCAGTGTGGTGATAGTGAGGGGGCAGGAAGGGCCGGGGGGGGGCAGCACCCCGGCTGCAGGAGGGCCCCACAGGAAGGGATGGAGCAAAGGGGCCCCCAGGGGGGAGCCGAAAGGCTAATCCCAGCCCCTTCTGTGGGTCGTGGGCTGGGGGGGCCGCGATGGAAATCAGCCGGGGTGGGAGTGTTGGCTGACCCGGTGCCACTCCAGGGACGGGGGTGGGACCAGCTGCCCCTGGGCGGGGGGGGGGGGGTTTCCAGCCATGTGGGGTTTTTTTCCTTGTATGGCAATAAAATTCCAGTCCCGAGCCCCCGTCCTGCCTTGGTCCCATTCCTTTGGGGCATGTGCGCCGTCGCCGGGGGCTGCACTGAGCTCCCCCCCCAGCTGGATGGGTGCTGAGCTAGCCCCACGCAGGCACTGGCCACAGCTGGATGTGCCTCTGGGCCCAGGGCACCCGCCGAAGGGCTGCTGGGGCGTTGTCCAGAGCCGGCGGCCTCCTGGCAGGGTGGGAAGAGGCCGGGGGGGAGCCGGGTGAATCCCACAGGGACCGGCAGTCGGGCCTGGCTGGAGGTACCGTAGGACTGGGAGCCTGGAGTCTACGCCCAGCTCTGACATGTGACCACGCCCCCCAGCTCAGTGCCTCAGTTTCCCCACTGTCTGCCCATGGGCTCTGCTTGGTCCCTGCCTGCCCAGAGGCCATGGTGGTGGGGAACAGTGTTTTCGGGGGTAACGAGCTGACAGGCCACAAAGGTTGGGGGGACGTTCTGTTCCCCTCCCTCACTCACACACAGCACAGCCCAGTGTACCCCCCCACCCCCGAGAGGCTGGCCCTCGGAAGGATTATAGGGGTTGCTGGGGAGTGAGGGGTGAGCCCTGCAGGTTGGTGCTGGCGCGTCGCTTCCAAAACAGCCTCCTCGGCTTCGCTGGAGCAGGGCAAGGCTGGGCTTTCCGAGCCGGAGCCAGAGCCGGAGCCGGAGCCGGAGCCGGGACAGGGGCAGGGGCAGGGGCTGTGCCCGGCTGGCGGGGGGAAGGGGGGCCAAGGCGCTGTGCAGCATTGGGGGGGCTCGGCGAGGGGAGGTTTCCGAAGGCGCGGCTGTTCCTGGGAAAGGCAGCGCTGGGTTAGGTGCCCGCACGGGGCCGGGCCACGTGCCGAGGGGCTGCCAAGGCCGGGACTGTGGGGACTTTCCACAGGCAGCGCTGCGGTGCCCTCTGTCCCGACCCACAACACCCCCCCATCCCAGCCATGGCCCCCACCACACTGCTTGTCCCCCTCGCTGTTCCCCCCTCCCAGCCTAGCCCCCCCCCCACTACCCTGCTCTTGCCCTGCTCAACCCCTCCCCCCGCCATCCCAGCCTGGGGTGCCCCGTGCACTGAGCATGATGCAAGTGCCACCCTGCAGTTTGCTGTGACCGGGCAAATGCCCCCTTGGGATCCCCCCCCCAGGCCCATGCCACGTGTGAGCAGGCCAGGACAGCGCATGTGCCACCCCCTCCCCTGCCCTTTCAGCGGCCCCCGCTCCTGGCCTGGGTGCAGCGCTGTAACAAGGCCATAAACAGCCTCTGTCCTTGGCACGGCTGGCATGTGGGAGGGCGGGGCGGGTGGTGGAAGGGCCCCCAGAGTCTTGTTCACGTCTGCATGGGGACGCCAGCCTGGCGTTTCTGGGCGCTGGTAGCACGTCACCCAGAGGGCCAGCGAGTGGTGGGAAGTTGAGGGGGGCAGAAGGTGTCCTGGCTAGAGCCCTTCAAAGTGGAAGGGGGGGTCCAGCTGCTCCCTGTGCCCCCAAACAACAGCAACTCCTGTCAAGGCCTGCCGGGAGCAGCTCTGCCCCCACCACTGCCTCCCACCCTGGATTAGCTGTTCTGTCCCGGCCGAATTTTCCATGCCCTGGTCACGACCTTCTGCCAGCCCAGCTCTGCCTGTCCAGTGTCCTTGGGGAGAAGCCGGGACGCAGGCGGAGGGCAGGGGAACTTCCCGACTGGGCTGTGCTGCCCTGCCCCACACAGAAACCTGGGGGCAGCCCCTCCACCCCCAAAATCCATGACGGCCTCTGTTTTCTCCTGCTATAATCACCCCTCCCCTCCCCGGATGCACCTTCTCTTACTTTCACCTCCTGTTTCCTACACTTGACACAAGGCCTGGACTGTGGTTGGGGGGGAAGGTGCTGCTCTCCTCCCCCCCCGCCCCAAAAGGCAGCCAGTTACTCCAAAAGTTTTACACAGCGTAAGTTCATTCAGGTAAGCCCTCTTTGTCAATGAAAGGGAGAGATGCGCACTGGTTGTCCACCCCCTCCCCCCCATTAACTAGTATTTACATTGCGCTTGCTGGTAAACAAAAGTGTTTTTATTAAGTACAAACAGTAGGAGTTTAGTGACTGCAAGTGAAAACAGACAGAGCAAAGGAAGCTGCTAAATTTAAATGAAAAGAAAATGCAGAGCTAGTTCTAAGACCCTAACATTTATTGCAAACCATTTCCTACCTAAAGAGCTGTTCTTGTCCTAGCCACAAGCTTCAGGTCAGCGACTCTTTTTCCCTGAACCAGGACCCCACCCCTCCTTCCGGGTTTGCCACGCCAGCCAAAAACCAAGGAACTGCTCACTTCCCATTGCTTAAACAGACTGTTTCTTGGCCGAGGAATCTTTTGTGCTACAGCCGCCCCCTTCTCCTCCCTCCCCCAGCTGTGGAAAATTATCTGGTCAAACTGGTATTCCAGTACACGGTGGTATGGTCATATGTCTTCCTGCTGTTTAGCCTGAAGGGACAAACCAGGCTGTTTACAAGTCGTTACATTGATCACCTCCTCGTTAAGGCTTCCGGAGCACCACTGACGGCTGTCGTTACCACACTGAAAACTAGAAACAGTCTAATGTTACATACAAGAACCCTCCGTGCACCAGAAGAGGCTCTGTAGATCCAGCAGATTGTAACGTTACGATTGATGGGTTACAGGTGGCATTTTGCCCAAAGCGCAAAAGTGATGCATGTTTATATTCAAAAGCCAATTTCATAAAGCATGGGTGGGGGGGACCGTCACAGCTCCTGTGACTGCCCAGACCAGGCTGAGAAATGTGGGGACGCTGACAGGGAATTCCTTGCCTCAGAACATCAGCCCAGAGAATTCAGGGGGCACCTGAGCACCTGGGGTCACCCCTGGCCTGACAACGGCAGGGAACCTTTCGCCCCCTTTCCCCCACTCCTGTCTTGCAGCACCAGCCAGCATCGCTTTGTGCTCCCCACAAGCCAGCAAGTGCAGCCTCCCTGGCCGGATTGAGGCCCCGATTTTACAGAAGGGAAATGGTGGAAGGTTGGGAGCAGGCCTGGGAGGTACCTAGCCAGCCCTTCTGTGCTCTAACTGTTAGACTGCACTCCCCTCCCACCTGCACTTAGCCTCCCTGATCTAGGGATGTCACCTAGCTCTCTTGGCTTGCAGCCACGTTCATTAACCACTAGTCCACACTCCCCTGCCAGAGCTGGGACTAGAACTCCACAGTCCTGGTTCCCAGCTCCCAAATGCTCTAACCACTAGCCCACACTCCTCTCTCACAGCTGGGACTAGAACCCCCAGCGTCCTGGCTCCCCAATGCTCTAACCACTAGCCCACACTCCTCTCTCACAAATGGGACTAGAACCCCCAGCGTCCTGGCTCCCCAATGCTCTAACCACTAGCCCACACTCCTCTCTCACAAATGGGACTAGAACCCCCAGCGTCCTGGCTCCCCAATGCTCTAACCACTAGCCCACACTCCTCTCTAACAGATGGGACTAGAACCCCCAGCGTCCTGGCTCCCCAATGGTCTAACCACTAGCCCACACTCCTCTCTCACCGATGGGACTAGAACCGCCAGTGTCCTGGCTCCCCAATGCTCTAACCACTAGCCCACACTCCTCTCTCACAGATGGGACTAGAACCCCCAGCGTCCTGGCTCGCCAATGCTCTAACCACTAGCCCACACTCCTCTCCCACAGCTGGGACTAGAGCCAGGTGTCCTGTCTCACTGCGCCCAACTGCTCTAACCACTATCCCACACTCCCCTCACACACTGCACCATTTTATCAGAGGGGCAGCTCGGCCGGGAAGACCGGTCTGAAATGGACAGTGTCCTGGCTGCGGCACCGCCAGCATGCACGGCGCTGTACGAATCCGTGGTCCCTCACAGTCTAACTCGACAAGCCACATGCAGCCACGGAGTCCTGGCATGGGCCTCTGGAGCAACCCTGCGTTGCCTGGCTCAGCGTGGGTCATTCTCATGCAGGGGGAGCCGCGAGCAAGGAACACAGAGTCCTCTGGGCTGGGCGGGCCCGGCCCCTCAGCCCCTCTGCGCCTCCTGGGACAGGGAGCGGGAGAAGCCGCCCTTGCCGAAGTCGGGCCGGCTGGGCGGGACGACGGGTGGCAGCTCCTTGGTGATCTCCGACAGGCCCCTCTTGTCCGGGCACAGCCCGGTGGGCAGGGCGCCCCCGGCCAGCGCCCGCTCCAAGTCCATCAGCTGGCGCAGCTGGGGCGGGGTGGCGCCCCGCTCGGCCTTGGCGCTCAGGTCAGCCGGCACGAAGAGGGGCAGGGGCAGCGCCCGCTGGTAGGGCAGGCGGTAGCGGGCCAGGGGCTCGCCCAGCCAGCCCAGCCGCAGGACCAGCCAGGGCGAGCGCTGCACCACCAAGCGCCTCTCCTGCTGCTGCCAGTACGTCTCCTTGCGCCGCTCGTCCACCTCCCGCAGGGAGCAGCTGAGGGCAGAGGGGGGGCGTTAGGGACCTGGGAGCGGCGCCCGGCTGCCCCCCATCGGCCCCTGGGAGCAGGGAGCCGGACAAGCCCAAAGACCCCACCAACCCCCTGAGGCCGGGGGGCTGCGGCCCCTGGGGTCACGGGGCAGGGAGAGACTCTGGGGCCCCTTGTGCCCTGAGCTCCAGAGACGCCCGTGATGGGGGAGCTGCCCTGCAGGCCTGGGGGGGCAAAGAGGGGACCTCGCTCCACCCCATCCCCCGCCCCCGTGAGACCCAGGGCTGGGGGGCTGCCCCAGAG